>NW_021604648.1:4726302-4767748 GCF_004785775.1 Grammomys surdaster | reverse complement strand
GGCACACCTCACATATGGGGGCGGGACTGGAGAGAGAGCTCCACAGATAAGTGTTTGCTGCTCTTCCAGAAAATGGAGGTTTGATTCTCAGCACCTGTATCGGGTGCCGTGAAACTTCCTCTAACTCTAGGGGATCTGACACCACCTCTGGCCTCTGACCTACAAATACATGCACATACACACATGCACAGACACAAAGAAAGAAAAACAATCTTCTTTCTAAAGTTGCTCACCATTTAATTACTGTGATCTTTCCTTTTTTGTATTATTTTTTTTCACATGTTATATAACAAATTACCCTAAACTCTAACTGCTTGGACCATTTGTTATTTCAAAGTTTCTGGGGGCCAGGGATTCATTAGCTTACTAGCCTGACTTGGGTCTCAGCCAGGCTCACAGTCAGTCATCCAAAGATTTGACTGGAGCTGGAGAATCCACTTCTAAGATGACTGGCTCACTGCTGCAGAGCTGAGGGTGGCTGTGGCTTCAGGTCCTTACCACATGTGCCTCTTCAAAGCTCTTTGCGCAGCTTCACAACACGGTGGCTGATTTCCCCATGACAAGTGGTTTGAGGAAGTACAAGGTCTTCCTAGGCTTGGAAATGATGCTCTATATTTCTAGTGTTGGGCTCACAAGTCAGCTCCACTGTGAATTATACAAGGGAATGAATGTAAGGGTGGAGGCCAGAGAATAGCCTTCCCATGCATCCCTTGGAATGGAAGGAGATAATAGTGAAGGCCTTAGTGAATAACAGACCTGGCCCCAGGCCTGGTCCTGTGTGGATGAGTTGTCAGAGGCAAAGAAGATGGCTTGTCTTATACCAGTTTCTTAATTTTCCCCATAGAAATGACAGTACCCACCCCTTGGAGTTGTGAAGGTTAGATGCTAAGCCACCTCACTGTCCCCCAATCCCTGATTTTCTCAAGGCTTTTCCCTCAGGGATGGAGCACTTTGTCAAAGGTCTTCTTAGCATCTGTTAAGATGGTAATGTGACTTCTCTCCCTGAGTTTGAATATGTGTTACACTGCATCTTCTTCCATCTCTGTAATGACACTGAGTTGGCCACAGTGTGTGACATTCTTAATGTGTTCTTGATCTCAGTTTCTGAATTTATTATTACAAATGTCTGCATCTGTGAAACTGGTCCATAGTATTTTGCTGTCCTTGTACCCTCTCTGGTTTTGGCACCAGGGTAATATCGGTTTTGTAGAATGTGTTTAGTAGGCACCCTCCAGTCTGTTTTGTGGAATGATTTGAGGAGGGTTAGTGTTAATTATTGTTCAGATTTTGATAGAATTTGGTAGTTGGTCTGTCTATTGCTGAACAGACTAAAAAGAAGACTCTTTTTAATTTAATTATTTTATTTTTTTAAGTAGGGTCTTGATCTCATGTAGCCCAGACTGTCTTTAAACTCACCATTTAGCCAAGGCTGGTCTTAAATCCTTGGTCCTCCTGTCTTTACCACCTAAGTTCTGGAATTATAGGCATGAGCCACCATACCTGTTTTATGCGGTTCTGGGGATCAAAACCAGAGCTTTGTGCATGTTGTGCTAGACATGCACTCTACTGACTGAGACCGAGACAGCCTCAGGCTGGATGTTGAGAAGGCTCCTTAAAACTACGTCAATCTCCTTGCTTATTATAGATCTATTTGAATTGTTTACATCTTCTTGATTTAATTTTGGTATGAGATTTGTGTCTCGAGATTTATACCTTTTTTTTCATTTTCATTTTCCAGATTTTTTTTTACAATGTAATTTTCTAAAGAATTCTCTAAGAACTGTCTGGACTCCATTTACACATGTTGTAATATGCCCTGCTTCTGTCCTAGGCTTACTGATTTGAGTCTTCTTTCTTCCAGTTAGAGCAGGGGCAGACCAGGACCTACACTTAGTAACCTGGCCTGTTAGTAACATGCTCCAGTTCTGCTGAGAGTTTTATTTGGGGTTTGGGGCATTGGGTTTGGGATGTGTGGGTACACAGACTACAATAAGGGTTTGGGTTTTCTTTAATCTTCTGGGTTGAGTCTATCAGTGATCATAAGATCCAAATATAATTCCTACCTCTTCATCTTGAGAGAAAAACTGTATACAAAATAAAAGAGGAAAGTCCTATTAAATCTTGAGGCTACCTAGCCTCTCAGAGAAGGAAGAACTAAATTTTACTGAGTACTTACTGAGTATCAAATATTATTATACTATTCATAGATTAGATTATATCCCAAGCTTTGTATCCACATAACAAAACAGAGGTTGAAATCTCCATTTTGAACTCAGAACTAACTTATTACAGATCACAAAGAATCAGAGATGGGGTTTGAATTTAAATCAAATCTTCTTTATTTCAAAAAACTGGTCCCATCATTTCCAGACGGGAAAGCTGAGGCCCAGAGAGGTATAGCAAAAGACGCATCAGTGAGTCCTAGGGGCTTTGTCCTGACTTTGCTTCCCTCCCCTTGCTGCTGTTGGAATCCATGACAGTTGATGGGCACATGGCTATCCACTTATTCTAGAACCCCTTGAGAATTCCAATGGCTCAGAAAGCCTAGTCCTGGTGAGATGCCTTGGATTTGCCCAAGGCACAAGGACTTTTGCTATGAGACCAAAGCCAGGAGCCAAGGTCAGGCTCTAACTCCTGACCTGAGATTTCATCCCCACTTGGCTCCTGCCAGAGCCTCAAAGCACAGGAGATTGTCCTTGATAAGACATGGCCACAAGGGTCTCTAGAACAGGAGGGGGCAGCTGCAGAGGCTGAGCAGAAGATACTCTGTCTGCTGATTCCTCTCCTAGGGTGATTAAACTCCTGAGTGGAATACCTCCCCTCCACCGGGCACAGCACAGGTTGTGCAACACGTCTGCCTGATTCGCCCACCTGCATCCTTAGTGCCAGCACAGAGTAGGCCTCAGTTCTATGCTGCAGATAGATTGGATGGCACAATGAAAACACAGAGGAGGGGACAGTTCAGTTTGGCAGAGGTCACCCTCACCTGTGCATTGTCTCATGCAGGTGCATCATAAAATTACATAAACATAACCCACAGTAAGTGTACTTGTTGTTTTGCAGCAGATATCAAACAAGAAGCAATTTAAAAGAAGAGGGATATGCGTGGGCTCAAAGTTTCATAGGTTTTAGTCCACGATTCTGTGAGTCTGCCATGGTGAGACAGAGCGTCATTGCTGAGAGAGCATGGTGGCACAGAACTGCTCACCACCTGGCAGACAGACAGGAAGCAAAAAATGTTAGACAGGAGGGGAGCAGCGGCAGGCAAGACATGCACTTTAAAGGTAGTCCCCCGGTGACCTACTTCCATCCCATGACCAGGCTCACATTTTAGTACTGTATTCAAAGTAAACTCATCAATGGATCAAACCATTGATAAACTTAATACCCTCATGATCCCATCACTTCTTAACAACACAATCAGATGGGAGCAGGCCTTCAACACATGAGTCTTCATGGGAATAGCTCCTATCCAAAGCATAACCGTGCACATCCCATGAGACTGTGAATTTCCATAGGATAGTGCCATTGGGACTGCTATGCGGCTTTCAAGAAATACTTGTTGAATGAATAAATGATCAAGTGAATGAAGACTTGGCAAGTCTATAACAAATATTCATGGGATGCATGGCCTTAACAGCCTTATATTCACAACCCACTTAAGAGGATGAGTTCTCCTTTCTCTTTCAAAGAATGTGGTATTCAAAATATACTTTCCGAACAGATACTAGAAAGGGTATCACATGTAAGAAGGAAAGTTCACACAAAGGCCAAAGAGGTCAGGACAGTAAGCTCCTGTGTATAGTCAGTGATTTTAAGAGTACCCATGGAGACCTTCCACAGAGGTCGGCAAGGACAGTCCGAAGCCTGATGTAACATAACAGAGGCTTTATCAAAGAATGACAACTTTTTAACAAGAAGCAGTAGCAGCAGCAGGCATCACTACCAATGGGTACTCTCGCGCCTGGAACGGCTCAGCTGGACCTTAGGAAATCATTTATGACACAAGAAGTCATCTGTTGCACTTTGGATAAGCTCTTCTTCAGGAAGCGCGCAAGCTCAGGCCTGGCTGAATGGCTGTGTGGAAAATTGGCAGTGAGATGCTCCCCAGTGAGTATGAACAGGCTTCGAAGTGCAGGCTCTGTGGGAGTGTCAAGGAAGAAGGACCCTGCTTGAGCAGCTGTGACATGATGACGCTGAGACCAGCTGTGGGGATCCTTTAAGAGGAAGTCAAAGTTTGCAGCTATACATCCTGCAGAAGCATGCAAGAAGTAGGAGCCCAGGGAGTGAGACTTCTGACTGTGGCTTTATCCCTAATAAGATTACTCTCTGACACTGGTTCTTAGAAGAATCAAAGGTCTTAGTGGACCTGGGATGAAATAAGACATGGTGTCCAATAGTCCGTGCCCTACTGGGCCAGAAGTACCAAGAAAGCAAAGGCTTTATTCACCACAGATTCCTCATGCCAGGCATGAAGTACTAACCAGAAACTAGTGGGATTGCTACTGACTGAGGGAAGCAGCCTCTCTGTGGAGGAAATCTAAAACAGCGCTATTGCTTACCCTTGTCTCACAGCCAGCCTGCAAGCAGGCATCAGCATCTCAGGTAACAGCAGAAGTAGCCTTAGGATCACTGTGCAGCTGACTTAACCAGGATTCCCTGGTTCCCATGCCTACCCTCTGACACATCAGCTCAGAGGCTCTGGAAGTAAGGGAAGTGTTGATGGGAAACAGAAAGACCAGAGCCATGCTTTGCTGGCAACTGAACAAGCAACAGCGCTTCTCTTAGCATAGGCTTAGATGTGAGGATACGTATGAAAAGCTCAAGTAGCAGGAGGGGACTTTTAGGAACACTGTGGTAATTTTCTTATTACTATGATGATATACCTAACAAACGCAACTTAGAGAAAAGGGGTGACTGTTATTGTTTGACTAGTGCTTTCAGAGAATAGAGTCTATCATGCACAGAGAGCACAGTGGTAGGACTGGACAGATCATTTCCACAGTCAGAAATCAGAAAGATGAATGCTAGTTTTCAGTTAGCTTTCTCCCTTTTCTATTCATATTCAGTCTTGGACCCCAGCACCTGTGATGATATCACCCACATTCAGGGTGGGTCTTTCCTCATGGAAACTTCTCTGAAAACATCCTCAGAGGTTTACCCAAAGATATGTCTCCTAGGTGACTGCAAACCCAGCTAAAATGGTAACTTTCTAAAGAAAAGTGGTATATCTTAAGATGACATGTACAGAAGCCAAACTCAACTTACCTGTAACCATTATGATTAACTTAGTCCTTCATTATATCACTCAGCAAGAAGTTCTAAGGCAGGCTGGAGAGATGGCTCAGTGGTTGAGAGCACTGACTGCTCTTCCAGAGGTCCTGAATTCAATTCCCAACAACCATATGGTGGCTCACAACCATCTGTAATGGGATCCGGTGCCCTCTCCTTGTGTGTCTGAAGACAGCTACAGTGTACTCAAAATAAATAAAATCAATAAATTTTAAGAAATAAGAAGGAGGAGGAAGAAGAGGAAGAGGAGGAGGAGGAAGAAGAGGGGGAGGAGGAAGAAGAGGGGGAGGAGGAAGAAGAGGAGGAAGAAGAGGAGGAGGAGGAGGAAGAGGAGGAAGGAGAGGAGGAGGAGAAGTTCTAAGGCAAAACAATTCCAGACATGGTTTATCAAAGCCTGAGCAACTTCTTGGCTTCTGCTACAGTCTCAAGCATTATATGCAGATAGCTCAGCATCCAGGTGACCCAAAGCTTCTCCTCATGTCACCCTGACCATGGTCATACTCTCAAGAGGAGAATGAAACACTGTCATTTACCAGCCAAGATCCAGCAATGGAGGCATGTAACAGAGGCCTGGTCCACTGATCAGAGTCAGGATGCTGTTAGTGAGGGCAATGGGTATTGATAGACAACCGAGAGAGGCTGCTACAAACAAAACCTAACGTAATTAGCTCTACTCCCCTGCCTGCAGGGCCATTATGGGATGCGATGAGATAATGGTGTGAAATGGTTTTCTGCATCAGCAAGGGTTCTGCACATGGGATGAGTTGTTATTATCCTTATGAAATAATTACATTTCTATTATAGAACAATAGCTGATGCCTGAGTGCAGTCTTCTGTACTATTCCTGCCTTTGCTCCCTTGCTTGTCATGCTGTGCCCCCTACAAACACACGCACACACATACCCCTACACGTGAATGCACACACACATTATACATGCACACCCACACGTACACACGCATGCATACACACATGCACCACACACACATGCACACACATACCCATGTGCACATACCCATACACACAACTTATATGCCAAGAACTTCACTTTAATGTCTGACAGTGCTCTCTGCAATGCTGCATGTAAAGATGACACTCTGGGAACCAACGTGGACTGGAGAATCCAACTGTCATGGATTCCAGTCCAGCTTTGTGCAGTTCCCATGATGCATCACTCTGTGTACTTTGCATAATTTTCTAAATGTGTTTCTTTGCAAAACAGGAGCAATGAATTCACTGCCCAGGTTCCTGTGAGACTCAGAGATAAGACATATCACATATAATGTCTGGTACAGAACAGGTGGCCACAAATGTTCAAATGAAGCTTTGGGGTCTGTACTCCTATCCTGTACAAGCCCGAGAGGCAGGAAGGAGCTAGCACTGTCTCCATTCTAGAGCGGAAGAACTGAAGCTCTGAGAACTTAGAAATTCTTGCCCAGGGTAGACCAGCTTGTAAATGGCAAAAACAGATTTAAACTAAGGAGGTAACTTTCTTTGGGCTTCTTGCTCTGGCTGCTCCAGACCACAGTCTCCTGCTTGTGCTCATCTAGCTGTAAGACTCTTTGTATGCTTCAGAGAGGAGTGATTGATTAGCTTCACAGACTGTGGCTCTTCAGCCACTTGGAGTCACCTCTGGTCCTTTCTCTGCCCTGATGATCACATGACCTTGGCCAGGCTGATTGAGCACTGTAAAAGGAAGACTCCTCCTCTTTGAAATGGGAATAATATCAGGATCTGCATCATCAGATTGTTGTGGGATTAAATGGTTATGTGTCTTCCACACCATGTCACAGACTGCTAAGGAGAAAGGATGGGATCAATAGTAACCACTGTAGCATTGTTGTGATTAACGAGTCATTTTTTTCCTCCCCTGCATAAAATTCCTCCTGAGAGCAAAGGAGTCAGTTATTCAGGCAGAATGCTCGAGGGCAGCTTCCTTCAGAAAATCATAGACTTTCAGAATGTAGTCACTTAACCTTCCTGAACTTCCCTCTTCTCATCTGCTAAATGGGGGTAATAAAGAGGAACTCGGAGAGACAGACTCGGGACTTGCAGAATGGTGCAAATCAATCTTGCTAGCTTTATTACTGGAGCATTAGGAGAGCTCTAAAGGTAGCCCTGTCACATGTTCATTTTCAGCTTCAGGGAAGGTTGGTGGTTCAATTCTCACGGTGCAGCTTACTTGGTTGCTGCTGCTATGTCTAGAGCCAAAGAATGAATGACAGGCAAGATTGTACACTAAGCTTTCCTACATCCCAAGTCTCTCCACTCATCCCTCTGCCTCCCTAGGCCTTCTCTAGAAACACTCATCCCAATGTTCTTTAACAGTAGTGTGCAGGCACTTGACTTAGGAGCACAGGGACCTAAGTTTGAGCCCCAGAATACACACTTAAGAAGTAAAATGTTGCACATAGTGAGGAATCCATGTAATCCCAGCATGGAAGAGGTGGAGCCAGGCAGATTTCTGGAGCTTGCTGGCCACAGCCCAGCCTGGTACCCACCAGCTGAGTAACCTTGAGCATCCTGCTTGGGCATAACCCACTCTACACCTGTTACTGCAGATTGAAGGTGATGATTCACATAAAAAAGGTTCCACAGAACTGGACTCATAGAAGACAATCAATTACTGTCAGTAACCACGCTACCCTCCAGCAACTGACTCTTTCCCCCAGCGGTTCCGCTAGCCTCTTCCCTCTAGGTCTGAGATCCCCCACATCTGAGTAATGGACCCAGCAATCAGGTTATGCTCTTCCTCAGTTATGAGGCCTAGAATGTTGCAGCTGTGTAAATTGAGTGGGAGAAGGCAAATATCTGGAGATACAGCCCCAGGAAGTAATAAATGATTTTGAGCAGCTGTTTGGAAGCGCTTTCTTAATCACTTCTCAGTGCAGAAGTTGAGCTGCCCGAGCCTCCCTGATAAAGGAGCGCTCTCTGTAGCCAGATTGTTTGAGGCTCGCCATCAATTTCAGTGGCTCTTCGGTCACATTTGCCAGCATAGTTTGACAGAGAGAGATAATACAGATGGCCTTGCATCTTTCTCTCCCACATTCCATGGAAAAATGGCCTTCTGCCCCAGCCCAATTCTAGCCTCCAGGGGCCTAGATAAAGTATCTTCAACCCCTCTAGGAAAGGCTGCAAAAGCCCATGAGAAGCCTGAGGCTACAGTTAGGACTTGGAACTTAGAGCACCTGCCAGTCACCCTGCCCATCAGTACTGCCCTCACCACTCTTCCCTTCCTCTGCATCCCTACCTCTCCCCGTGATGTGTTTCTGTCTCCTGTATCCTGGAGTTCTGACTCCCTCCAGGGTGAGGGCTGTTTTTAGCTCTGTGTTGGCAGTCTCAGCTAAGGCCCCCCACAGAACTGCCTTGGGGGTTTGACTATGGTTGGCCACAAAATAGAAATGAGAGGGAAAAAAGGGAGAGGGAGGGAAGAGGGAGAGAGGAAGGAAGAGAGCGAAATAACACATGATGGACACATTTGTGTTCATTTCTTCATGAGACCCATGTTGAGTAGGACCAAATCTTGATATCCTGAGTTTTTAAAAGATGAAAGTCTAACCTGCTAGAAAGTCTAAGTTTCAGGTCTAGATCTTACTCACTTCCCCTTCAGTCTCATTTGGCCCCTTACAGATGGAATCGTGTGTCCTTGCACAAACCACATCACCTACCCATAGTGAGAAAAGGATTGGGTTAGCTAAGAGGCGACAACAAATGTGACTCTTGCTCATGTGTAAATTGTAAACACTATGACATCTCAGTGTTTAATGAGTTGTTATCTACTCTAACATGTAATGGGATCCATCTTAGCGTGTAACAGACTCCAACTATGTGTGGAATCACTATGTTGGCTGTGGACACATATGATGAATAAGATCCATCTCTGTCCTGGATCAGGGGGGACATGACTCATAAGAAACATGTGCCTGGTGGCCTTCATTTGCAGAATTTATCCATCAATAACCTGGCCCTTGGAAAGATTTCCAGGCTCATCTGTGGTCTTCTCCTTATTAATTCCATTCATCTAGCCCTATTAGCTTCCTTACTGTGCCTCAAATGACCATGGTCCTGCTGCAGGGATTTTGTCATTGCTGGGTTTGCTGCCTGAAGCAGAGACAGTCCCCAACTATTGAATGGCTCATATTTCAGTTACTTTTACTGGCACCTCCTCAGGGAGACCACCCCTTACCACACTGCTACAACACAGTCACCATAGCACACTGGGCTCTGTACTCACCTAACATCTCTTCAGATTATTTACCCCCTATACACACACTTGGTTATCTTCTATATAGATATTTGCTTTGTAGATCATTGATTGTCTTTTCTACTATAATGCAACTTTTCAGAAGCCAAGGATCTGCCCTTCTTTACCTGTCTGTCATTCTTAGAACAATGCCTGGCAAAATAGGCACAAAATAGCTTATTTGAGGAAAATCTCAGGGTTGCAACTGAGTTTTATAAAAATAAAAATTAAAAAAAAATTTAAAAAAAATAAAAAAAACAACTTAAAACTAGGAAAAGGAACCAAGGAGAAACTAAAGAGAAATTTCTCCAAAGAAGATAGATACCCAACTGGTCAATAAGCACATGAAAGCTGATCAGGTTTACTGTAGGGAAGATGCAAATAAAACACACCAGAATAACTGCATCCAGAAAGGTAGGTAATAACAAGTGTTGGCAAGGAGGTAAGGAAGTCAGCTGTTAGTGGGAATGTAACATGATACAGCCACTTTGGAAAGCTACCTGACACTTCCTTAAAAGGCTAAACATGGAGTTACCATCTGTTCTAATTTTCTGTCTGTTGCTCCAATAAATTACTCTCACAAAAACAACATTGGGAGCAAAGGGTTTATTTTAACTTACCAGTTATACTCTATCAAGGGAAGTCATGCCTGTTTGTTATTCCGACGATTTGCCTCTAACCAGGGAACTTAAGAGACAGCGAAGTATAGCAGAAACCATAGAGAAATGATGTTTGTTCAAGTTCATGATCTGCTAGCTTTCTTGTAAAGCCTAGGACTACCTGCCAAAGGAATAGCACCACCCACAGTGGGCTGGGCCCTTCTATATTAACAATCAATACCACCCCCAACATGCCCGTAGTTTGATCTGATCTGAGCAATTCCTCGGTTGAGAGTCTCTTCTCAAGTGACTGTAGACTGCCAAGTTGACAAAGCTAACTAAGATAACATCCAATCCAGGGATTCCACACCTAAGTTTATACCCAACAGAAGTGAAAACACACTCCCCATGCAAAACCCCATGTGCAAGAATTTAGCAGCCAGCAATAATAGCCAAGAAGGGAAACAAGCAAGTTTTGATGTGTGGATGATCAAAATCTCACATATCCATCCACTGTAGTGTGAACTGGCAACATAGAGAGGTGTGGGTAAAATTTAAAGACATGCTCAGTGAAAGAAGCCAGTCACAAAAGAACCCAGAATATGTGATTTTATTTCCTTGAAAATTCCACAATAGGCAGAACTATGAGGAGGGAGAACAGATCTGTGATTGCCCCCAAGCAGCAAGTTCTGGAGGAACCATAAAGAGTGCCTGCAGATACCTATGATGCTTTGTTTTGGGTAAAGCAAATATTCTCAGATGAACTGTAAAGCAATGGTCCCACTGCTCTGTGAATATGTTCAATGCCACTGAGTAGTGTCCTTAAACCGGGTGGCTTATATGGCATGTGAATTATTTCTCCAATAAAAAAGAGATCACGTAAAATAAATGAATGTCTTCCTCAAATATTGCTCTGCCACCCAGCATACTAACTGGCAGAGACTCTGTACCCATGTGAAGAGCAGACAAACCTTAAGACTATCTTCTCAGTGTGAGGAAGGTACTCCTTGGCAAGCCCATGAAAGCAGAGTTCTGTTTACGAATGAAGAAAAACAAAACCAACCTCCCTAAGAGACTTGTAAGGAGGAAGAGGAGGAGGAAGAGGAGGAGGAAGAGGATGGAAGGAGGAGAAGGAGAGGAGAAGAGGGGGAGGAGGAGAGGGGGAGGAGGAAGAGGGAGGAGGAGGAGACCAAATGCCCTGAGCCTGAGTAATTTACTGTGTCTTGTTTCCAAAGACCATTTTCCCAGCGTAAGTCACAGAGACAGATGACCAGGACCTGCTTCTGAAAACAAACGCTGTGGGGATGGTTGACAGAGTAGGAGCTGCTGGGCCTGAGACCCAGGGACTGCCCTGCTCACTGAGCTTGGGACTTACAGGGAGTTGACTTTTCCCAGCAGGACTCCTGGTCAAGAACTGGCTCCTGAGTTGGATTTCTGTGTACATTGTCTTTCCTTTAAAATAACTTATATTGTTTATTGTTTTTTTTCCAAACAACAAATCTCACCATTGAATTCGTTCCTTGAAAAGAAAGGGCAACAAAGAAGTCAGGCACTGTGGCTCATGCCTGAAGTCCTAGCAAGGCTGAAGCAGGAGGATTGCCATGAGTTTTGAGTTTGAAACTAGTCTGTGTGGCATAGTGAGTCTCAGGCAAGTGTAGGCATGTGAGACATTCACACAGAAACCAAACAAGAAGAGGAGAGAAGAGTGAGGGAATGAGTAAGGAGTTAGGGAGGGAGGGAAGGAGAGAGGAAGGGAAGATAGAAGGAGGGAAAGAAGAAAGATATAAAATAAATAAACTCCAAAATTATACAGCCTGAACATGACTGGTATTAAAATTTTTTTGTGGACATGTGTGTGTGTGTGTGTGTGTGTGTGTGTAAGAGTCAGAAGAGCCTTCATGCAGTTTCTACCCTGCTTTTCCGATTGCCGTTACAAGCACAGTTTACAGAATCTGTCTATTCTAACACTGCATGCCTGTGTCTTACTTTATATAACTATGCATTTGCTTTTAAAATTAAAAATGTTTAACCTTTTTAGAATTTTCTCTAAATTTTTACTTTTTACTGTTATGTGCTAAGAACATCTGTAAAAGTCTTTCAAAAGTCATTCTTACATAAGTTTTTAGAAGTCGAATTGCTCAGTTAAAAGTTAGCTCATACCTGGCTACATTACTAGTTTCAGTATTTGTTTATACTTAAACCCCACAGCTCTCTTAGCACCTACTAGACACAAGGTATTTTCACACTTATTACTTCATTTCCCCTGTAGTTTTAAAACACCAGTTTAAAAGTATGAAAAGAACTATATATGCTCATTACAGAAATTTTTTATGTTTTAATTTGTTATTTATTTGGGGGGACATGTCTGCCAGTGTTTGCACGTGGAAGTCAAATGGCAGTTTCCAAGAGTCTGTTCTCTCCTTAAACTCAGGGTGAGCTCTGGTGCTTAAACTCAGAGTGTCAGGCTCTATGGCAAGGACCTTTACACACTGAGCCATTTCCTCAGCATGCCATTGTACAATAGATTAAAAATATAAAAGCATATTCAAATTTGGAACAATTTAAAATTGTTCACATGGTGATGACATTATAAAGATTTTTTTTTCAATTTTAGCTAACCTTTTTCCTAATACATTTATCCAAACTTGTACCTTCTATAAAGGTCTTAGGAGCCTCTCCTGGGCTAGAAGAGTCTGATCTCCTATTGTAATTGAAATCATTTCTATCCTGCATCTTTTTATTGCCTCTTTTAATCTTCTGAGCAACACAAGAAGTGTAGGCTGCTGTTGCTTCCATCTTTTGCAATGTCGGACCAGGGAAGAAACTTAGGGGATTTTAGTTCAAGTGAAAGGCAAGAGGCTTGCCAGGTACATGAGATGCTTGTTGACAATGCCTAGTATGCTTGCCTCCTGCTCCATGGCCACGGATTGCTGCCTCTGATGTTAAACTCAGTGTGTATTCCATTGCCTTACCACAGGAGAACCACCTAATACCCCATCCAAATAAGATCCTTTATAAAAATAGGATAGCATTAGTACAGAACAGCAAGTACAAATTGGGGCTTACACACACACACACACACACACACACACACACACACACACAAACCGCTCCCCACAAGTGACAGATGGCCACTCTCACTTCCCAGATTTTTATCTCTTTGAAAAGGAATGAGATGGAATCAATGCACATAACCGGGACAGGTCCTGCAAGTTGGTGCTGATGTGAGACTCTGGGCTGGAGCAGAGCACAGAGATGGACAGTGCGTGGTTCCTAGTTGGCTGAAGCAGTAGACATAAAGAGAGTTGAATGGCATAAGACACAGGATGTGGTGTTGCTGCAAGAGCTGCTGACCCTCCACCAGACCTCAGTCTCTCAGATATTGTCAGTGCTCCTGCCTCTCCTCAGAAATGAACAGGATTCTGCTTGTTATATGGGTAGCTAGACAATGGATCATGATAAGAGAGGGAAGGTGCTCCATCTAGGTGGAGTGATTAAAGTGGCACTGGGGAAGAGATGCTGTGTCACTTTGTAGTGGCATTTGTGAGCCAGGCTCAGCACTTCCATGTCACAGGACTTCTAGTTCAAAAGTTACTGGGAAGCTCTCCAAGTGACCTGGGAGTTTCTCAGGATCATCTCTCTCCATAAGCCACAACTAAAACTGTCCAGACAGGGGCTCATAGTTGTTGACATTGTACATGTGCCACAGGTTTCCCTACCATAGCCTAGATGGGGCTTACTGATCAGTACAAGTTCCTTTGGGCAGTCAAATGGATTTCTCAAGAATGCTAAATAATGTGGGGGGGAACCCCATCTTGTTAACAGATCTTCTTTGAGAGAAATAAACTTGTCTATCGGCTAATAACACACAATGTTAGCCTTCTGGTACATTCCAAAATTATTCTCAGAATCCATAATGCTAAAAGGTGTTCCTGGGAGAACTGTTCTTCTGTGGTTGGAGGCCAAGGTTCTTTTCCTTCATTCTTTCTCTTTGTGTGTGTATTTGTCTTTATTTCATCATTGCTTATGGTGGTTGGGACAGGGTGGCCTCCAGCTCACAGCAGCAGTCTTCTTGCCTCGACCTCCCAAGTGTTATGACACCAGGAGAGTGTATACATTGGATTTCAATTTTTTAAGGCTATTATCAATTTACACAAAGGTGTGATTTAGATGGCAGAATTTTCTGACCTGCAGTCCCCCCCTCTCTCTTTTCTTTTGTTACATCATCAAATAATTCAATTTTATAGAAGCCTCATTGGCAGACTTGCAGAACTGTCAGTGTCTGTTTCTTCAGGTCTCCCCTCGGAGACACAGCAGAGAGAGCAATATTTGTTGAGCCTTTCCAGAGAGCAAGCCGACTCCTGGGCTCCTAGTGAGCCTCGGGCCATTAACTCCCAGCAATACATTTCATTCACTCTTGTTCCAGTTTTTAAAGGAGAAAACAGACACTATAGGAAGTGACATACAATGTCACCTGCTGGTAAAACTTGACTTTGATCCTGGGTTAGACCAGTGGGAAAGAAGGTCATGGTCTTTCTGCTTTCTCTGTGTCTCTTTTCCTGGGCCTCTATTTTTCTCTGAGCCTCCTTGGGAATCCAAATTAGGGTTCATCAATTTCTCAGGATTCAATGATAAGAACTCTGCAGGTAAGAGTTTTCTAATGGGTGCCTTTGGCCGCAGACAAATGATTTCATTGCTCCAAGCCTCCACTGCTTAAGCTTTCTCAGGGGAATGAAGTTGTATCTATAGCATTGCATGGGGAAGCAAACGCCCATTGCTGGGCTCTTGCAAGAGCTCTGTTACGTCTGCCCCACCTTCCACTCCAGATGTCTGTTCTCTCTCGGTTTGCCTAACTTTATCTACTCCATGCTGAAGTTAGATTCACTGGGACCATATCCTAAGAAATGTACATAGCATATATGTATATATCCAATAAAAGTAGAGGTGATATTTCCTAGGGGATAAATGGGAAAGGGGAAGGACAATAAAAAAAAGAGTAGGGAAGAACTGGAGAAATATGGCCAAAATACAATATATACAAGAATTAACAAAAAATTATATTACTAAGACATTCAAGCAATCTGATATTTAACCGATAGTTATCCTATAGTTTATGTAGATATAGTTCTTCTTGCATGCATACATAGAAAGGAATACACACAAATACTGAGTGACACAAAACCAAATGTCTAATTGATGTTAAAATCACAAGTGTTTCTTCCTTGTTTACCTAAACTTTTCAAATCAAAATAGCTATTTGTTCCCCTCCCCCCCCCAGAAACAGACATGGCTCTTCTCGCTCTTCTATGACCCTCTTGGTTGCTGGAATGGGGCATGGGAAAGTTTATTCGTCATACCATCTCATCTAACCATAAACACAGTAGCAGCATCTGTATTTCTAGGTTCTTCTCAGCATATCTGAACCCCAGGAGTCAGACATCCTTATCGGCCAAGCATGCTCACACAGAAAGATTACAGATCTCTCCGCTGTAATCTTCTATGGCTCCTTGGCACTTTTCTCACTACCCAGATGAAATGAACCCCAGCTTTTCATCCCTTACTTCTGATTGGCACACTGCCTGGCTTGTCCCACCTCTGCCTTGCTTAAAGCCTGTGCAAGTGTTCCTCTTCCCTGCCTTCCCACCAGCTCTCCTATGCTGAGCCTCTTGTACTCCTCATCTTCTAGCCCAACACTAGACCATGGGGAGATATCTGTAGGATGAAGCAGTGTTTACTATACATCTGCAGACATCCACTGCTCTAGTAAAAAGAAAGGAAAGAAGGAAATAAGGAAGGAAGGAAGGGGAGGGGGGGAGGGAGGGAGGGAGGGAGGGAGGGAGAGAGAGAGAGAGAGAGAGAGAGAGAGAGAGAGAGAGAGAGCAAGCCAAGGTTGACAGCCCATGTCTTTCCATCCATTGCAATTCCAATTGCTATGATGCATGTATCATAAAACACATAGAATCTTGAAATTTGTGAATTGACAAAATAAATATTTCCTATGATTTTCTTGACTATTGGGAAATTCTTCTACCTTAAAGATCGCTGAGATGAATGGCTGCCAGTGAATTCGCAGAAGGTAGCAAACAGTTCTGACAAGGTCTGTACCTTACAGGTGCTTCCCAAACATGCTAAAGTTTGACCCTTTGTTGGAGAATTCATTTGGTGATGAGTATTCTTGGATATTCCACAATCCAAAAAATGACCAAGACAGAAAAGGTGGGAAGCCTTGAGGGATGCATGGGGTTAGACTTGAACCTGGGTCCCAAACTTTGAAATGAAACAATTTATTTAATTATATAATGATGTAGTTGGTAAGTCTTGACAGTTCTACTGAGGAGGGCTGTCATAAGCATTCTGGAACAACATAGTCTCTTCCTTAGCTTTGGTCTGATATTGTAACATCTTGGCATGGTATGGCCCAGTTCATCAGAGGCTCTGATTGAAGACTGAAAAAAAAAGAGGAGGAAATGAATATATATGTGACTTAATAAATGAAGCCTTGTGGAGAAACTTTGCAGGAGGAGAAGATTCATGAACAGGGGGTCTTGGTGCAATGATTCTGTTCAATTTCTTTAACATTTGGTGAGTACTGACTCTAGGCTCCTACATGCTCTGGTGTCCTGGATCGTCACACAGAGCATCTTTAGTGCTCATAGAAACTGCATAAAAACCAGAGCGCCGGGGGAGTGGACAGCTTTCAAATGGACGAATGGAAGTCATTTTCCCCCCAAATCATAGAGCTAATAAAATGGTAGGCAGTGATGTAAGCCTCGATTCTGTTAAACTTGGGAAACCCATTCTAAGTGTGAACCATGCCCACAGGATGTATTGTATATTTTAATGTTGCAGATGTTTGAACTATAACCAAGAAAACAACGGTATCAAATGGGGAAGACCAGGCCTGTTCAGAGAAAGGTGTGGTCCTCTCTATTGTGCTGACTGCTAAGTGTGTCAGGGAAGGCTCTCATGGTGAATAGGGAATACTGGTTTGGACAGTTGAATCATGGCCCAAAGTTTTTGAGTGAAGAAACCAAGACCCGGATGGAAAAGCCACCCCCCCCCAATGTACCTTGGTCATTGATCCCCACTTCTTGCCTTGTCCTTGATGAAGCTCTGAAAAGAAACAGCCAAATGACACATGAAACAATTCTATGAAACATCAACTTGCAGTTAGGCTCAAAGTTTGGCATTGACATGATGGGAGCTATAGAATGCAGCTGGAGTTGGTGGCCGTGAGCCACGGGCTGGAATTGGTGGCTGTGAACCATGGGGGTGTCTGTTATGTGTGTACACCCCACCCCCCAATCAGAAGTTCTGTGCCTCTTAGGATC
Organism: Grammomys surdaster; assembly: GCF_004785775.1. Taxonomy (NCBI): domain Eukaryota; kingdom Metazoa; phylum Chordata; class Mammalia; order Rodentia; family Muridae; genus Grammomys; species Grammomys surdaster. The sequence goes on along the minus strand of NW_021604648.1, from coordinate 4,750,285 downwards.
CAGCTAAATGTTCTAATCTGGGATGGGCTGTGTTTCCTGAGGTTAAGGCCTTTTGCAGAGCTGGCGACATAGGATTGTGTCTTACACATATTCTGCCGTCAAGGTGTGAGACAGTAACAGCCCTTGCTGACGGGCGACGCCTGTGTTGTACTGTATACTTGTGTGTGTCTGTGCTTATGTCCTCTCTTGTACTCGATGCACTGCATGTGTGGAAAGGTCCTCCACAGACAAGATGGTGAGTGCTCCCAAGCTGTCCCTTCCTTCTGAAGAGTTAGGCATTTGCTCACAGAACTGTCAAAAGCTGTAACCTTGGAACTATGTGATACATTTATTCTAGGTACTATATATGATATATATCACAGAAACTCAGAGTCAGGCTCTCTGCCTTTTGGAACTCATAAAATGCCAGTGTCCCAATGTGACGTAAGGATCCTAGTGTGTCAGATCTCTAGCATTAATATATGCAACAAATATCTCTCCTGTGAATTGTGTGGGCCTGGCATTATGTTACGATCTTTGGATAAAGGAGTAAGACCGCTAAAACTCTTGATTTTAAAAAGTTTGCAAAGAATGTTAGAATTTAAGAATCGTAAAATATTAGGTCCTCAGAAAACTAAAACACTGGTATGCTGAAGTTCTAAGCTACTAAAGGTGGGGGAGAGCCTTAGATCATTTTTTCCAGCTCTCACTGCCTTTTTATGAGGCCCAGGACTTATTGCAGGCAAGTTGGATTCAAATCTCACTAATAAGAACATCATTTCAGTTCAGTGACATCACAGAATGGCTGGGTCGCAAGGGCTCGGCCTTCACCCAACCCTGGCTGCTCATTTTACCAGAGAGGCCACTATGGCTCATAGAGGGCAGCCGCTTATTCTGTAAAAAGGCTCAGTCAGCAGAAGACAACCACAGGCTTTCCAGCCTCAGTCAAAGAAAGGCTAAACAACGAAGACCCTCCTGCTGTTTCTGAGGTGCTCTTTGCTAGGCCCACTTTTGTGAGCTGTCCCTGCTCTTCAGAAGGAGCGCCAACTTTCTTTGCACAGGGACAGACCTTGTCCAGGCCACACACACGTGCAGTGGATCGTAGCGTTCAGAGCCCCTTTCCCCGTTGATGCGTGTTTTATTTTGTTGCCTCCCCTTCCCTGTGTGCCTCGAAATCGATTTTCATTATTTTTTTTTCTGTCTGTGTTTGTCTTTGTGGCCCGCAGGTGCTCCCTTGCATTGTTCATCTGCTTCATCAACCCCTATTGAGCAGTCCCCCTCCCCGCCCCCCTCCCCTCCGGCCAATGAGAGCCAGAGGCGGTTGCTAGGCAACGGTGTGGCCCAGCCAACCCCGGACTCAGACTCTGAGGAAGAGTTTGTCCCTAATTCATTCTTAGTTAAAAGTGGCTCCGCCAGCCTGGGGGTCGCAGCAAACGGTAAGTGCTTCTCTCTTTTGCTAACTTTTAATAGTTTGTTGCTTTTCTTTCTTCTCGTGGGCTATGCCTGCTCCCAACCGCTTGCAACTTGCAGGGGTGGAGTGACTTGGTGCATGGTGGGCTTGTGGGCAAGCAGGGACCTGGGTGGTTTTGTGGGCTTGGGGTAGGTAGTGCCTATCTCTGCTCCACAGAGAAGGCTTTATCCCGCGACAGGTGCATGCAACAGAGGATCACAAACATCAGGAGACAAACACCAGGCAGAGACAAAGACCCAAACTGAAGGGTAGGGGACATGCTATACTGATTGGCTTGCTGCTGTGTGCAAAGCGACCTCACCAGGCATAGTCACCTGTTGCTTCATTAGATTCTCCCTACAAGGTTACCAAGAGAGCAGTATTAAACTGACCCTCATTAACAATACGAAAACCAGAGAGAAAGAATGTTGCCTGAAGCCCAAGGCTGTTTTTGAAAGTTTCCTAGTCTGAAGTTGCCGGCAGCTACAGAGCTAAATCTGACCACAGGCAGAACTGTTGGGTTTCAGCTTGATCTGCCCATGGTCCACTCCTTTTCTCTGCTTTCCTCAAGAAGAGGAGGTGTGAGGATGTAGCGAACGAGCTATATCTAAATCCTGCACTGTTACCCTTGGCCAGAGATACCCGCCTGCTCAGCAGCAGTCAGTGTGCATTTCTCCACAAAGATGTTCCTGCAGGGGATTCAAGCCACTGTGGGGTGGATATAACACTGGATGTGAGGGCCTTGAGATTATAATAACCGCACCAAAGTTTTCCAATTCTAATAGGAAACATTAGGCTTTTCCAGAAAATACCACAGGAGGGTGTATATTGAACTGGCAAGCATTTGTTTATGAATACCCGTATGGGCTACAGGGGTGGCTCAGTGATTAAGAGTGTATACTGTTCTTTCAGAGGCTCTGAGTTCTGTTCCAGGCACTCATGTCAGGTGACTCCCAACTACCTGTAACTGTAGTTCCAGGGAGATCTAATGCTGCTGGCCTCTGATGGCCTCTGTACACGGGCACAGGTACACATACACATGATTTAAAATAAAGTAAATCTTGTAAGTGCCTTACGAAGCTGCATTCTAGGCCATACTCTGGTAAAAGAGCAGAGATGGAGAGAAGCATGAGGCATGGTTGTTGGTGGACCCACACAGTCCTGCACCCAATCAAAGCCCTGTGCCTGGGGGATTTGGACAAATCTGACTGACTCCCCAAGTTTCTTCAAATGTGAAAGCAGGCAATGTGCTATCCAGGTCACAGTGAACAGCATCATAGGGTCTGGGGTGGGAGCTCGCTAAGTGTTAGTGCTTACCTCACCAGCTGCCACTTCTCTGTCTTGGACACACACAGAGTGTCACTGTGAAAGCTCTCCACACATAGTGGAGCATTCGGCATGCTGGGAGAAATACCAGAGGCCCTCTCTTTTCTCAGGAACAGAGGGAGAAAGCTAAGGGTGATAAGAAACGATGGAGCCTGGTGTGTTAGGTGACAGGGTGATTGAGAGTAAGTCTCCCCACTGCCTGAGAGAGCTGGAAATGCCTCCTAGGGATGCCGGCTGGGCGGGAGAGAATGGGTGGGTGGAGCAGACTTTGATGTCAGGACTAGACAGCGGGTACACATGGACATAGAATCCTGGGTAGGAGTTGGGAAGCCTGCTTCCACTCCTTTACTCCTAGGAACCTTGGCACAAAATAGGCAGTGGCCTGGAAGGGTGTGAAAGGCCTCATAAGCTGCGCACATAGGCCCTGCATACTTTGTGACCAAACTCCATCCATCCCAGGACCCCGTGTTTTGGAGACTTTCTCTGAGTCAGAACACCCTTAGAGAGGACAGAAGTAGGAATCCTGAACTAGGGGTGAAAGACCTGGGTTCCAGCTCTGTGGGCCACTGGATATTTGTCCTTGGCAAGTCACTGTCTCGCTTCAGGCCATCTTGCCAGTTTCTAAGGTATTCTGGTTTTATTGTCATGTGGTACTGATCGTACCTCTGCCAGTCATGATATGAGCTTGTTGAGGAAGAAAAATTACATGTGTGTATACATATATACATGTGTATGTGTGTGTATATATATATATATATTATAGTACACATATATAGAACAAATGTAGATAGATTGGTAGATAACTGATAATGTTCTTCACTCATTTCTAGATAAATAAGCCTTGAAGGAAAAAAGAAGACAAGAGACGAAAGTCCTTAATCTATCCCTTTGCTACTAACTACCCATAGCAGCGCCTTTGTCACATGCTCTGAGGCAAGATGAGGCACTGTGACTTTGTTGATGTGCAGGAACCATGGGAGGCCTTTGGCCTACAGCTGTTTGCTCAATTCAGCTCCTCTGTGCTCCTGCTTCCCCAGGGCCTCGCTCTGAGAGTGTCTCTCTAACCACCATTAGTAAGTGTGGCCTTTGCGGGAGGGAGTGTCTGGGCTCTGCTTGGTTGCTGTTCTGGTGCCGGGAAAGTCTATTGCTATGCTCCGTCGTCTTTCTGTCCCTAAAGTCCCACATGGGAATGTCCTGCTGGTGCAAGTGACAATAAGCAGGTCACTACATTGTGGCTCCAGTAAATGTTTCTACAGTTTTATTTGATTTTAAGGGGGGGGGGGGAGTGTGAATATATTTTAATGAAATTACCTGTATTGCTTTTGGTAATCATAGACGTAAGGATGCTTATTTATACCCCAGATGATCTAGGAAAGTGAAAGGTGACGTTGTCACATATTCTGAATTCCAGAGACAACCTTGTTCAGCCGTTTGGTCTGTGGTCTTACAAATGCTCTTTATTCAGTATTAATTTATTCTTTATTCATTAATAAATGAGTAAATGACCCAATGAGCAAGCTACAGAGCCAGCTCCCCAATGTGCCATCTCAGGAGGGTCCCCACCCCCACAGTTGCTCCATTCTGAGGTAAGGACAACCTGCCCTAGTAGTGATGGTTTTTAGATAACAAAGCTGGGTACTAGGGATGAAAGTCAGAGGGCGAGCACTTTGCTAGCCTGAGAGGCCCTGGGCAGGATCAGAAAATAACCAAGATGGTAGGTAAATGTCTTGTCTCCATACATTACCTGCTACTGAGCTGAGGCTTGAGGGCACCCAAGGCAGGTCATATGCTAACTCCCCAAAGGGCAGCTCACCTGAGACTTCATTCCAACTGGACTTAAATGTTGTGGGCTGCTTCTCTGGCTACTGGAGAGTGACAGCACAGAGGTTTCTCACTTTCCAGTGGTTTCCAGAGGTAGTGGGAGGGAGTTGGCTCCTTGGAACCTGCTTTCTCTGGGCCTAGGCTGCCTTCTAGCTGTTGCCGCTGGAGTCTCTACCAGCAGCTGTGTCAGCTTCAGCCAGTGCTGGGACCAGGGTCTGCGAGACCTCAGAGCTGCCCTGCAGAAATCCCTATGTAAAGCACAGAAAGAAGTGTGGGGCATCTCTGTGCAGCTCATTGTCTCCATGGAAAAGAAGAGAGGGTAAGTCACTCTTTCTGTCATCACAATCCTAATCCTCCCCAGGGCACTCGTACAGAAGTCACCCATGTGAATAGGAAAAGATCAACTGGGCACAGTCCAGGAGCTCGGGAAGTGGTTAGGATTAAATAAATGCCTGTCCTAACCCCATAGAAACGTCCAGAATCAACAGTGTTTCATCAATTGAGCTAATCTAAATTCTGAAGCTGGGGCCTTTGGAAACTTAGGGGTGGGGCTTAACAGGGTCAGGAAATAAAGAGCCCTGAGATAGCAATGAAGAGCTGTGGAAAGCTTCCTGAAGCCAAGGAAGGTAGGAGAAGCTGAGAAAGCATGCGTCTAATGAGCACCTCCTGTATACACACCTCTCCTTTATGCATTACTGTCTGGGCTTCAGTTATTTACATTTTACTTTGGGGGAAATGGAGGTCCAGAGATGAGGACAGTGATGTAATCATGACCCCACTGGAAGAAAAAGACTCAGAACCAAAGCATGCTTGCCTCCAGGGCCTCTCTATCTTCTGCTTTATTTCTGATGCCAGATTCAGGTCTTTCCATATCCAGAGTAAAACTAAGTAAAAGGACTCCTACTAGAACTGGGTTGGATATTTTTTATTATTATTATTTTAAAGAACTCCAGGTTGTTTGATTCCTATGGCTCACCTCATTAGCATTTATGAGGCACTCCACACTGGGGAGCCTCTTTATCTTAGGGAGTCATTAATTCCTCTTATCTATCCTGTGAGCTGTTCCTGTCTCATCGAAGGAACAGAGTCCTAGAGAGGTAAGCCCCTTTCCTTCCTCTGCCTCATGGGGCCTCTGAGTGATAGGGTCAAATTTGAACTCTAGGCCTGCCTGAGACCGTAACATGGAATCTTTATGGTATATTTTTATGGGGACTTCAATGGTTTCATAGATGAATCGGGCCAGATATTTGCAATATAAAATTTTGTTGCAAATCCCCAAAAGCAAACCCTACATGTGTCCTTGGCTTCTCTGAGGCTCCAGGCCCTTCCTGCCTGGCCTTAGGAAATGCTTCACTGGCCAGCAGCAAGGTTGTTTGGCATTTTCATTGACTTGCTTAGGTCTTAGGCAGCTGGGAGTATTTTTGTTTTGACTTCCAATCCAGCAGAGGAGTGTTTATTTTTCTTTCTAAATGGGAAACACTGCTATGTAGGCAAGCTCCTTCCAAAAACTGTTTTCTTTAAAAAAGAAAAAATCCAACTTAATTTAGAACCTATGCAGAGTTCCCAGGGGAGTCTGCTGGGTCCTTTTAAGTCAGCTTGTGAAATCAGAAGGCAAAATGAAGCCTGCTTCTAACGATAGAGAGACGTGCCCGGCCAAATTGTCTTCCTTCTATTGCTATGAATTCCATGGAACTGGTGGCAGCCACAGGACTTGGGTCTGACTGCTTGACATGTTCCCAGAGTGAAAGGCTGCTGGGGTGCGGAAAGTTCTCTGCAAATTCTGTCCTCTGCTTCTCTCAACTCTTCTTGGATCTAAAGGCACTTGTTGGTAAATATGTTCTCATGACACAAGCTATGTAGGGAAGTCAGTTCGAGCTCCTTTTTTCTTGCTAGGAAGACAAACTTTCCTTTCTTCATTCATCCCCAAAGATATGTTAAGTGTTGGTGGGTGTTTTTCAGAGAGATGAAGGTGAAGAGTGTTATAAGCAAAAAGATGTTATTAAATAAATGAGCCCTTGGGACCACATGCCTGGCAGACTCCTTCGTTTTCAGTTTTCACAGAGTAAATAAAATGCAGTGTGTATACTTGTCCTAAAACTCCTCCTGTCACCAAGTACATCACCACCTCTTCAGTAAAGCATACAAATAATTTATACTAGTGGGAAGAAAGGAAGACACACCAGCAGGCAGACAGTCAGACAGACAGACAGACAGATTCCAGACCTCATATCTATTCAAGACACATTTTTGTAACCAAACAAGGTTGACTGTTTGTTTTTTGGGTTTTTGGGAGGGTTTTGGGGGGGTTGATTGGTTGGCTAGCTGGCTGGTGTGGTGTGGTGTGGTTTGGTTTGTTTTTTTTGAGACATTGCCTTGGTGCATAGGTAGTCCAGGTTGGCTTTGAACCTGTGATTCTCCTAAGCTAACCTGCCAAGTCCTAAGATTATAAACATGGCTACCCATGCCCATTTCATGCCCAACTTCAAAGTTATTGTTGTTTAATGTATATAGGCATGTGTGTGCATGTGCACATATAGGTCAAAGACAGCCTTAGGTGTCATCCTTAGCAATGTTGCCTTCTTCCTGTGGCCTGGAACTAACCACTCCAGTGTGTCTCACTAGTCAGTGAGCATTAGGGGTCTTCCTGTCTCGACCTCCCTGACTCTGTGATTTCAAGTGTCCACCACAACATCCAGCTTTTTACCTGGGTATTAGAAGTCAAACTCAGATTCTCACACCTGTAAGGCAAGCATTTTACTGGTTGAGCTATCTCTCTGGAAACAATGATGTTTGGATCCCTTACTGTCTTTAGAACAGATACCCCTCTCCATTTCCTGGCCTAATTTCAAGTTTGTGGAGGCCAGCTTTGGCTATGCCTGATTTCTAACTTGAAAAATCACAACTACATTGAAAAGTCAGTTAATGTCCTTACTTCTTCCTTCCCACTTGCATATGACACACACCATCCCAGGACTAGTGCACTGAGCCACAAGGGCACAGGCATGCAAATACATGGCTTAGAAACTAGCCTTGCTGCAGTCAGAATTCAGTGTGGCCCCAGGGCCTGTGCTCTTTGTCCTCTGCCAGGTGCTCCCTAACTAGACCTGTGCCTCCCACCAGGAACAAACTATTATGGCCTCTATTTGGGGGTGGCAGGGACACCCTTAACAGGGTCATTTCTATTTCATGTAGTTTACAAAGCCCTTTTTCATGTATTGCCTCGGGCATACTCTGGTGACTATAATCTAATTGCCATTTTGGCTTTCTAGAAGGTAAGTCTCCTCTTTGACCCTACAAAATAAACAAGTCACACTTTGAATTAATACAACCCAATGTCCAGAGAAAGCCAGGGCCCTCTAATTAGTCACTCTGGCATCCCTTTGTCCACTCATTTCCCCAAATGCCGTTGTATTCGAAAGTACCAAAATACCGGCTTTAGTGTGTAGCTGGTTGGATCTCAGGACCCCCAGGCCACCACATGAGGAGGCATGTCAGCTGTGTGTGTCCTGACTTTCCCGTCTGGAAGCAGCCCACTTTGTTCCCGTTGGTATGTGAGTGGCTGGCTCTACAGAGTTCTCATTTATGGCAGATCACATCAGAAAGTATCTCCTGACACCAGGGTGCCCAGACTGTGGTAGAGGAGCCTGGGAGGAGGCCAAGGAGACAGAGGAAGTTAGCATAACTACCATTCAGGCAAGCCCCTTTCCTAAAGCTCACTCACATGCAAGCAGCTCCATTCTTAGAGCCACAGAGCCTCAAACATGGCTGAGCTTGGAGCTTGACAAACACCGTGTGCTGGAGGTAAGATACGCAGAGGCAGCTTTGCGTCCATTTGGGATTGGCTTGTACAGGAGTCAGTCTGTCTGTGAAGCACACTGCCATCAACAAAGCTTACTGTCCAGTTACAAACCTCAGCTGATGGCACTGCCCAGACCTGGAGCTGGCATGGAGTTCCACTAGTGAGGGAGCTGCAAATCAGAACCAAGTGACCCCTTCAGCCTGTCTATGACCTTCTGTGTCACCCAGCAGGAATCTTTGGGTCTGGACAGTGAGGGACCAGAACTGAGTCAGTGTTTTCCAGGCCTTGTTTGTCTCTATGTCCCTGTTACAGCCTGGGCCCTCAAATCATGCCCACCTACACCATTGTTTATGTTCTTTTAAACTACCCAAACTTTTTGGATTTAACTGAATTTTTTTTGTTTTAAGAGGGAATCGTGTACTGGGGCCGCAATTCCCTTGCCATATGGCAAGTGTATGATTGGCCACAAATAGAAGCTAACTGTAAAAATAAATACAACAAAAGCAGGTTATCATGTTCTGGTGAGAACATGCCTGCTCAAGGCTGTGGGGCAGAGCCTTGCCTCTCTTTGTTAAACAGGAACATTGGCAAGTGTTGAATGTTAAAACACACTGGGTACTGAGCTGAGGTTTCTTCCATTGCTTCATGAAAAGGGTTGAAGAAGGAAGCCCTCCCCATGGGAGCAATACTTAATGGGTGTTCTCAGCAGATGCTGAAGACCATCCACAGGGGACATAGCTCTGTAGCCTTTTCTAGACCGCTGTCTATGCATTTAATGCCACCTTCACTGCCTTCCTACCTTGAGAACAAATGTCTCTGGCTGCTCCCCACACCCAGGCATCTTCCCTTTCCTCAGCTTGGTCTTTGCAGACCATCTGTTCCCGCCCTCCCCTTCTGTCTCTGGCCCTCTGCCCCTGTCATCAGGTCTGAGCTGGGTGCTTTGAGCTCAGCTGGATCCCCCATTACTGGCTAATGGCTCTCAGTGTGGACCAGGAAACCATGTGGCTTCCTCTGAACTGCCATTATTTATGTAGGTGTTTGAGATTCAGCAACTTAAAAAAAAAAGTCTCTTTGCTTTACAAGGCTAGAAGAAGATGAGTTGGGAAGGGGTCTCATGGATCCCCGGTGGAATGGGTGGCCATGTGGGATCTGTTCAACCTCTTCTTGTCCTATCTCTCCTTTTGTCAGATTTATTAGCTTCACAAGATTGCTGTGCAAATGAGAAAACAGTGTTTTCTCTATTAGCAATGCCCAGTGAAAGCCGATTTCCTTCTTGCCCTTCTGTAGCACAGAAGAGTCCAGATATCCTGGAAAGAAAGCAAATTCTGTCACTCCTTCCCCTCCTGGCTTAGAAGAGCCACAGCAATTAATAGCTCAGGAGTCCTCAGCTGGCACCCCACCACCGCCACGCCAGATGATTTCCAAAGATTTCAGGGAGGGAGGTAGGGAGTGATGGAACCCAAGACAGCAGCTAAGCAAACATAGCATAGAGGTCTTAGACACATGTCCATTGCTGAATTCCTAGCCAGAGTTTCTACACTGTTTTCTGGTCTCCACTGGTCCAGCATCCTGATGCCTTTTCCTTCTGGCCAGCTGCCTTCCCCGTGGAGTTGAAAGGAGAGGAAACTGGCTGGTAATTCATTTATGCCCCCTTCCCTCTCTCCTGGTAGATCATGTTTCTATAAATAACCCTGGAAAGCTATAGTGACAGCTCATGATAATAGTATGTATATTTGTATTTCCAGAAACTTCTCTTTCAGTTCCCTAGAGAAAGTTCTCTGAGAAACATACCTGATGAGAACAAGTTTCTACTCCCCACTACCTGTGACCTCAGGAGCTCTCCTGTCTCACCCCGGTGCCCATCTGTGGAAGGGGACTGAGGACAGCAGCCTGGGGCTGTCTCAAAGGCAGAATAGGCTAGACTTCAGTGTGCTCCATGCCCACCGATGTCCCCTTATTCACCTCTCTTATTTATTAGAAACAAAGAGGGGGCATTTTTCAGGATGAAAAAGTTATTGTATCTGAAGTGAAGTTTGATGACCTGTCTGCTGTCATCCTGTAAAGAAGTGAAAGCTGAGATGCTACCCACCTGTTTGCTAATTTTACAAACTCTGATGTCTTCGTTCACAGTGCTTCTTAGTATATTCTTGCCCTGAAGCATTGCAGTAATGTCCTCTCTAGCTTGCTGCCTCCTTCTCAGCCTTTCCTTCAACCACTGAGATCCGTCCCAAACCCAATTTTGCTATCTCAAGGCCTCACTCACACAGTGAAAGCCAGCCCAGGCCCTCTGTCCAATGCTTACCTGTTTAGGACAGCATCCCCTGTGCCCAGCAACAGGACCTGCCGCTGATTTCTCACAAATGCCGAGAGAAAAGCTTCTATACACTTACTCATTTTAAAGTGAGACCAGGGGAGGATCTGATTTGATTGATATGGGAAGAAAGAGGCTCGTTCACCCCTTAGAAAGAATTCAACCCAGCAAATCATAACCAAGTACCAACCACATGTTCAGGCCCATGGAGAAGAGCCATCAGTTGGCTCATGCCTAGACTCTAGGGGATGAACTCAAACTTCAACAGCTCAGCCCTGAAGCAGGCAGGCTTCTGTGAGGATAATAAGGGGGCTCACAGGGACAGAGCCACAGAGGTTCTATGCAAACTGGAAGGATCTCTGTACTGTTTATGTTCTCACCAGTGGTTGGCCTGACATTGGCCTGACACTGGTGAGTGACAGGTCAGTAATCTATACATAGCCAGGTATGCCCAGCTTTATGCTGGGTCCAAAAGTGTGTTATCCACACAAGAGTCATGTCCTCTATGGGCAGCTATGAGAAAGAGACACTGGGGTCCACTGGAACCCTTGACAGGAGGCAGGGCTTTTCTCATTTCTGAGGAGTAAAACCTAGTGTGAAGGTCCACCATCAAGGCCCACATCCACTCCACCTTCTTCCTTCATTTTTCTGGGGTTTCCTGTAGGGATGGAGAAAGCAGTACCCTCTAGAGAATGAGGTGTGTGCTACCCCGTACCTAACTCACATCAGAGTGAGGGCAATCTTCCAGGAACCAAGCAGGGCTTGATGCCACATTGAGATTGTGTGGCAGAAAAGTATGTGCCATCACCAAGCACCTGCTGGGTGCTTTGCCTTTTCTCCCTGCACCCACCACAGCCAGTGAGTCTGCTGGGAGATCAGAAGGCTTCAAACAGGAGACTTGCAGTATGGGCGCATCGCTATACTAGCTGTGATTAGGGAATGACTGAACCTGAGTCTCCTCCTTTCCCTAACATTAGCATGTGATGTGAACATTACCAAAATACCTGGCTGGTGTCAAGTTTGAAAAGGAAATTTTGTTTGTAGTAGTTCTTGTTTCAGTGTAGTGGGCTAACTAGGAGGTGGGAAGACACACCGATCTGCAGGATCACTCAGATAGCAGGTGCAACACTGTACCCCCAGTGTGCCTGGCCTTTCAACCTAATCTCTTCCTGCCCCATTGGGTCCCTTCTTTAGTCATCTAAAGGCCTTTGTCCTCCTTTCTTGACAGCACCCCACCCCCAGGAAACCACAGGATCTTGGGGAACCTCCAAAGCAGATCAGAGGTTTCTTTTCTTAGCCCCCTTGCCTGGAGGGTAAAGTTGCGTGTGCATTTTGTCACCAAACCCCCATCAGAAACCCAATGAATGGAAGTTGCTGAGTTGCACTCCAGTGCTCTCAGCTCTGTTGGGCCCCTGTGTAGGTGACAAGATGATGCATGAGGTCTGGCTGAGCTGCTTATTTGTCTGAACTGGTGATGGCCTTTATCCTGAGGTGAGTTAATGGCAAAGGGGCAGGGGCCCCTTAAGGCCTGGACAATGGCCTGGCTTCCCAGGTCATCTGATCACTCAGAGGTCTGGCCCCAAGTCCCTCCCAGCACAGGAGGCCTCTGTCCCCTCTGCTTCCCATCAGCTCTGCTCACCAGCCAGAGGTGCTCCCAACTCAGCAGGGGAAGCCTTGGGATAATGCATCAAAGAGTACTGTGGTGACAGAGGATGCTAGAGCAGTCAGATAATGGGCCTCCGCCCATCCTGCAAAGGCCCACACCCAGGCAGCCCACATTAGATTCCAGCTGCTCTTTTTGATACAGATTCCAGTTCTACTTTTTCTCCTGGCAGACACAGCCCTCCAGAATTCACCCCTTCCTGCTTCCCTGAACCACTTCCCCAGTGAAAAGAGTTCTTAGTCCCACTGGCCTTACTAGCTGCCTCAGTTACAGCAGCCCTCCCAACGTCTCCTTCGTTTAGCAACTGAATAAGATCCTATTTGATGAATGTTTTAAATATTAAGCTTCTTTTTTTTTCAAAATCGGAAAACTATTGATTAAACTTACCCTCTGTATGAAGATTGGGAGCTGGGACTCAAACCTAGCCTTCTCAGTTTGGATATTCCCCTGACATGTTTGTTCATTCATTCATTCATTCTCAAAGATACCTGGGATATTTATAGAATGCCAGATATTGAACTAGATCCCACCCTCTAGGAGGGGCCTGAGCATCAATGTCCAACACCACTAAGGGGTCAAGAAGGCATACATACACATTACCCTATTATATGTTAATTTTTTAGGTTTTAAAGTCCAATTAAGGAGGCATTTAAGAAGATGGGGAAAAGGCAAATATGAAAATACCTATTGACCTTGGCATATGGCTGGTTGCTGGAGACCATAACTGGGGTTTTTTCAGGACACGGAGGCCGATCTCCCAGAAGGGCAGAGGGCAGAGAGAGAGCAGAGGCAGCTTAGATGACGGATTCTCAGAGCTGCTCCTGTGTTGCAGGCTGCTTTCCAATTACAGAGGGAGTTAGGAGCCCTCTATGGAACTAATTCTAGCAAGGATCCCATGCCCAGCAGAGCTCCGTGGTAGAGCTGGCTGGGGGTAATGCCAGGAGTTCTGAGTTGTGACTCAGAGGATGAGTGCTTGCCTAGCATACACAAGGCCCAGGGTTCCATCCAGCTCTGTAAGAACAAGACAAGAAGAGAAAAGCAGACAAGAGAAAGAAAGAAAAGAGTAGGACACAGAATCCACAGCCAATCACACCACACATGGGCTCAACAAAGATGCCAAACAGAAAGCCGGCGTGAGAACACGTCAGCCCTTCCACAGTGCTGAGCAGGCGACAAAGTGAGAATGCTGGACTGTTTAGAAAGTCGATGCCATGAAAAACAGGAATTGTGGCTATTTGGCTAGCTGTGAGAGACCTCTAAGATTAAGAGAAACCAACAAAATACAACCAGATTTTATGTACATTTTGATCAGACCTTATTACTTTTAAGCTGTAAGGAAGAATATGGGATTCTTTAGATATGGTAGAACATTGCAGGAACATGGCTCATTTACTCAGCTGAGCTGTGATACTGAAGCTACAGAGCATCCTGATTCTAGGCTGTGTGCTGATATGAAATACACAGAAGCCTGCAACTTGCTTTAAAAAAATACATATAAATAATACTAAAATATGACAGTATATTACCCAGGGCGATCTAGGTAAAGAACATAGGGATGTTTTGTACTGTCCCAGATTTCCTCTAGGGTTGAGACTTTTCAGATAAGAGTAGAGGTTGTTCATGGGTTGGAGAAAGACTAGAGTTCAGGAAAGGGTTCTTTAAAACAGGTGAGACAGCCCTTCTTGTAGAGAACACCCACTCGCCCATCACCTTGTCTGCTGGGATAAAGGAACTCTCTGAAGCTTTGCAGAGGATCCAAAGCTGGGGAGTATGATGAAAGGAGTCTGGCTGAGCACAGAGGGGACCTCAGCAAGGCCCTCAGCAAGGCTGAGAGCTGGTAATAGGAACCACATTGTCAGGGGTGTAGGCAGCCCCACCCCAGAATCAGCTCCTCTATGCTGAGGCAAGGCTGGAAGAAATTATGTGCGTTCATACTTGTTAAACGGCCTTGGCACCAGAAGTGAGCCTCATAACCCTAGCTTTACAGTGGCCAGGCCACAGTTAAACCTGGGTCAGCCCCATCCCTGCACCCTCTCTGTCAGGGGTTTATGGCTGCAGTATAAAACAATTCAGCACGGGCTGAAACATGAAAAACCTCCAGACAGCAAAGGAGAGCTTTCTTTTGTAAAGTTTGCTGAGGGGAGAAGCAGATGAGCATAAAATCTTTTCTGTTTCTTCTGGTTTCCCAGTCAGGCCCCAAGCGCACTGTTTTATGCCCCTCCCCATCTCAAGCCCAGACCACAATCCAATCAGACACAGAAGCTGCTGCCTTCTGTGGTTGGGGGGAGGGGGAGGGGTTGCTGTGCCAGGGAGTCTTGTTTCTGGATTCCTGCAGCTGTGTGGCCTTGGGTAAGTTGATTCTCCTCTCTGGACTTCAGCCTCAACAATATTTAGCACATAGTTGCCAGCCCACACGAATGTGTAGTTGTTATTGAGTATTCTATGAACTCAATATTGACTTTTTTTATTGTGTCAGAGTATGTCAGAAACAGAAATGGGCAAAGTAGTTGTCCAAAGTTTTTTGGTTTTATCTGAAAAGTAGTCAAAGAAGAAGTGTGAGTTTTTGCTTGGTTTTTTTTTTTGTTTGTTTGATTTTGTTTTTACTTTTTTACATTGATTTTCTTACCCATGGCTGTGCATGCATGTGTGTCCTGTGGATGCAAACCAGGTTTTGAGGCTTGATCACAAGCATGCTTACCCACCGAATGATCTCTCTGGTTCTCAAAGTACAATTCTTAGTAGAAGATAAGTCGTAGTCATATGAAAAATTTCACACACACACACACACACACATACACAGAGTATTTGACTTTATCCTGACTCGGGAAAGCAGAAAGAGGCTTTGAAGTGTCACAGGTCTAGATTCATTCGAGCCCGGCTTTACCTCTTACTGATGGAATGGCCCAAACAGATCGGTAAACCTTTCTGAGCCTCGGAAGCTTCTTTGGTGCCACAGAACATGACATTGCCAGCTCAGTAATAAAAGGGTGGTGACCATGAGAGACTCTAGCTCAGACATTTGACAGAATCACCTTTAGTCTCAACTCTGAGAGAGACTGAAAGCCCCCTGAGAGCCAGGCCTGCCTCTCCAGAGTGGGCAGCTGGACTGAGCACACAGGAAGAGAGCTAACATTCAAAGCTCTGCTCACACACCCAACCGGGTGATGAAAACATGCTGTGGTTGCTACTCTTCTGAAGGTGCAGAGATGAATCCTTCCAGCTCTGGGGGAGTTGAAGGACTTGAGGGACACTGAGCAGAAGAAGAAATTTCCATTTGTCACTCCAAAGCAAGGCGGCTGCCTCACATAGAGGCCTAAGGAACTGATTCTCCTAAGCCTTGCCTCCTTTTCTTTTTTCTTTTTCTTTTTTTTTTTTTTTGAGTGTAGGATTCAGGTTAGGCAAGGAGGGAGGTTCAGTGCACAGTAGAGTCAGGTGTCCTGTTCATTTCTGCAGCATGAGGACTGAGAGCTAGGTGGCTTTGGAACAGGTTTGGTTAGTTAATCCAAAGCATGACAACCTCAGCCACTTCATCTCAAACAATTAGCACTTCAGGCCCAGCTCGCCTTTACTACAGTTCTAGAAAGTCCTCTGGACCTTCCCCTGTCTTAATACTAAAGCCACCTGCTCTGTTGGCTTCTGTGGGACAAGGCAGGTGGCAATGTGAGTACTTACAAGAACAGGTGTGGGAAAGTGGTCCCTACCAGCAACTCCTGCAGTAAGACTTGTACCACATTGATACCTTTGTCCAGCCGGTGTCCCTAGAAATTGTATATATATATATAATCTGTTGTGAATAAAATGCTTGGCAAATGGAGTGCCCACTACATGGAACCTTTTTCAATGCTGAGCAGAAGGTGGGTCAAATATTCACTTACCTTCTGTTAGCTTTCTGATTCAGGTATCTAGAGTTTTTGCTTTGTTTTGTCTGTGACAGGATCTCACGTACCTCAGGCTGGCCTCAAACTTGCTATGTAGCTGAGGGTAGCTCTGAACCTCTGATCCTCCTACCTTTAGGCTGATGAGATTACCAGTGTGTTTACTCATGCCTAGTTCATATGATCCTGGCACTCAAGTCCAGGGTTTCATGCTTGCTGTGCAAAAATTCTACCAATGGGAGTCATATCCTCAGCTCCTTGGGCACGTATATTCATGACTATAAGTTTTGACATTAATATGGCTCCTGGATTCTTGGGTCCCTCAAACCATCCTGTGGGCTAACCTATCTATGCTATCACCAGACATCTAAGGAGGTTTCATACTAAGGGAAACTATAGGTTTTGGATCTGCCTTGACAGTTTCCATTGCTCCAGACAGATGAGAATTTATGATTGGCAATTAAATGATGTCAATCTGCTGAGTGTGAATTTCTCCTGCTACACAGAGGCATAGCTATGTGAGGAGGACAGACGAAGGTGGGAAGGGAACGGAGTTTGTTTCCCTGGCCCTCTGTAGCTGGGGTCAACATTTCCACCTTCATCTCTATGCTACTCAGGAGGAGACCCCTGCTCACAGCTACCCCAAACCTTCACCACTAGACCAGGGTGTCCTTTCCTGCTTCATCTCACTGCTTCCAAAAGTCAGGATGCTGCTTGGACTGCCCCTCAAGCTTCTGGAAACCAGCCTAGAAACTGGAATATGAAATCACTGCCTTTCTTCAGGGCCTCTCCTCAGCCAGATTGAGTGAGGGCTGCTGCGTACTGGCAGACCAAAGCCAGTTTAGGCCTTGTCACCTGCAGTGTGCTCACTAAGGATTGTTGAGTATGGCTCGTTCTTTGAGGCTAGAGCTGGAATTCTAGCTGGATGCAATTTCTGGGCCAGGAAGAGAGAATCTAAAAGCCTCCTCTCTCCAGGTTCTGAAGGGATGGATTCATCCGATGAATGGTCTGGTGGAATCCTAATTGTACTCTGGAGGCCACAAGCCTCCAAGACTTTTAGGAGTTCCCTTGCAAAGACAGGTGCTATTGTGCCCAGTGCTAACTCTGGAGCCATCCAGAGACGCTTCAGTTCACTGCTTTCCCCATGTGTGGCCACATAGCATTTTCTCCCTTACCGATAACCATTGCTTTTTCTTTTTTGCATAATAAGAATAGTTATTCTTATGTGGGAAGAGAAGAGAGTCCTTGGCAAGAGGGACTCAGAAAAGATGAGCAGAGCAAAGGGTACCAAAAAGCCTGGGATGAGTCAGTTCTTTGGCCCATCAGGTCTTTGAGGACAGGCTACCTCACAGTGCCACAAGCTTGTTGTACCAAGGAGAGGACTGCGGAAAATCTACCCTTGCATTAAGAGAATAGCAGCTGGTAGCTTGCTCTAACAGTGTCCACAGTGTCTTCAGTGTAGCTAACTGCACTCCTCTGGTTCTCTGCTTTAAAGGGCCTCATCCCCAAAGTCTCCCACTAGTAGAGGATGAGAACAAACTACTAACTACCTCATACAAGTATCACAGGGAAGCGGTGAAGTCTGTGCACAAAAGCACAAAGCCAGCACACAGTAGGAGATCAGAAAATGCTGAAGCTTACAGAAGAGAAGGCCAGATAAAGACAGGTCAGGAATGCAGTCTGGGGTCTGTCAAAGGCAGCTCCTACCCACTTCAGGGACAGCTTTGTGAGGTGAGAATGAGTCAGGGCAGCCTGGGGACAGAGCCTGCTCTGCATTGCAAGACACCTAGGGGTGGGCTCAGAAAGCCCATCGTCCCAGTTCCCATGTCTGCCAGCAGCCTAGCACCTGCATCTAGCAGGCGCCTAGCTGGCTCCCTGCCAGTGCTCACATCCCTGCCCCCCAGTGCTGGGACCAAGCTGCCTCCAAGTCACACCTGAACCCATGTCATCAAGACCTGCATAGAACAGCCTTTCCCTGTTTGAAAGGTCTACCCAGGCCCTCCCTCTCAGCCTAGCCAAGAGCAATGGGAGGCATCAGCTGTGTTGGGAAGGCCCTCCTGCCTGTACCTACTCGCTGTCCTTCAAGACCACCTGGTCCCTTGCACATGTTTCCCTGCTAGTACCTTGCCTTAGAGCATGAGTGCTTTCATGTGTCGCTTCATGGTTCATCTTCACAGCAATTACAGAACAGAGGCTCAAGTGCTTTTCTAATAGCTGAAGCATCTGAAAGGCTCAAACCCCACTCTGTTTGCCCAAAGTCAGGCAACAGGCCCCTATGTCAAGGGCCTGTTTGTCTGTGTACCGCTCAAGCGGAGAGCTCTGGAGACACTGACATGGAGTGACATGCACCTTGGCCACTCTTAATGCAGGATGTTTATTCATTCTCTCAGTTGACAAAGTGAGGCAATTTGTCAGGCTCTTTGGGTAAGTCTTTGGGGGCACAGGGCCTATAGCGAAGACAGCTCTTGGCTTTCACATTGAAAGGCTTGAGTTTGCTATTTGTGGTAGGCCTAGGACTAGAAACAAGAGCAAAAAGCAGCTGTAGAGATTGGGATAAGTGCTTGGCTTGTCAGAAAGATAATCTCCGCACACCTGCGTTCTGGAAACACAATCCAGGGCTCTGGATGCACTTTAATCTGTCACCAGCATGTCCCCACAGTGACCTGCCCAAGTGAATCCAAGCCTGTGGGGCTCAGGTTACAAGCCAGTTCTCAGGGCCCTTGAGTCCCAACAAAGCCTGCCTGTCCTCTGGAACTGCATCTCCCAAGAGGAATGTTAATGGGATGGAATATGGCGGGGGCGGGGGTAGGGCATAACTGACTTAAGTCAAGCCAACTGTCTAGTCAGTCTCTTGAGCAGGTTCCCCTGGAAACAGCTGCTATTCTCTCATAGGGTCATTTAAACTGTCCCCAGGAAGAACCTTCCTCTTCCCTTCCTAGGACAGAGCATCAATGCTGCAATAGGGGAGAGGCCTATTTAATTGGAGCCCAAGCTACATCTTGTCAGGGCTTCCAGTCAACTGAAATGGTTTCAAAGGCAAAAACACTGGAAACATCATGGATGTCCAGTAATAACAGGACGTGGACAAAAACACTGCTTTCTGCCCATGCAGCAGTATTTTGAGTGGCTATTTAAATCTTGGGGATTTGGTTTGCTTTGGTTTTGGTAAGTTTGGTTGGTTGTTTTTTTTTGTTTGTTTGTTTTTTTTTTTCAGTGCTGGGAATTGAATCCAGGGCCTTAGGCATGCCATGCAAATGGTCTACCAAGCTGTACCCCCAACATCTAAAATTATATTTTAAATAGCAAAGATACAAAATTCCTCCAGAAGAAACTGCATAGAAGTGGGATGCTGGACATGAACCTGCTTTACTAAGTTTATGTGCATACGTATTAGAAAGTCCTGAACCAGAAGGAACCATTCTTGGATTTGTACAGGGTGCTGAGACTAATAGGCTTCTGTTTTATTCTTTGTCCTTTCTCCATTCATGTTGTGGTAAAAGCGTACTACTTGAAGGTCCATAGAAAATTAATTTCTTAGAAAGTAATTCATTTCCCCTTCACAACTGACAACCTAATCCCTGACCTATAAGAGCCGGTGGCCTAGCAAGGGCATGAACGCATACAAGCAGATAATGAAAGGACTTGTTTTGTAACAACTGTAGCGATTACACAGGCAGGTGGGTTAAGAACTACTGATTGTTCTGGGGGCTCTAAGTGTGTTTACATTTAAACCGGCCTCTCCAGGAGGAAGGTAGCTGTTAACTCATTTTGCTCATAGTTGCTGTGGGCTGCTGTGGGGACCAAGTGAGTCAGGAAGGCTGGATACTTCTTGTCCCTCAGACTGTGTTTACTGGGAATCCTCCAGAGCCAGGAAAACTGTTTCGGAGAATGCCATGGCCAGAGTAAGTGTGAATTAGCATTTTGCTTCCCTCTCATGGAGGCTGTAAAGACCATGGGTGCCTTCTAAAACGGGCCGTCATGTTTAAATTTGCATGTAGCTCCCTCAGGAATCGAAAGTAAGGTACCCGAGGCTCTGATACGGGTAGCTCCACAGTGGAGAGAGCAAACGGGTTTCTTAGACCCAGAAACATCAGTCTTTGAAGAAAGAGAAGTGTTCCTTTGGCGTCTGAGTACAGCTTGGAAACTGTTCCCTTGCCCTTTGCTGGGGGAGAGTTGCTACAGTCATGTGGATTCTGGTCTGGGGTGGGAGATGGATGAGCGCAGAAATGTGTTCACCACACACACTGTGTAAACTGCATTTACTGTACAAGTCAGGCCCCGTTAGCCCAACAAGGTGCCAGAAAGCCAAGGCAACCCTCCTTTTGCCATGCCTGTTGTCTACCAGATGATGACCGGCAGCACTTGGCACAAAGATGTGCTTGCTACAGAAGAGAGGATCAGAGCAGGGGAGTCACGTGTCCAGTAGGTTTCCTCCCTCCAGCTTTGTCCTTCCTACTCAGGCATACTCTTCAAAGAAGTCATGGTGAATCATGAATGGGGTTTGGCTGGTACATATGTTTTTTGACTCTCTCTTTGATTGTTGCTTCTGGGTTTTTTGGTTGACTTTCTTCATTTGTTTGTTTGTTTGTTTGTTTGAACTGTTACAATAAAATGGGTCAGTCTGGGGATCACCAAGCCTATGGCTGCTGATCCATGCTCAATGCCAGGTTTCAGGAGAGATACAAAGACAAGTGAGACACAGACACGGATGTCAAGGCAGACGAGTCAGAGATGGGAAGCGAAGAGAACTATATGCAAAAGGCTGAACATGGTCGCTGAGAGACGCTGGGCAAAGAGAAGTTCTGTACTTTTTTTTAATTTTTTTTACAACTTTTACGTGAGACTAAGATTATTTTTAAATAAATAAATCTATGCTGAAACCTAGCATATGTGGTCATAAACCAGAGGACAGCAGGAGACAACAGTAGCCTACGATTGCTATTATTTAGAGATGTGTTGGGAAGCAGCCTGAATATCAGGCTGGAGGGTCCCTGCTTTAGTCCAGGACAGTGGCGCAGTCACAGGGAAGTTTTTGATTAAAAGTAAGGTCCAGTCAGGTTTCCTGTTAGAAGAACCACTCAGTAATCAGGGTGATGACTGACTGCAGAGAACCTGGAATAATCAAGAGAAAGCAAATAGAAGGACGTGCTCTATGCACCTCCTGAAGAGCCAGCCCCGAACAGTGTTCATGGAGCCGCTTGGATTAGGAGCAAACTCCGGGAAGAATGAGGCCAAAGATATTTCTTCCTGCATGACAGAGGTATTAACTTCTTAGATTATGCTCTCTATTGTCTCTAAGCAGGAGAAAATATATGCAATGCTTCCCCCCTTTTAGGGGGCTACTAATGGGGTTCATGGACTTACGAAGAGGTCACCCTCTGATGTCATTCCTTTGGAGCTACCTATACACCATGCTTTCATACAGAATCCCAGGATCTCATAAATAGGACCAGGACTTACCATGTATCATAAGCTGGCTGTCTGGCTAGCTATCAGGCTCCAGGGATCTTCTTGTAGCCACTTTTGTAGTACTGGGATTTTAACCACATACTACCATGCTTGGGTGTTTATGTGAAAGCTGGGGATGGAACTCAGGTGCTTGTGCTAGCATGGTACAGACAGAACAACTTCCCCAGCCCCTTATTTTGTTTCTTTTTGTTGTTGTTTATTTTTTGTTTTCTATGGTAGTACCCTCCTGGGAACTTCTCACAGGACTTGTATATAGTGTGACCACACATTTCCAGCATCTGTGACACAATTATCCCTAAGATCTGCAAATGTCAGTACCATTGGGTTTCATTTCCAAGTGGAAAGGGGACAATGTCCACATGGCTCCTTCCTTCTTCCTCTGATCTCTGAGCCCCAGGATTTAGGCATGCCTGGAGTCACTACCCTTCATGCACAAAACATTCTTCTGCAGGTTTGTGAACAACTGTATCAGAGATGCCCTGGGCTACATTTCCAACCTAATTTTAAAAACTCACAATGCTGAAAAATAATTTCCGAAGAAGAGAAGTGGTTTTGAAGGGTACTTTAAATGGTGTTTTTCTAATTAATGGATCTCTGCATCTGAGTGGAAATATACAGCAGTTTCTAGTTCCCTTGTCTCCAGCTTATGAAGTCCATCTTGAATTGGACCTGTGGGCTTTAATCAGCTGGATGGTATCCCTCTTCCCCAGCCACCTGCTCATTCAGACACACTGCCTGGTAACAGGCTAAGAGCAGTGGTTATGGAAAGGTTCAAGTTACTGGACACTTGCCTTTTAGTCTATTGAGTTTCCTGGTCTTACATCTGCTGGTCTCTAGCATTTGTTTGATATTATCAGGTTAGCTAACCTCTCTGAACTTTGCTTTTCTGTTCTTGAGAACAAGAAAGGGATCCCTGCCTCAGACAACTATGTAAAATACTTCGAGGCTCACAGACTAGGCTATCCACTAGTCTCTAAAAGATGTCTGCTTTCCAGTGATGACCCCCCAACCCCGCCACTTCCTAGTGCCTCCAAACTGCATATCAAGTGAACACAGGTACATCTACACAGCTGCCATTAGCCTAATAAAGCTATTCATTACTGAGATAATTGCACCCTTTAAGATTTTTATTTATTTTCTCTCTTTCACCTTCCTTTCAATAAAAATACTTAACTTGGCAATAATAATAAGCAGTAAACAACCCTGTAAGGAAGCCGTTATTGCTCCCAATTTATAAATGAGGAAAACAGGGCTCAGAGTGAAGCTATATTAAGATCTTGTATTTCCTGGCTCCCAAGTTCATTTTCTTGATATTGCACCAGGAATGACAAGATCCTCATGTCACCCACACTCCAACTTAACTAACAGTTGTGGGCATGTGCAGGGCGCCAGACATTAAGACACATTCCAGCCCTCCAGGAACTCACCTCCTAGCTGAAGGAGATGAACTGCCCACATGGAACTTGCAAGGCAGCCCTCTAACACCTCATTTGTCCCTCACTGGGGAATGAGCTGTTAGGTTAAGTGGATTTTACAGATGGAATCATAGAACTCTGACTCAGAGGAGCCTTAGAGATAGCACCGGACGCACAAGCCCACCATCTCAAGGGAGCACGTGATGCCTCCAGGTCACTGGGTGACTGGCTCGACATGGTTCCGTCCAGCCACAGTAGATTTTAGATGAGAATTCAGCCCCTTTAACTCCCCAGACAGAATTTTAAAAATATGTTAACAATTTTCTTGAGGCATGAATTTCTTTGGGACTTGGAAGTATGAATTTCTTTGCCAGAGGGAAGGTTCCCATCTAAACCTTTTTGCATGTGTGTTTGTATATGTGTCAGAGTCTATGCTATGGCACCGTACACAGACACAGTGATGCCTCTGAACTTTTTGAAGAAGGTGTGGAGTTTGTCCTGTGTGTTTCTGTGGACCAGATATCTGCCTCTCATCCAAGGTTCTGAGCTCCTGTCCCGAATTCAGCATCATTTTTCTGGCTTTATTTTTCTATACACACACCACTACTTCCACCACCACCACCAATAACAACAACAACACACCATACACACATATATACACATCATACACACATACACACATACCACAGACACATAGCACACATACCACACACACAATACTACATATATACCACACACACCACACACACATACACTATGCACACATACACCACACACGTACACATCACACACACACACACACCACATACACATCACACACACATACATACATACATACACCATGCATATACACATTACACATACATACACAAACA
>NW_021604648.1:4642281-4726292 GCF_004785775.1 Grammomys surdaster | reverse complement strand
TAATTAAACACATTGCCTTGGCTCATTAGCTTCAGGCAAAGTATCTTATTTCTCTGAGCCCTTCCCTCACCTGTAAAGCAGGCAGAGTACAACAGCTCTGCTCACGGAGCCACTGCCCAGGGAGTTAAAGGGTTCGTAGGACTTGATAGGTGTTTAGTTCCCACCTCCCGCTTCCTGCTTTCCAAGGGGTCAAGCAACTCTTCAAAATCATATGCTTCCTCACTCACAATGTGCATAAAGATACACAAACAAAACCAAAATTAGTGCGGGCCATGAGATACAGTCCCCTCTGCATGGTAAATCAAAAGTTTCTTGTCCCCCAAAACCAAAGCAAAACAATCCACATAGAATATGTCTGGTTCCTTCCTCCCGGGAGAATTAAAGCAGGCTTTAACACAAAGCATAATTCATATCATCTCCTGATCTTGGGCCATAGCACCTCATGAAAACTATTAACACATCTCCCACCGCCTACTTTATGAACGCATATAAAAGCAGATCAGGTGAGCGCTCTCGAGGTAACGGCTGGATCCCTGCAGTATGTGAAATCTGACCTCATGTGAAGCAATTGTGTGCTAGTCACCTTGGGAAGCAGGCAGAGCTCATGGGGTGTGCCAGAGCAGTCCCCACTGTACCAGAGACTCAGTCACAGCATGAGTGGAGAGGAGACCCCCAGCTCTTCTAGTTTAACCCCCAAATGGTAAAGAAATAGAGGCCTAGAGAGTCCTTTACAAGGCCCCAAAACATGGAGTCTGGGACAGGTCTCAGATGTCTCTTAATTTGCTAGGAATCCTATATTCATCATATAATAAAACAATGGGGGTGGGAACTGCATTCTTTGAGTGACTAATGCTGATGCCTTTGTCTTAGGGTTCATGATTGTGTGGATGGGTGAAAGGGCCTGGGTAGAAGTGCCCCACGGGACTTTGAGCTGAGGCTCCTCCAGCAACATCCACCAGTTCCCTTTTCCAGGACTAGATTCATCATGAGGACCAGTGCTCTCTTCACTGGCAAAAGTTCTACCCTGTACCTTGTCGTAGTTGTGGTGGTCTTTTTATTCCTTTTAGAAGTAGTTTACAGAGACATAAGGGAGATCTAATCTTTACTATGCCTGATGCTAAAAGCCCAATGAGCAGATCCCCTTTTCCTAGGAAGGGATTGTAAACTCCAACCTGCAGTTGGTAGCTGGAAATAGACTGAAGTAAGGCCCCTGACCTCCCAAGCACAGCAAGGGTGAGGGGAACTCACATTTGTGTTTCTTCTGGTCACAGATAGGTGCTCCTACCCTGAACTACAGGAACAGAGGTCTGGATACACTGGACCAGACCCAGAAGTGTTTCTGGTACCTCAGAAGCCAGCTGGAGCTATCACCCTCTGCACCCCTGCTTCCTCAGTAGCTCCCTGGTCTCCATAATGCCTCTGAGACTTAAATTGAATGAATCCACAGCAACACTCTTTGGATGCTGCAAAAATCTCATCTGTCTTTAGCAGGGTCGGTGTTTGGAGAGTGTTCTCATGTCTTGCCCGAGGCTTGAATAAAAGTACCAAGGAGCACAGACCAACAAAGAAAGCAAATGTGGGCAGCCAACCTTGTAACCTCAGCTAATCTTTAATTGTGCCTTAATTGAAGGCTATGAAGTAGATACAGGAAGAGGGATAATAGCATGTTGAGTCTATTCAGCATGTTACCCCCCAAACCTGTATTATAACAGTAATCGCTGATGGTTACTGCACCCCACCTAGTGCAGGGGCTGGGGTAACTTCTTTGTAACATCTTTCTTTTCTCTCTCCCTCTACTTCTGAGGGGAGTATGATCCTTTCAATCAGATGAGGAAAACAAGTTTCACTTGTTCAGAGGAGAAGCATGAGCAGGCCCTACCCCAGACTCAGATGGAGGCCTCTGCCACGACCAGCTGCAGCCCTGTTTTATCTAAGTGCTGCCTGCAGCAGGCACTTGGTGCCCTGAGACTAGGTGCTGTCTTCCCAGGACCCTACTCACCCCTTTGGGACATTCAATGGCACAGGTATTGAAACTCAAGCCCAGTAATTTTGTGATGTTTGTCATACCGTCTCCCTTTGTGCAAACGAGGAAACTAGGATGTAGAGGGTTTCTAGACTTAGCTTGGTCAGCCAATCTCCACAGTGAGGAAGCTGGGCGTTGGTGATATTTATTCTGCCATTTTCCTAGAACACTTCCAGGACCCCCTATTCTCTCTCCTCCTGCACCTTCCCCTCACATACACACATACACCATTCACACTTTCACACTGCTGTTTTCTCACCAAAAGGTAAGGGTGAGTAGAAAGAAACACATTAGCCCACTGGCCTGTCGCTGCTAGACCTGGCCTGTCGCTGTCAGATCTGGCCTGAGGAGCTTCACGGTCATGTGGCACTGGCCTAAGACCTCCCAGGGTTGGAGCCTCCACAATCAGGAGAGTGGTTTACTTGGTCTGTTTGCTTTGTAGGTTGTTCATTTCATTTTGCCAAAATTGTGGGTTTTGATAAGTTCAAGCAGGTAGGTTGCCCTCCCTTCTCCTTGTCTGTTAAGTTCATCTGATTAGCTCTGTGCCAGGCAGTCTACTAGGTGCCTGGATTTCTCCAGAAATTTTGTCATAAGCATAGAGGACTGACCTACTTATGTATGTATGTATGTATGTATGTATGTATGTATGTATGTATTTATCATGTAGTCCAGGCAGGCCTTAAAATCACTAAAGATGCCCTTGAGCCTCTGATGCTCCTGCCCCTACCTCTCGAGTACAGAGGTTACAGGTGAGCACTGTTAACACAATGCTGGGAATGAGACCAAGGACATCCTGGATTCCTGACAAACACTTCCATCTTAACCACATCCCCAGCTCCTAACATCACTTTTAACTGAAGTCCAGGGGTCTCGTTTACCTGCTTAAGGGCACAAAGTGGATCAGAAGTGTCTGGTTTAAGACACCAACCTTTCTTACTGCAAATGATGACTTTACCCCTTTAGCAGCATAGGACTGGAAACTAGTCACTTACTACATACTGATAGGGGACAATAACCCTAACTCCCTGGATGTTTTGTCACGATTAAGTAAGAAGACAGTTTGCCAAAACCCTGTGGATACTGGTAAATGCCTTTTCCTTCCCTGAGGTCTCCACAGCCAGTACTTCTGGCTGACTTTGTTACTAGATACATCTGAGGCAAGTGCAGGCATCATTTCCCGCTGCATCTTTTATATTATTTCATAGTGGAGAAAGGCAGAGCTCTAGGCTGTGTG
Organism: Grammomys surdaster; assembly: GCF_004785775.1. NCBI lineage: Eukaryota > Metazoa > Chordata > Mammalia > Rodentia > Muridae > Grammomys > Grammomys surdaster. The sequence goes on along the minus strand of NW_021604648.1, from coordinate 4,723,035 downwards.
CTTTACAATGGGACAGCCCAGCTCACACATACTCACTTCCTGCAGCATCTCCCTTCAAGGCTTTGGGTATCCTTTGTCATACACATCAGTGCTGCTGGTGGTACTCAGTGTTAGCACACCTTTTAAAAAGGCTAGCTTTGAGCTAGGGACATGCTTTATCCGGTAAACTGCTTGCTGCCTAAGCAGGAGGATTTGAATTAAGATTCCAGCAACAACATAAAAGAAAAGCTGGACTTGGTGATGTGTCATGCCTGTAATCCCAGCACCTGGCAGGAAAGGAAGAAATAGGCTTGCTGGGGCTTCCCGTCCAGCCAGTCCAGCTAATCAGTGCAGTTCATTGAGAGAGATCCTGTCTTGAATAATAAGGAAAACGCCACAGAAGAAGATACCTGACATCATCAGCCTCTGGCCTCCAAACATGCATTATGGACATGTGCAGTCATAACGTGTGTGTGTGTGTGTGTGTGTGTGTGTGTGTGTGTGTGACACACTTTGCAGTAAAAGAAGAGAGATAATGAGGAATCTTGCAGGCTGTACTAGGAAGGTGTGGGCAGGGTGCTAATCACCACGTGCTCTGTAACCTTCCTTGTGATTGGTGGGCAGAGAGAACCCACATAACACTCCAGCACTTCGAGGGCTTCTAGGAAAGTGCCCTGACCTCCCTGAAAGGGAGTGTGAATATGTTCTGGGAGGATTGCTAGCAGCCATGGCGAGGATGAAGTGAAATTTCAAATTACATTAGCTGTTTGCTTAAGGAACAACAGATGAGGACCTGTGGATTCTTAAATGCTGTTGGCAATGCCGCAGAAGGGAAAGTACAACCATTTGGAACCTTCCCCTGGACCATATGCAGTCTGGTCCGCAAAGATGACCTTTTAATGACAGCTTCCTGCCTCTAAAGGGTCAGAGTGTGGCAAATTGTTGTTTGCTAGGGGCCTGGTTTTAATCATTGCTTCAGTCAGAAGAAAGGGTTCATATTCACACCATTCTAGGGTGGGGTGTTCTTCTAGCGAGGTGTCAGGGTGATATTTACCACACTTGGGAGTTGGGTTTTGTTTTGTTTTTTTGAGGACCCACAGTGGCCCATGAATAGAATTTCATCTTCTGAAGAATTCTTGCACTTAGACTGAGAAACCTGAAGTCATTATCAAAAACACACATACCCAAAAGAAGAAAGAACTCTTAGCTTTGTGTAAAAGAAAGGACAATTATCTCAAAGTCTGTGCCTGTGAATGTAAAGACCAGCCTGAAAGACACTACCCTCCTTATTACAATACAGCTGACTGACTGCAGGGAAAGAGGTATTTGTCAGAACCATAAATGGGTTTTAAATAAAGTAATGTCATCATAACAACCCTCAGAAGATTGGTCAATTAGCTTCTTTCTCATTTAAGAATCTTAACTATCATTTCATACCACACGATGTATACCTAAAATAAATGTGTTCATTGTATCAATATGAAAAATTAGGCATAGTATAGAAACTGACCAAGGTCACAAGCTTTGTGTTCGTTTATTTTACATGTTCATGTTGTTTGCTTCTGAAAGTTTTATTTGTGTGTATATGCGTGTATCTTTGTATATGTGCACATATGTGTGCAGGCACCTGTAGAGGCTAGAAGACTCTGTCGGAGCTAGAGGTATTTGTGAGCTGCCTATTGTGGGTGCTGGGATTTGAACTCTGGTCCTCATGAATAAGCAACAGGAGCTGTTAACTATTGAGTTCTCTTACCAGCTCCATAAGCCTAGTGATTTAAACAGGGTACTAGATGCTCACAGGACACTAGATGCTTCTAGACCTTCCTTCGCTGGGCACTGCCAGCTCAGCAGGTTCTCTCTAGTTCTGGAAGCAAATCTCCCTCTATAAGACTCTCCTCATAAAATTGAAATCCACTCTGGACAGAGGCTCATAGCTGTTCCACTTTGTCTAAGTTTAATCCTGTGAGCAGCCCACAAATATACTTGTGTTCTCCAGTTCAAAATCAAAATTTAATTAGAGGAACCTTTGCTGGTAAAATGGATGGCAGAGAAGCCTTTGTTTTCAATGTTTGGTGGCTTTTTTTAAAGCACATTTTTTTTTGTACCCTAATGACACAGTCTGGGGGTAGTGAACTTTTGACATAAGGAAAATAAATCCTTCAAAAGAAATCTATGGCCACTTGAGGCTTGGCTTGGCCCCAGCAGGATTTTAAGGAACAGTTATAACTGGACCCCTCCTTACCACCTCCCTCCCTGCTCCCAGTCCTTGGCTTTAATGCTCGCATTTCCATAATAAAGGCCACCGTCTCTCATTTCATCACCAACTTCCCAAGAACCCTTTAAAGATCCAGGCAGCACCATTGTAGGAGGATTTCCCTGGGTCCTTCTCTGCCCTCCCTCTTGTCCCCTCTGAACCTGTGGGTTTTTCCAAGGGGGAGATTAAAGCAATTGCAAGGAGCTGCTTAATTAAACTCTCCCCCTCCCACCACCAAAGTTGCTGGAGACTTTTTCTGACTTCTCCTTGGCAATGCCTAATCACTGTAATGTAGCAGACTCTGTAATTACTTACCACATGCGGAAGCAGTTTGATGGCTGTTTCTTTGTCCTGCCTATTTCAACCTCAACTGACAGCTGAGTTCACCCTGTGAATGTCTAAAACAGCCTGGCGGGAGGCAGCAAAGTGCAAATTCACTAGTGATCTTTGAAAGAATCTAGGTTATAAGTAAAAAGGGCAAAGGCATGGGACTTGGGCTTTGTGCAGATACTAGGAAGGTGGTGTTTAGTACTTGTTGAATTTTTGTATCTGTACCTTTTCGAATAAAAGTCTACTTGCAGGACGATTGAGAGCAAAGGGAAAGAGCTGTGGTCCTGATGGCAGGGCACCCAGGGTCCAGTCTACCATGTTCGTGCAGGTGCCTGCACGTGTGACCTGCAGAGAAGGAAGCCTACTCCAACCTCAGATGCTCAGCCCCCATTGTACATATGAAGAAAGAGACCAGACAGTCTCTGGACATTGGCTTGGGGATCCAGTTCTCTATCAAGGCCCACTCCACCTTTTCAGCACTCTCACTGGGAATCTGTCCTGTGCAGAAAACCTCTCCTCACCCCCTACCTACTTTTGCCAGAGATAATTTATTACATAATTATAGGCTAGATTTAATACCATTAATTGCGAAGGAAAGGATAGTCAAAAAGTTATGCAATACATGCATAGTCACACAGTCAGGAAATGGGAGCGTTGTGATCTTTCATATGTGGATGTGATTCCAAAGCTACATTTGTAACCTCCGCACTCGTGTGTTCCAAAACATAGTTCTTTTCTAGTTTCCTTTCTCCTTCCTAATACTGCCCTAATCACCTCCCAAACCATAACCCAAGCCAGGAGAGATGGCCCCCATCTGTAATCCCAGCATTTGGGAGGCAGAGGTAGGAAAATCAGGAGTTCAAGATCATCCTGAGCTATACAAGTTCAAAGTTAGCCTGGTTTACAGGTGACCTTCACAAAAGAAAGAAAATCTATGATCCTACCAAATACTACCAGCATTGCCTCATAAGGGAGCCAAGTCTACTTGGTGATAACACCAACTCCAGGGTGTGATAGTGACCCTTTTAATGAGAAAGGAATTGCCTTCCCTGTGCCAGGCAAGCTTTTCAAATGGACAGAGATCCTGTATGGAACAGCTGACACAGTGTATGAGGATCTGGGATATAAGCACACACTGTATGTAGCTCTCCAGTAGCCATCTTATAACACCTACAAGGAGACTCCCCACAGGCTGCTGGCATCCTGTATGGACAACCCAACGTGATAACCACCTAAGCAAATGGTCCACCCTGACTGACGTTAGGGCCCACCGTGCTCTCCATCCAGAGCTTGCTAGGGGAGCACACTTGTTACCACTGAGCATTAGAAAAGCCCATGGCTTCTAAAAAGGCCTGCAAGAGGCCCATTTAAAGTAGGTCTCTAGCCAAGAGCCCTACCCAGGCTGGGTCCACTTTCTTTTTCTTGATTTCTACATGAACTGTGCATCTTCTACTATGGTCTTACTTTTTGCCTGATTTCTGTTCTTTTAAGTTGATTTTTTTTAATCTCTTACAATGTATATGAAACAAATGCACTTTGCTTGTTTTATATTTAAAAAAAAAAAACAGCAAAAGAGACCTTTGTCCAAGATGGGTAGGCGATGTCTATGCCTGCTCAGGTGCCAGCTTTGTGGTAAGATCTGCGCTTTGACATGTCTTCTGGTCTGAAAGACACTGTTAGTGAGGGTGACAGAGATCTTGCACACGTCTTTTATGTTTTCAAAGCAAAGAGCCCTTTAACTTAACATGAGCACGTGGGTATCAGTCATGTGCATGTCTGGTGTAGTGAACATTCTGGGATGAGAGCAGGAAGCCTCTACGTAAATGGGATGCCCATCCCTCCTAGGTTTGGAGTGAAGGCTCCTTTAACAGAAACCTCAGAGTCACACAGTCCTCTATCAAATCCCACTCCTTCAAGAGCGCTTTAATTTTTATCTGTTTCAACTTTTCTCTCGTTGCTACGTCTTCTGGATCATCTTATTATATCTCCTGTGCTCGCCTGATCGCCTTAGTAGAAGAATGCGGGAGGGGTGCCAGGGAGGCAACCACTTCCCTTACAGATGTTGTTTGTTTTTTCTAATATAAAAGTAATACATCATCAGTTCTTTCCTTCAAAACCAAACGGGGAATAAATTGCCATACAATCCATGCAGACAAAGCAAATAGAGCACTAAAAAAAAAACAAACAAACCAACAACAAAAAACAAAACGGCGTGGGACAGCAAGGAAATGGCTTCAACGTTAAATCAATCCCCATTCTGGTTGCCGCAATGCACACAAGCGGATAATTCATCAGAAACAAGCTCCGGTCCCACAGCAAAATAATCCACTGTTGCAGAGGAAATTCCAGCATTCTGCTTACACGTGGATGGCAGGCCAATTGCTCACTAAATATTAGTGGGCAGTAAGCAAAGATGAGTTTAATGGTAAGAAATAAACCAAGTCTTTTGGTGAATGTCAGTGCTTTTCAAGAAGCACCAAAAATATACAATGTAACAAAGGTTTTACTCTTCGGTCTACCATCCGTGGAGTTACCTCCTATCAGGCCCCTAGACACACATTTGCAAAGCCTTCAAGCTCAAGTCGTAGGTGGGCTCCATGAGATCTCCTAATCACTCGCGTTCTCCGCAGCATTGGAAAGTGTTAGCTCCGTCTGTAAACCACCGCCCTATACCTCTGTTTAGTGTGAGTCGTTCTCAACCTTCCTAATACTGTGACATTTTAACACAGTTCATCACGTGTGGTGACCCCCAACCATTAAACTATTTGTGTTGCTACTTTACAATACTAATTTTGCTGTTGTTATGAATCCTAATGTGAATATCTGTGTTTGCTAATAATTTTATGTGACTCCTGTGATAAGATCCTTCAAAACCCATGAGGGGGGTTGGGAACCATAGGCTAAGAACCACTGGTTCAGTGTGTCTGTGACATTAGTATGAAACCTAGTGTTGAAGTGTAGGTTCCCTGACTTAGAACAACTTTTTCCTTGTGGTTATTTGTAAATGAAAGTGATCTGTACCCAAAATATTAGAAGTTACATTTCTATCAAAGGTTTCCAATGACAAAGAAAAGCCTCTGACCCATTCCCCCTCCCTTGGCCTCTTCCCCCAGGAGTTGTCAATTTTGACCCCTATCTTTGTGGTCTGTGTCCGCTGCCATCTACCTGTCTAAGTTTCTGGGGTTTTTTTGTTTGTTAGTTTGTTTTGTTTTTTTGTTTTTTTGTTTTTTTTTCCGAGACAGGGTTTCTCTGTGTAGTCCTGGCTGTCCTGGAACTCACTGTCTAAGTTTCTAAGTTGCATGCTTCTGATGCTGTTTCTTCATTTCTCAGCTGTAAACATTATTTGTTAAGTTTTGTATAAGGGAGGATTTCCACACCACCTGGTCTTTTGCTGCTGTTCTTCCCACAATGCCTCATAATTAGTATAATCAGCTTTTGGTTAAATAAACCATCACTGGTTACATGATTATGTGGTACATGGAACTTTTGGTTCTGTTTTTCATTTTTTCCTCCTAAGCCAACCAGCAGGCTATCGCCATCCATCCTTTCTTGTGCATATCTTCAGTTTTCTTTGAGTTACTAATTTGAGTTCTTTCTGAGAAATTCCCATGGCCTCAATGTGATCAGGACAGATCGGGACAGGGTGCTTAATGCAAGGGATTGTTGACAGATGAGACTGTAAAAAGAACCAAATCTTAATGGACCTTGAATGTCAGGCAGAGAGGCCTGCACTTAAAGGTGATAAGGTCCCAGGGAAAGGCTTCAGGCGGGGACATGCCTTTCTGGAACATTCCTTTGATAACTTTGTACAAGTACCATATGGGAACTCTCAAAGTGACAGGAAAGTGTGGGGAGCGCATCTGCAGTGTAACCATCTCTCCAGCACAACTGCTGCCATCTTTAAGAAATACCCACACTGGGTGTGTGTCTGTTGAGCTGCTAACAGGCCCCATCTATCTCCCTGTACCAGTCTCATAGGGTAAAGATCCTATCTGAGTATACTTGATTAGATTCTTCTGAAATTATCGGATCACAAAGCAGTTCATATGATAAACTAAGGAAAACCACTTTTCCCTTCTCCCATCTACTCCCATTGTTTTAAAAGTAAAAATAACTCAAGTATGAATGGAATGAGTTTGATCATTGCCCGTCACCAATGAATTAGAATTTATTCTCTACCCTAAAATTTAACTCCTAAGTTGAAACCATACATTTAAGTTGCTACTTTTTTTTTTTGAGGAAGATTACACATCTTCAAGAGACTGAAGTTAAAATATAGAGTAGGAATTCAGATTTAGAAGGTGATGCAAGTAGAAATGGAAACCAGGATTGGTATTGGTAGTGGAAGTGACTTTTCTGTTGAGTCACTATGTAGTTCAGTCTGGCCTTGAACTTGAGATGTTGCGGCTGCTCCCTCCCAAGTGCTAAGGATCACGAGCATGCACCACCGCATGTGCCACTGCTGTTATTTTTGTTTGCAAAATCTGGCCCTAGCTAAATCTCCGACTATTCCACAAACTTTGCAATTAGCGTTCATTTAGAAGAAAGCCCCACTGTGGCAAGTGGTTGGGGAAGATCCAGATTTCCAAAGGAGCAAGCCTCTGACTACCTCTGCAATGTGAACAGGACCTAATTGGTGTTCCCGTCCTCTAAGTTCTATTGATACAGTTACACATTATGTTTTGTGCAAAGAACAGAGTTTTATTTTATAATAAAGATTTCTGCTGCTTTTCCCTGTAGTCAGGAAAGTTAGCTCATTACCAGCTTATCACAAGGGAATTCAGTGGCAGCAGCTATCCACTGGGCTCAGACATTGTCACCATCACGGTACCTGTCAACAACCCAGCCCCTGCCATGCACAGGGCACTGTCTAAGCCTTGTCTCAGAATGGCTTCCTTTGGTCTCCAAAGCTGTCTTATAAAATGTGATTACTCACCCTCATTGTCCAGTCAGCGAGAGAAAACGAGGCTTGCCAGAGGTGTAATGTGGGTAAGTGGCAAGATCTGGATTTCAGATGAAGTTAATCAAACTTTCTCAGCTGAGGTACTTTTAGCTGTAACTCACAGCAGTAGCACCAAGTATGGAGACATGTTATATTATGTAAAAGGCAGCCCAGAGATTGGGTGGCTTGAGGGTTAGCTGCTTAAGAAAGAGATGAAATTGTGAAGGGACCAGGCACCCTCCATAGCTTCCCTTGACCTATTTAAGCTGGCTTCCCCTTGTAGCTGAAAGATGGCTGTTAGTAACAGTACAGCCCATTTAATGATGAAAAAAGACTGGCTTCATATCTATTGGTGACAAAAAAGGGGGGGTAGATTTTCAAAAACCTACCTCTGAGCCTCATTGTTCCAAACTATGTCACGTGCTCATTTCTGAACCACTCATTGACCCAGAAAATGGAGTCACTTCGCTCTCTCTCAAACGTTGTCAGCAGTGGCCACATCCCCAGTCTTACTCCTCTCTGTCAAAGGGAAGGATGGAAGCCAGATGACAAAGTCTTTTTTCCACATTCAGGGTTGCCCACATAATTTATGGAGTCCAATGTACAATGGAAGTGTAGGGCCCCCTATTCAAAATTTATTTGACAAATTTCAAGATGATGACAGCATATGGAATCAAGAATAAGACCCTCTAGTTGTACAGCCCTTGGGTGGCTGAAAGGTGACACACTGGCCTTAACCACTTGCTGCTTGCTGCACAGTGTTTGACTGGCAACCCTGTACCTTCTGTTTGAGAGGAAACATTATTTTTCATTATCATATTCTCTGTAATTTGTTCCGTGTCTGGCAGACAACAGGTGCCAGGGGAAGGAGAGGTAAGACAGGTGTAGCTGAGCTGTTCCCCGCAGTCTGGGGAAATGGTTGCTAGGAGAGTGGATGCTGGTGACCTTTGCCCGATTCTGAGGACAGTCCTGAATCATCCCACCTTCCCTGTGAGCCTCCCAGTGCAATCTTTGTATTCTGAGCTTGGAACATTTTGTTTTATTTTCTTATGCTGCTGGTCTTTGAGGCTATAATGCCCACTGAAGTATGTGACACTTGCAGGATAAGGCTCCTCTGAATTGCAATCATACCTTTGGCTAAGGTGACCAGGGTGTTCACACTTGTCACATACATTTACTTCTATTCTGTGTTCACCATCTGAGGTGCTGACTGGCCTTTGGATGGGATGTTCAGAAATGGCAGCCATGGTGTTGCTGTTCTTTTCCAACTTGGGAAAGTGGTCCTCAATATGTTGGTAATGGCATTGGTAGCTTTCATCTCACACTGAGAACTATGTGGACTCTAGGGAGAGCCAGAGATTTAAAGAAATGTTTTGACAAGATGGCCTAGTTGGAGACACTGGGCAAAAACACAGGAAGAGTTAAGTAACAAGTGCTGTCACCATAAAGACATCAGGAGGGCAGTGCTTAATTAAATTAATTGCCTCTGAGTGGTGCAAACCACATTCCCTCTATTTTCTGCCAGCCTGCCTCTGCTCACACTGTCCCTGAATATTATCCATTGTCCCTATCATTTAGCTGTGTCCATCTTCAAGGCCTCTAGGGACTGTCTCTGAGGCCTTGAACAAAGTGTCCTGCAGTGTGCTTGCTGCACGCTGCCATCTGCTAATTGTCCATTGCTTCTCTTAGTTTCCCTCTTCAAATCTGACAAGAGTCTATCAGTTTATTCCAGCCCAATCATCCTGGACATGCACCCAGGGTCTTACTGATTTCCATGCTGTCTCCAGTTAGGGCTCATCGCCCCAACCAGACCTCTAAGGGAAGCTTGGCATCTTAATGGCCTCTCTTTCTTCTCCCATTTCCTGGCCTTGTACATAATAGGTGCTAGTGGCTGTCTTGCCTTGAGGTTAGAAAATGGGAAAGGTGAATTTGGAGGCTCCCAGAGTTTCCATGATCCTTAGGAAGTCTGAGATCCAGGCTGAAAGATGCAGCTCTCGGACTGGAGAAAGGCCAGGGGAAGAAGACTGGCTTGAGCTGTCAACCTCATACCAGGCCCCCCAGAGCTGCTACCTCTCTTCTTGCCTTGGCCTTCTACCTACAATTACCAGCCTCACCCATCAGTCTGCTGGGACAACACAGTTTCTGCAGGAGTCTGCCTGCAATGCTTTCCTGCACTGACTACAACCCAGAACAGATGGGCTCAGACAAGGCAAATATGGAGGGCCAGGGAAGAAGTGTCTGTAATTATAGCGCAGACCTCAAGTGTGTGCGAAGGAGGCGGGCAGACAATCTTCACAGAGGCTTTGACATTTAGAAATCTTCCTCAGTGCCACATTTGAGTCCTTGAGAGGGAGGAACAGAGATGTTATTTCTGAAGTTCCTTCAGGCTCTGTTCCCATGTGTTTGGACATGATTGGACACTATGGCCTTCCCTGGCCAGACCTCAAGTCATGCCTATCCAGATGCAAGACGGACCTGGACATCTGGACCATCCCTCTCTAGTCCTCTGAATACAAGGCTGCAGGTATGATCATTGTGTTTTGTAGGGCTGCAAGCATGAGTTTCCTCCTGTGTGAAATAGGGTGAATGACTTTAGGTCTTCACAGAGCAATACTGTGGAAGGGAAAACACCAATGTAAAAGTCTTAACCACCACGCCTGCCTGGCACACAAGGAGACTCAGCACTCACTCATGAGAAAGGGGGACAGCACCAAGATAAGCTCCCTGGGTGACCTGACCCAAAGAAGGATTCTAAGCACATACACAGCTCCCAACATATTTTTTGTATTTGGAAGGCCTCTGCCTGATTTGCATGGGCAGTTAAGAGAATGGAGACATAAAAGGGAGTTTGGTCGTATTTTATTTGATGTCTTCCTTTCTGGGCCAATGCCTAATGTATATCAGCTGGCTGCGTTTGCCTAATTTTAGTCATTAGATTAAGGAGGGATGAGGTAGTTTGTCCTTGGGGATAAAAAAAAAATCGATGGGAGTAAGTGTGATTAGTAACAGTGTGCCTGAGTTATACAGCAGGAGCCGAGGGTGTGCAAAACGTGCAGAATTCCAGCGAGGACGGGGACAGCAGGAGCCGAGGGTGTGCAAAACGTGCAGAATTCCAGCGAGGACGGGGATAGCAGGAGCCGAGGGTGTGCAAAACGTGCAGAATTCCAGCGAGGACGGGGAAGGGGCTCACGAGGACCCACCCTTAGCTGAAGGGTTGTTAATAAAGGCAGTGATGGCTGGAGGAGGGAGAGTCATTTTTCTTTGGGGATGTGGCCACTGGTGTGTTGCCTGTGCACTATTGGAGTGCTCCACACCCATGCACATACAGGCACCACGGATTAGACTCAGTGGGTTATAAAAGCAACAACAGCTAAAGCTAACTAGAAGTTGGGAGAGCAGGAGGAATTAGATGAGAAGAGTGAGGGGGTGGAGGAGATTGAAATACATTGTATACACGTATGAAAGGCTCAGAGTAAATAACAAATATTACATTTAAAAAAAAAGCACAGACCATGTCATCATGACCCACAGACTTTCCTGCCCTGTCTCCAAGCCCCAAAGCACAGCTGTTCTGGTTCTGCACTGATCCTGCCCTGTCCACTTAGAAGGAGACACTCTCTCTTTACTTGATACCCACAGATCATTACAGGACATTTGCTTTGTGAAGTGGAAATGGGCATAGTTTATTGTATGGACAGCATGCTCATGAAATTTGCTTAAATGTTAGTGAAGTCTGAGAATGTTGTTCCTGTTTGCTTGTTCACCCACCATTTGTACCTACTATGTGGCAAGTGTCAAACTGGGTACAAGTGGTGTGACAGTGAATGAGAGTTATCTCAAAGGACCCTTAAACCTTTCCAGGACTTTCATGGACACAGGAGTTAGTATATAGCTGTGTAATGGTAGGTACTTATGATTTCAGGACCGTGGTCACAATGTCTGATTGACCTTCAAAAGATAGAGCTGGGTCTATGTGCTGAGTGTGGAAGGGCATGGCTGTGTCATTTTAGTATCTGCAATGAGTTTTAACCTCAGGGAGCGAGGAGGAGGCTGGGAAAGACAGTAGGGTCACACACCTCTGCCTGAGTTAGACACCCAAGCCAGAAGGATGAGGGTACTCACTGGCTGCCTTATTCCACCAGATTCACTGGCTGACTGTAAGTACAGGATGGTCCAGTCCAGAAGGTACCTAAAGGAAAAGAAATGGCAGGCAAGTAAAGACCCTATATAGTAGACACTTTAGGAGCAAAGGCATAGTGGGAAGAAATAGTCTTAACCAAGTGAATTCTGCCTGATTTCCAGATGGATAGCATTTTCCCTCACTTCCCTTCTTATTCATAAGACCTTTGTAGTGTAGTCAACAGACAAACTAGGCACTTACAGATAGCCCACACTGACTTCTGGACCTTGCAAATCACATCTGCCCAACAATCGTGTTATGAGCAATGACCACTGTTGCAAAAAGCCCCACCCAAAGTAGAACCATCATCCTACAGCAGCACTGGCAGACTGTTAGGGCTTCTAACTGGTAGTGAAGAAGTTACCCCACAGCATGCTGGGTGATCTGCATTGACAGTCAAGGCATGGGGTATGAGTGTCAAAAATACAGACTCCAAGGCTGGACACCTAGATTTGAATCCAGTCTCTGCCAGCAAACCTAGCTTTGGGCAACCTACAAAATCCTCTCTGTATTTTAGTTTCTTCTGCTACAAAATGGGACTCTTAGAAGTAGTCACCCCACAGGGTTGTTATGCAACTTGGAGTAACATGTACGAATCAGTTACTTGTCTCGTTGCTAAGACAATGCAACCTAAGGATCACGGTTTCAAGAGATATGTCAGTCCCTCGTGGCAGGGAAGATGTGGCAGTGAAAGCATCAGTCAATGGCAGAAGCAGCCTGTGGTGTGACTTGTTCCGATTTTATCAAATCAGAAAGTGGGGAGTCCTGACCTCTGCAGAACCAGAGGCCAACATCGCCAACAAGGCCAGCCCCCAAAGATACACTTTTGCTAAATAACTATAAAGAATCTACCACCTTCCAAAATGATACTGCTAGCTGAGAACCAAACATTCAAGTATGTCCGACTAGAGTCTCTGTTTCCCTCTGAAACATAATGAGCACGGTCTTTACTGTCCACATCTTCTGTTGCTGTTCTGGTCTGAGCCCTCACAATGGCTCCTAAAGCGCTGCACACAGCATTCCCCAGCTTCGTCACCCCACACTTCCCAAATCTCTCACATCCGCAGGCCATCTCTAAAGGTCTAAGAACTGTGTGGTCAGTTTTCCCACGGTGAATCCACCCCTGGTACTAATTTTCTACCTTAGTTACTTCTCTTGTTGCTATGATAATATACTTGACAGAAGCAACTTGGGGAGGGGGGTTGATTTTGCTCACGGTTTCAAAGGGTATCAATCCTTTATGGCTTCTGGAGTGTCTTACATCCTCACCAGTGGGAATTTCTGGTGTGAAAGGTTAAATCATCATAGATTAGGAAGCAGAGGCTTAAACTAGAACCAGAAAGAAATAGCACTTTCAAAGCCCACCCACAATTACTTCTACTGATGTCACAGTCCCAAAGATTCCACCTCCTCCAACAGCTGAGCCTTCCTCACAGTAAGCTACTGGGGGACAATTCACATTCAAACATATCCATACACACAAATCACAGGAAGCAGCCAGATTGAAAACTTCCATCTGTATGTCTCTTCTTCACAAAACCAAAAGAGAGAGTAGAGAATGGCCTTCAGGCATTAGTACAGGTTGAGGGACAAGCCTGCAAGTCCACATGTCCCCCTGGTTTCCCAGGATGCCAGGCCTGGATAGCCACCCTGTTTCCTCAGCATCTGTCTGGGTATTGGTTGCAAATGTTGACAAGAGGCATTTTTCTTGGCCACCCTGGGCGGCATAAATTAGGCAGAGCTCTGATCACTGTGGCTATGAATATAGCTGTTTGATTAAGGTGCTGTGCCGGCTGCGTTATTTGTTTCGCAAACCTCAGCTGAGCTGATTGGATTTCTTTCTCTTCCGATTTTTAACATAAGTAGACTCTGAAATTGGAAAAATAAAATATTCCACAGTCGGAAGAAAAGAATCCTCTTGGGGAATGAGCCCAGGTGCACACTTTCTGCATAAAAATCAGGTTAGCAGCATCAGTGACCTTGCTGATTGGGGGTGGGGGGAGGGGGTCAGGGGAGGAAATAGGGACTCAGAAAAGGGCTGTGATATGGCCAGTCTGTAGCTGCCAAAGTGGGATTTGAACCTGAGGCTTCTGTATGCAGAGTCATGGCACTCATGTGACCCGAAATCCTACTCTGAGTTCTCATACCTTTTTAGCCAATCTGTCATATTTGCCAAGATGTACCAGTGTGAAGCAGTCTAGGATGCTGTGACTATCAAAGAGTAAAGACCTGGCATCACTTCCTGGAAGTGAGCATACCAGAGGGCATCACTAAAGAGACCACTCTCAAAGACAAACGAACACAACAGCATTTACAGGGTCTGTCCTGACTGCCAGGAGAAGGAAACAGGAAGATTAAGTGTGGGAAGTGTTGTTGCCATCACCAGGACAGACAGGTGACACTAGAGGCATGTGCAGTCCGGCCTTTGTACTGAGTAGCAATGGAGCAAGAACAGATTGCTCCTGTATGCACCTCAGTTTCCCCTTCTGAAGCGCAATGATAAATATAGCTAAAACTGGTGGGCAGACGCGATGGGTCATGCATTCGTTTTCTTAGCTCTTTCTGTGAATGCTATCCCCTGGGACTAGTAGCTCCATATTCCACATCAGGAAGACGCCACACAATGAGCTCAGTCACTTCTCTGAGTCCACAGCTATTTCTGTCCTAGGCCACCCTCCTAACACACAGCTCTGTGTTCCTCCTACTGCCTCAAAGGCACTTGGTGCCAATGGTGCTTTAACAGCAGCCTACCTTTTGACATTTGAGACCATTATTGGTATTAGTGACACATTTCTGTGGCCTGGGGCAGAGTTCTACACCTTGCAGAAGGGCTCCAAGAGGACAAGAATGTTTCCTGCTTCCGGTATGACTAGCCTGCTGGAGACTTACAAATAGAATACCTGCCCACAATAGCCTCAAGAAGTATCAGGAAGAAAGCCCACACATGATGTGTAGTGAATCATAAAAAGTACCTCCCTGGCCTGGGTAATTAGCTGAATGCGTTTGGCTTTTTCTCCCATCAGGTATGTTAGGTCCTAAAGGAGAAAGGTGTCTGCTATGTGAGCAGGCAGGCTGTACTGAGAGTTGATTGGGTTGGATGGTACTATGGTTGGGGCTCAAGGTTTCACATCTAGCCCTGTAAAGCCTGAAGTGGTTCCTGGGTTGGCCTCTGAACCCAGGCTTGAGGGTCTCTGTCCATAGGCTTTGACAGCTGGGTAAGCCACAGAATCACGCAGAGCTCCACATCTGTTTCTTGGTGTTGTTCCTTTTATATTATGTCTGTTCCTTTGGGGGAGGTCCACAGCATCACAGGCTTCTGCACTGGAGTGCTGTTGTCAATTGTCAGGAGGCATGGAGGGGTTTAGGTGCTCCAGGCAGCCCGATCCTTTCTTTACGCTTGACCTGATAGTCTCCAAACTGCACAGGGACACAGCTGGTAACTGAGGTAGCTGTAAACACTTTATGTTTTCATAAACAGCTGGAGACAGTATGAGACATAGTTCTCAGAACTCCTGCAGGCACCTGTGTTGTAGAAATAGACCCTAGTGCTGAAGGTCAGGCTAGTTTATCAGGTCATGTTTCCTAATTCTCTTCACCCAGAGAGTACCCTCAGGAGGAAAATTCACATCCGTCATGTTCCCTTCTCTCCCTCCCTTTTATTCATCATCAGTAAATTCTGAAGAAATGGTTTTATCTTGTGATAAACTCTGGCACACTTAAGTGACAGGGACAAGCTGGCTAAAAGGACGTAAGATCCTAGAACAGGCTCATGCAGCATGTGAGCGCACGGTTAGGGCTGAGCAGCTTCGAGTTCAAACCTTCTACATGCTGGCCATATCACAAACTTTTTGTTGGCCCCCTTCCTTCCATCAAACTGCATGCTCATGTGCTCTAAGAATATTGGCGATGACTTAGTGAGTTATGGAGAGGCTTGAAGAATTCGAAGGAAGAGCCTTTACTGAAAACTCGGGAGAAAGGAGTCACAGAAAGCTTCCGGGAGGAGGCAGCTTCTAATTGGAATCAGCCTGGCAATGAAGGGAATATGGCCTTCCAATCAGAACAGCATTTGCAAAGCTGTGACTGACACAGCTTCGTGAGGGGTCTAAGATGGTCTTGCCCTTGGCACCTTTCATGGAGAGGGATGGAGAGTGTGGGTACTATTCTGCAGTGGGGCAGCTCAGGCTGCAGGGTGAGGGTTCCTATCCAAGGGGCAGTGGAGTTACCCACAGGCTTGAAAGCATGGAATGACACGATCCAGTTTGCTGGTTCTTAAATTGGACTGCTGTTGGCTTTGACTTCAGCCCGGTCCTGATTTATCTGTCTAGGGCTCCATGAAGACAATCTACTCCCCTTCCATGTGCAGTCTGTTTGAGGGAAGCAGAGCTGCTCATCCTGGCATCTTCTTTCTAGGACATTTCCCTGAGAGGAGCAAGGGGAAGCCTCTAGGAATCAGCCTATCAAAGCCTGGCAGAGACTACTACAGATCCTCTGTTGAATGGAGGAATCCCATTTCCCTCATAGACAAATTAAGGCCCATCCAAAGTCAGGAGTGAGTTAGTAGCTAAAAAGGGAAGTTCTTCAGTCTAGAGCTCTGCTCCACGGGATGTAATTGGGCGTTTAACGTCCTGGCAGGCCGTCTGTGTGGGCACAAGCCATGGGGCTTGGAAAGCTAGTCCTAAACTCCTGGCAGGCTTCCCCATACACACATACTTTCTTAAAACCCTCTGATTTCCAGGCTTACAGGACTTGATCCTCCTCCTGTCCTCGTGGGGTCATCCTTAATCTCAGGAAACCAGGGAACCACTAAATAGTCCAGAGGAGAGTCACCTTCTGATATAGGTATGAGATGACGCCTGGTCTGTGAGCTTCCACTAGGCCCGCCCCACCTATCAGCCCAGTCTGACAATTGCCAATTGCCTGTGCTCATTCTTATTGCTTTGCACTCTATGGACTGTGTATCTGCTCTAAGACATCATACTCCTGCTGAACACACACACACACACACACACACACACACACACACTTGCAATCACTCCTGTCTTACCATATCAACTGTGGCCCTTTGTTGATCTAGGCATTGACCTGACTGTTTATGGGTCAGACCATTTTTGAAAAGGCTACAGAGGTGAGAGTGACAGGAAGGAAAACTCACTTGACAGCCACAAAGTTCTCCCAGAACAAATTCAGCCTTGAGGTAGACATAGATTTAAGGGAATGCATACACCCAGAAATGACCTCCCCTACCACCACCACCGCTTCTGGCTTCAGCTGGCCTTTTCCAACAAGTCTATTACAATTTTACAGCAGAAAGCCTGTCTAGCCCACCTCTGTCTCCAGCACCAGTACTTAGATCCAAAGGGAAGCTTGCAGGAGACCAGGAAGCAGGAAGCAGGGAAGGAGAGAGCAGGCTATGTTTCTCTTACTTTTTTGGTACCCAGCCCTACAGTATATCCCACACAGCATGCTGGAAGTATCTTTTGCAACCAGATGATGATGAGCAAACATCACAGGTTCACCTGACACCTATGATCCAGTCTTGCATCCTAGAATTAGAGAGGTCTCCCTCTACTTCCTTTTCCTTTTTGTCAGTCTGGGAAATTGGGGCTCAGGTACATTTAGGTGCCTTATTCAAGGTCACAGAGCAATTTAGCTACTGGCAGGGACAAAAGCCACGTGTAGGTGGGTATTTGCTAAGAGATAGTTATCCCATTCAGATGGGAGTCTACCAAGCTAGCCACGCTTAGAAAACATGGGTTGTGATGACCTTAGCTTAGTTTGTGAATTACTGGTACTCTGGGGCAGAGAACATTGTTGATTGTGTCCCTACCTGATGGTTTTGGGACACTGCTCTGCTATCCTTGCTTGCTTAGCGAGAACAGGGTCTTCCACCCGACCCCGTCCTGAGTTTTGATCCAGCAGGGCATCCATTGCTGGACAGGAACTGCAGGTCCATTTAATGGCCGAAGGCTTTGCCTCGTTACTATCACTACCACTGACTTTAAATGTCTGGAAGTCAGAGTGAGTCCTCTGAACACCCGTAAAGCCACCACCAGACTCCAGACTTGTCTTTTTGTGACCGCTTAGTAGTACTGTGCTCCAGGCAGCCAGGTCCCTCACACCATCTTGACTGTTTCAGCCACGGCCTTTGTTTATAGCAGCCTCCTACCTGGATACCCTGTGCCTTCCTGTTGTACACGTCAGCCTTCCTCTTCTTTAATGCCCAGTTCCAGCCCTTGTTCTTCCTTGAAGTTTCTTAGACAGCTGCATCTGCATGCTTTGTAACCTGGAGAAACATGGCTGTGGTGGAAACCATGACCTGAGTGGGTTGCACTGGACTGAGCAGAGGGGTCTTCCCTCAGTCCGCAGTCCTGTTTCAAGAATTCTAGTGGCCTCACAGTGAGCCACACCTATTGAAATTCAGCTCAGGGCCAGGGCATTCTCAGGCATGCAGTCAGGACAGGGAATGATCTGGAACCAAGAGTGGAACAAACAGGAAAATCATATAGTAGCTGTCTACCCAACCATTGCCACTGTGGTGTGTGCCTCGGGGACAGGCAAACCAGTATGAATTTGCTAGCTTCCCTGGCTGTGTCCTGCCAACAACAGTTACCAGGACTCTGAGAAACAGAGTCCTTCTTCATTTCTAGGCCCCTAAAAAGGAAGCACTGAAACACATAGTGAGGTTTTGGCATGCACTACCTCATTGTTCCAACCTGTACGATGTACCTATTGTCATAGTCTTGGTGTTTGGTCTGCCTCACATAAATGAGAAAGTGAAGCAACCGTCTTGCAACCTGAAGGCTCTGTGTTCCTCCCAGTGTGAGAAGTTCTGCAGTGGCTACCCCACCCCCAAGGCCCCTCCCTCTCCCTATGTCCAACTAGTGTGTCAGACCAAATACCATTGAGAATTCCTGTACACTGGTCATTAAGGGATGCCAGTGAAAGTTAACAGCAGGCATTTCATACAGGGAGGAAGTGAACCAAAAATAAACCCCAAGAGCTACCCCTCACCTCCTGCTCACACCACGGCTTGCTTTTAGATTGAAGTCCATTCTAGACAGAAACATAATACTAATGATAATTCTCTCTAACTCTGGCATGGGACTTTGCAGTTTTCCAGCTACTATCATGTACCTCTGACAGGTGACAAAGTTAAAACTCAAATCAAATAAATTTTCTGTGACACCATAGCTTAAAGGAGGCCGACCTGAGATCAAATGTGGGGCCGCCAGATGCCACTGCAAACTGTGGTGACAAAGAACTCTCTGGTGTATCTAAATTGGTCTTATAGGCCAAGGTTCATTAGCTAAGCACTCGGTGCCTCTACATCACCATCCCGAGTCAGTAGTGCTCGATGGCATTTTAATGGAAGCCAAATAATTCTTTCTGTTGGCGTGCTTGGGCAGCTAGATTTTTTTGTGTTTTATGATAATTAAATACCATCATCTTTCATATCCGACGATCTTCAGGGGCCGATTAATGACTGCAGTGTACAGTGGGGTCATCATTAACTCTGAAGCAAAGAGAGCTTCGGGCACCTGTCTGCAGTTTGGCATGGCTGGTGCATTGGGATACCTGACCTGGCACTCTTTCTTGGAGCCATCTTTGATGACCTTAGGTCTCAGTGCTTTGGTCTCATGCCTGAGCCAAAACTGTGAAAGTTTATGGTTTTTCTTTTTTCATGAGTGTGGCTTACTCTTCTGCAATCCATTTCCTAAGAAGGCACCCTGCCATTGACCTGGGGCATGATTGTGCCTCTACTTCCCATCTCCTGCCTCATCCTCCACCAGCCTCAGAGCTTCTGCCAGTGTTAGCGTGGCCATAGCACCAGCTCGTCCCTTCCCAGTGATGAGCCAGTTTTCTAGCCTTCGCCTCCAGGCAGCCATCACCTGGGCCTGTTTCATTATCTGTACCCCACCCGCAACCTCTGCCCCTCACAGCCGTTCGCACTATTGCTTCCATGTGTCCAGCACCGTGTTCTCTTAGGCTTCTAACACCATGCACACTCCTAATTCTCTGGCTGGAGTGTCCCACTGTACCCCAAGACCGGAAGTCAGACAGCCACTCTCTGTGCCTCCAGGTGCTCCAGGGGGCTGGAGTACCGGTGATAAAGATGATGGCCATCAACACGTGGCAGGTCCTCCCCGTATAGCAGACATTATGGGTGCACTCGGCCTGTCCTGATCCGCTTGATGGACATGAGAGAACGTTTTCACACTACAGGTTTGAAGCCATGCCCAAGTTCAAATTCTGCCTCTGTCACTTAATAGTTTTCTAAGTGTGGGCAAGTGCTTTCTGTGAAGACTAACAATAGCTTCTTCTTTTCGGAGCTGTTGCAGGATTTCCTAAGCCCTTACATACATGTGAGCTGGTATACATGATGATGTCACACACGGTTCATGTCCATAGGTGTTGGCTAACTAGACTGAGCATCTCCAAGTTGACCATGATTGTGACCATGTTCTCTACCTTTAATTGGCATTTCTAACATGTATGCATTTTCTAAGTGAGTGAGCAGCTAGAGGCTTGGAGAAGTGGCGACCTGCCCTAATGTCATGTCACCTGTCAGAGGCCAAAGCTGCTCTGAGACACTCCTGAGCTACACTCTGTGTTCTTCTCAACCAGCCCCTGAAAATGACACATGTCAGGGATGGGGTGTATCTTTATCTGAGAGCTCATCAGTCCTCAAACAAAGCACAGGGCTTCCCCAGAGCCTACCATGAGCCCAGGATGGAGAGATTGGTATTGGTCCTCACTTGCTCTGAGAGGCTCATCTAAGGCATCAAGGAGCCTTACCCTTTGAAACCTTGAAGCCCCGGGAACCTAGCTCAGAGGGTCAGAGCCAGGCATTCTGGTCAGTTTTCTGATCTGTGAGGAGCTCCAGGTGCTTTTCTGGCTTTCAGGAGCCAGTGGATCGGTCCCAGTGGAATCCATCAGCCATAATAAAAGGACACTGCCCGCTGCCCCTCTACTCAGTATTTTTCCTCTTCTTCCTTCTCATCGCTTTTTTTTTTTTTTAGAACTTCTGTGTAAAATGCTGAAGGGTCATCTCCATGGTGACATTTAGTGCTATTTATGGTTTGTTCATTCATGTGCCTTTATCATTATTGTGGACTAGCAGCTACTGTTTGCAGGGTTGGGATGTAGATCCATGGCAGGATACTTTGTCTGGCACATATAAGGCCCTGGGTTTAGTCCCCAGGGCAGGAAAGAAAATGGCATAGAGTTGAAATGTTGTATGCCAGGCACTGTGCTGAGTACCCGACATAGACATCTCATCTGAATCTCAAACCACCCTTATACGGTGGGCATTGTCTCTAGAAAGAAATCTCTAGAAAACTACAACTTTTAAGAAGGTCAGTGACTTGATGGACATCATAGAGGTTTTCTTTTAAATGCTACATTAATTTTTTTACATGTATTTATTGGTGTATGTAGATGTGTGAATGCATGCATGTGTATGTATGTACCAGTATATGTGTATGTATGTGTGTGTGTGCACACTTGTGCCACAGTGTGTATGATGTGTGTGTGTGCATGTGTATGTGTCAAAGCATGCATGGGTGGGGAAGTCAGGAAACACCTTGTCAGGCCCACAGTCACAGCTTATAAGTGGAAGAAACAAAACTTGAACTCAGAGCTGTAGGACACCAAGGCCCAGACTCTTTCTGTGATTCATAGCTCTTCACAGCACTCAAAGGGAGCCTCCCTATGCTCTCTGAGAGTCAGCAGAGACACCAGTGTTCAGGATTTCTGTACATATAAAATAAAAGAAAGTACTGGAGAAAGAGCCCTGGCAACTTCACGTGTCTCTCTTTGTCTCTCTCTGGCTCTGTCTCTCTTTGTCTCTCTCTGTCTCTGTCTCTCTGTCTCTCTCTCTGTCTCTCTCTCTGTCTCTCTGACTCTGTGTGTGTGTGTGTGTGTGTGTCTCTGTGTGTGTGTGTGTGTCTCTGTGTGTGTGTGTGTTTTATGGTAGAAGCAGGTAGAACTCTTTGAGTTTAAGGTCCATCTGGTTTACATAGTGTAGTGATTCTCAATCTTCCTAATGCTGCGACCCTATAATACAGTTCCTCATGTTGTGGTGACCTCCAACCATATAATTACCTAGTTGCTATTTCATAACTGTAATTTTGTTACTGCAATGAATCATAATGTAAATGTCTGGTATGCAAGATATATGATATGCCACCCCAGTGAAAGGGTCACTTGACCCCCAAAGAGGTCGTAATCCGCAGGTTGAGAACCAACCACTGACGTAGTTCTGAGACAGCCAGAGCTTTGTAGGAGATCCTGTCTCAAAGTGAAAGTGCTGCTGGAGGAGAACTGGGCACAGCCAATGGCCCCACCCAGGCTTATTTTCTCCATCCAAGGCTGCTTCTTCACTGAGAGAGCAGCGGATTCTCTACCTTCCCAGGTCAGATTGACTTCCATGTTATCACCCCTTAAAGGACAACCATGCTAACTCTCTGCTGATCTAGGACTTCAGCATCTTCAGGGGAGAGTGGGCTTCGTCCATGCTCGGTGGTCTCTGGGGACCCTCCATTCCTACACTGACCCTTGAATCCCTTGAACCAACTCCACCACTCCTGACCTTTAAGGGTCACATGGCTGGAGAAGGTAGTTATAGGGGAGCTGGTGAAAGAGGAGGCTGGAAGGTGGGAGTACATCAGAGTCCAGAGCCCAACACGGAATTTGCACCACAGGTAGAAGCTTGGAATGTGTCCCCTTTGGATAGATTATCAATCATTTCCTTCTCCTTTCTACTTCTAACCTACTCTCTCAGTTTCCACCAGATTCACTTTGTATCTCTTTACCATAAATGGTCACCTGAAAAGCAGAGTGATATAGCTTCCATTAATATATTTCTGTCCAAAAAAAAATTTCTGTCCTGTTGACTGCCGATTTGATATCATTGTAGTACTATAATCTTGATAATAAATGTCCTTCCCATTTCACAGATGTGAAACTGAGGCTCAAAGAGGTTTGGTGACTTGTCCAGGGTTGTATGTTTACTAAGTGGCAAAACCTAGACTGAATTCTAACTTTCTAACGTCTTCTCCATCACACTACTCAGCCTTGTGAGGAGACATTCCGTGAGTAGCTTAGGTGAAGGGGAAAGATGCACTCCCAGGCCTGCCATCGTTACAGCAAAATTTGTGTGCTTTATTTATTTGCAAAGAGAATCTGCTTTACCACATTCAGTGGGAACTTGCAGTATCTACTCCAAGACCAGGTGTTTGGGTTTTGTTGTTGTTTTTTTGTTTTAACGTACGTATTAGTGATAATAATGTCTGTTGCTCTGGGTAACTTGAAAGGACTAAATAAAATATTTATCGCAGTCTTCTCTTCTGTATGGGGCACAGAACAGCATTTGGCGCACAGTGTGTGCTCCGTGAGTTTACTGGTGGTTTTTATCCACCCAGACACAGCATGGGTCTCAATGTCCTCATGTTCCTGAGGCAGGCTACCTACACCTTCACAGGCACGTGTCCCTCATACAGAGCTCTGTCTTGGCTCTGTATTCTTAGTTGTGTCAGACTCTCAGCTAACTGTTTCTTGCACTCACTTATGTTGTTAATTTCATTTACTATGCACCATTTATAAGGTCAGTGATTCTCAAATTGAACCGTTCATCTCTCACCCGGGGGCTCTGTAATGTCAGATTCCTGGGTCCCTACCCTAGGGTTCTTGATTCAATAAATGTGGCTCAGGGAGCCAGACCTTCCATCTCAAACACACTCACTCTCAGGTGAGGAAGTCACTGGTGAGACACTGAAAGAGGAAGCTGGAAGGCAAGAGTACATCACAGTCCAGAGTGTCTGTAAGTCCAACACAGAATCTGTACTACAGGTAATAGCTTGGAATGTGTCCCCTTTGAATAGATTATCAATCATTTCCCAAACCCTAAAAGTGTGACAGATCAAAGGTGAAGTTGTTGGTCGGAATAAAGTTGCTGATATTGGCAACTGGAACCTTCTCTCTCTCTCTCTCTCTCTCTCTCTCTCTTTTTTTCTTTCTCTCTCTCTCTCCCTCTCTCTCTCTCTCTCTCTCACTTGTTCTCAAAAAATTGTTTCTTATTGCTCTCCTAAAGTTTAAATTCAGTGGGGTGGTAATTTTTAGTTTGTTTATTGCCCAATGCATGCAGAGAACAGAAGTGGTTCGGAACTATCGGTGAACCTCAGGTTCGATTGAATGAATTAACATGTTAACATGTGATTTGCTAGCACCGGATGTACTCATTCTCACCCCTGCAGTCTTGTTTAGTCCTTTGTGGCTGTTTGTCCCCTCAGGGGCTGCACTTAGCCAGTAGCCCACTGACCATGACTGCTTGTTCTTTAGATCATCCCAGCGGCCTGCAGAACCACCCTCGGCTTCGGACGCCTCCGCCACCACTCCCTCACACCCATACCCCCAACCAGCACCACGCGGCCTCCATCAACTCCTTGAACAGGGGCAACTTCACCCCAAGGAGCAACCCTAGCCCAGCACCCACAGACCACTCACTCTCCGGGGAGCCCCCAGCAGGCAGCGCCCAGGAGCCAACCCATGCCCAGGACAACTGGCTGCTCAACAGTAACATCCCACTGGAGACCAGGTGGGTCCTAGTGGACTGAGGCTGGGAGGGCATGGGTGGGTTAGGTGGGCAGAGGGCAGACCAGCTGGACTCTAGGGTCTGTTGGTGACCAGGCCAGTAGGGAATATATCTCTACCTCATAGTCTCTGTTCAGAGAAGCTGCTATGAAGTGCCTGGCCTCAGGCTGCTACTATCCAGTGGTAGAAAGAGAGAGCTCTGGGAGGCTAGGGTTTTAGAAGCCACCAGGGCTGAGGTTCAGTGCTAGCCTGCTGTTTACTAAAGGTATGGTGTTGGTCTAGTTGATAGACTCATGAACATCACCTGCCTTGTCTATGCAATGGTAATGAAGCTAGTTGAGTAAGCCTTCTGTAAAAGCAGGCAAGAGGTGTGCAAAAGAGGAAGACACAGGAGTGGGACAAAGTAGGCACTCAGTTCCACTTTGGCTGGGTCCTCAACTTAGCCACCTGTGTGTAATGTCACTGCCCTGTGCCTAGCATCAGACCATCTGGACTGTGACAGGAACTCTGTGAAGACTGTTCTTCCCTTCCCATCTCCTGTCTTGATCCTTCTTTACCCAGTGATAGCCCCTAATGTTTTTCTCTCAGCATTTGGTAGCATTGGCTTTCGTATTTTGATGTCATGCAATACTCATACCTTGAAGAGGTGGATTTTCATGTTATGCCCCCATCCAGGAGTTCCAGAAGTTAAGAATCAATGGGTCTGTGGTAGGTCAGGTCATATAGGAGGTTGATACATGGCTGGGACTCTAACCTGGGGTGCTAGACTCTCTGTCCAGGACTGTTACTCTGCTGTTCACTGCCTTCTTCCAGGAGTGTCCTGGGATATTTCTTTCAGCCCAGGGACTGCAGGCAGTCTGGGTCCTGCAGCCATCTTCCTCCTCTGTGCTTTAACTACTGTATTCCAAAATGACGTGTGTGTGTGTGTGTGTGTGTGTGTGTATGTGTGTGTGTTTGTGTGTGTGTGTGTGTGTGTGTTTGTAAATACTCACTAAGAAATCATAGGGAGATAAAAAGAGAATTAGACTTATATATAATTCTACTACCTGAGCAAAGCACTTTAGGCATGGCCTCTCCCTGTTCTCTAAATCACAGGTGAAGTGTCCCAGGCTAGCCCAGCAACGCTTCTTCTTCCACACCCTCTCTTAAAGGAAGAACACACAGGCTTTCTTTTCTCAAACTCCTGTTCTTTGTGAGGAGTGCAAAGCCAAACCACACTTAAGAAAATGAAATGCCTTCACACAAAAGCTCTGCACACTTGTTTCTGCCCAACCTGCGGTGAGCACAGTGATGGGATTGGCATGGCGGTGGGGCATCTGGCTCTGCACGAGCAAATTCACAACCCTTTGGTCACATTTCATTCTTGTGGCATCATTTTTCCAAGCCCAAGTTTCTCCAAGATATCAGCCAAGCATGACTCAGCCCCGTGTTCTAATTATTACCATTTCTGTTCACATCCTTTAAAATGCCTCTCCTGCCCTCACAGGTGACAGAGGGGATTCATTGCTGTCATCCCACCGTGGGTAGCCAATCAGGCTTCCATTATGCTCAGTGCTCATTGAGTAGGATACGGCTGACGGAAACCTGCGCTAGTCAGTGGGCCTAGTTATCTGCACGGATCATGGCTGCCACTCTCACTATTTGTATGTTCATTGTTTCTCATTTGGGAGCAAGGTGGGACTTCGTCCTTTGAGTCTGTATGTTTCTCAAAGGAAAGGGAGGTAGAGGAGGGGCAGCAAGAGAGGTTTTCCATAGTGTGTGGGGGGGGTCAATATGTGGTGTAAAAATCACCCCAACTCACATCCTCTGCCCTATCAACTAGAGCTCTCCTGTCTTCTTGATTCCCTGTCCTCCTGTCTCCGTTGCTTAGGACGCAAGAAACTGTGCTTTCATCTTTCATTACTATTCAAATAATTAACATCCACCATAGAGCCACTAGCAAATCAAATAAGCAAGAAGAAAAAGTCTCCTAATCTCCCAAAACGTGCATACAGGCACACACCCCCTTTCATGCATTCACCAACAAGCATGCAGCACAGCATCATTATATGAAATTAGGTTATATGTGTTTAATATTCAGTGTATGCATATAACCTCCTCCAGCTTATGCTTTTTCACGCTTCAGCCCAGGCCTTAGCATGTCCCCACCAGAGTTGCCCCCTTCTTCACTTCTTAGTCTAGCTGAGTCCTGCTTATTCCCGAAGCCCAGCTGAATAGATAAAGAAGGCTTTGTCTATGACTCCAGAACCCTCTGAATCTCAAGATGGCTCCCAAACTGAGAGCAGCACCAATTCTGCTGGATGACACCATCAGAATTCTGCATGTTAATGCTGACCTTAGCAGGCTGATGGCACCAGACTAACAAGATGAAGTTAGGAGAGAGAAAGTTGTCAAGTCTGGCAAGTGGAATCAGCTACTGAGCATTAGGGAAAGATGGTGGAATTTTTAAAGTAGATGGGCCATCTTCTTACCTTGGCTTTCAAGCATGTCAGACCTTTTGGCATGAAATGACACATCAACAAAGTTCACACTTGAGAACTATATAATCAAGTTACAAAAGAAAAAAAACAGAACAGTACACACACACTTCATAATGCTTTAGGTAAGTTAATGATTTAGGCCACATTTATAGCCATCTTCAGCCACATGAGAGCTGTAATTCTAACTTTAACCCACCATCCTCCGTCATCCAGCTTTTCTAGCATTCTTACATTGCAGTGTCATGTCTCAGGGCTCCGTGTATTCACGGTAGTACTCATTATCACTAAATACTCATGAGCTACCTACTACACACTAAGATAGCCAAGAGAACAGCCTCTGGAGAAAGATTGCCGTGACAGAGGAAGCTGAGGGACATGCTGTGCTTTTATTACTGTGGGGTCCCCAGCAAGTGACCCAGTGCTTGCCACAGCATGGTGGGAGCTTATAATATGTACACAGAAGAGTGGAGGTGGGACAAATAGGTGACTAACTATGCTTAACTGAGACTTGAGTGGGGAAAAGGGACATCTTCCCAGTGGCTCCAGAGCCATGTGACTGAGATGAAGAGAGCCAGAAGTCCTGAGGGTGCAAAGGGGAAGATGAGGAAGCCCAATAGAGCAGTCCTACTTGACAGGGTATCCCCAAAGATTGTCCTGCCAATACCCAGAAGAGGCTTCTAAGTAACACACACACACACACACACACACACACACACACACACACACACACACGTCCTTCCCTCATTGTTAAGCAGAGCCCATGCTGAGAATCTAAGCTAATGTACAGATACCATAGCAGCCGGTAGGATGACCAAGAGGGATTGCATTTCATCCTGGCAGAAAAAGGAAGTCTATCAGAAGGATGGAGAGGGAGCTTCTGTAGACCTGCTCATTTCTTATCCCTCCTGTACCTCTGCCAATCCCCAAGATTAACTGAGTTCTTCTGGGAGGAGCGTGGACCTACTTGTGCCCCCTAGAGCTGGAGTAAGCCCTACATGAGCATCTGCGGTTCTTCTGTGTGGAGCCATGTGCCGTAGGTCCCCCAACCTCTGATCCACTTCTTTGACTGGCTGCAGCATCAAGCATTTAATTGATTTCATAGGGACTGTCTGATTAATAACCCATCAGGCTCTTGTCAGATGCAGGGGAAGCCTGAACAGAAGGCTGCCAGACCTCTGCTCTGCCTCAGCCCATCCAAGGCCTAGTCCAGGAGCCTGGAGCCTTTTTTTCTCTCCATACTGAATTTGGGAAATAGCCTTTGTAACCTCAGGAATGATGGCTACCCGGCAACCTCTAGGCCAAGCCAACTGTGGTTCCCCAAATGAGACATGATGCCTTCTGATGAGGCAAGGCAACCTCAGAAAGTCACTTAACCTGCCTGAGCCTCATTGCTTTATTTGTAAAAGGAACACTGAAGAGTTTGAATAGGAAGTCTTCTCTATCACTGGGTGATTTGATCTCAGATGGAGATAAAACAAAGCCCACTGCTGTGCAAGAAGCTTCTAGAGCGAGGTATTCCTCTGAAGGGAAGACAGGCACTAATGACAGTGCTTGAGTGGAGCAAACACAGAAGAGATACCATTCCATGTGCTCGAGAGCATCTGTAACCATGTCAGACACTCTTAGAGACCTCCCTGGGAGCTTCCAAGTGCTACCTAGACTACTTCCTACATACAATTAATCTCCCCGCAACTAAGTTATGTTTGAGGTCCCCATGACCACTCCAGGTTTGGCAATTTGCAAATAGGGCTCATGATACTCTGACCTGAATATGGCTCTGAGTTCACTGTGGTGAAAATAAAAGTGAGGCAACACTGGTAAAGGAAAGGTGTGTGGGGCAAAGTCAGGGCTTCCAACCAGGCCCAAGGTTCCCAAGGCTTCACCTCATGGTGTCACCCAGAAGAGGCACACCCCGATCCCTCAGCAAAAGATACCAGGCAGGAAGCACAGGAAGGACTCAGTGCCCCAGGGTTATAATGAGGACTGCCACAGGGACAGCCTCTGAGTAGAACATACTGAACTCACACCCTCCTGGTAGGAAAACATGTATGCAGCATTGAGTTGAATGTGTAGTTTGTACACAGTGGAGCAATCACCTTTATCAGTTTGCACAGCGAACCCTCCTGAAGTCCACGTTCCCAGATGCCAGCTCGGGGCCAGTCTTAGCAATGGCCTTTCACAGCAATCTGCACCCTAACTCTTGTCTGCATAAGTACTCTCATTAGAACACACACACCACTCATATATATCCACACATATGCATACTCGTACACACATTCACACACACATCACACATACATACACACACTACACATACAACACACCATACATATATACTCACACACACACAAATACACACACCACTTCCCATTGATAGAGGAAGGACAGGAAGGATCTGAATCATAATAACATTAAGTTACTTGCATTAGATCCCACAGTCACCACATAGGACGGCTAGAACATTGAGCTATCTGGCTTCAAACTCCCCGTGTCTAGCCATTGTCCAATCACTTCAAGTGGGCCAGATGTGGTGACGCAAGCACTCAGAAGACTGAGTCAGAGTGTGAGGCCACGTAGTGAGACCCTGTCTCAAGAATAAGTAAAAAGTGAAGCGGTTTCCCAAGGTATCCATTGGCAGGCATTGTCAGCAGAGAGAATACTCAGCTCAAGAGAAGCGGGACACAGGCACAGAGCCAGAAGGAAGAAGGAGCTGAGTAAGATGGTAAATGGCTGGTTGAAGTAGGAGGACCAGGATCTCCTGAGAATGACAGATAGAAGTGAGCAGTAGAGGGGCTCAGGACATTGAAAAGAGGTCCCACCCTTCCTGTGGTCATGAAGCCAGAATCATGGAAGTTGGTCAATAGCTGTTCACAGCTTTTAAGTAGTGGCATTATGAGATTGGCCTTTCAGAGGATAGCTATAGTCTGGAAGATCTAGGTGGTTTGTTGTTGTTGTTATTGTTGTTGTTGTTGTTGTTGTTGCTGTTGTTGCTGTCTCCTTTCCTCATCCGCGTCTCTGAGCACCAGGTACATCTCTGACTCCTCATGAGCTTGTCTGAGTTACTGACACCTGAGCATCACAAGATGTCAGCTGCACAAGTAGGGTATGATTCCCACTGTCCTACACCACTACACCGGAGATGGTAATCGGATGTGATGGTGGCTGTCACAGGGCTTTGTGAATGGAAACACAATCCAGCACACTGGCTTATGTAAGCAGATTGGCTGTTGGGTGGGGCCATCCTGAAGACCTATTTCTCTTGAAGGTCTGGGGACTTTCCCTTCCCAAAGCCACAGGTTTTTCCCCTTTTGAGGCAAATTCCTCCTGCCCTAAATGATATCAGTGGGCATGAAAGCTCCTGCTTCAAGCTGCTCAGGGACTCATCTGTGTGTAAAAGGGACCAAATCCCTCCCTGTTTCTAGACTAGCACAGCCCTTGCCAACCAAACTCAGTACAGGTAAGGCCCAAGTCAAGGGCCCCTGCTTTGAACCATGTAATTGTCTTTTCCTTTCCATGTGACCCTGAAAAGTATTGGCAAGCCTCAGGTTCCAGGTCTGTAAACTGAGGTAGAAACACTACCCACACACAAGAAGACCATACCTAACCATAAGTCAAGCATCCATTCCTGAACTGTCTAAAGGGGTGAGCAGGGAGCCACACGGGACTGTGACCCTAAGTGGGCTCAAGAGTTTGTGTCCCCATGGAAAAACTCCAGGAACCTTTTATTTCTCAGAGGAGCAAGACATCTAAAGTGTTGGGAGCTCCTTGAGCTGGGAGTCAGGACACCTGTGACTCAGTTTCTACTCTGCCACCGTGCTGACTTGTGAGTTTAGGATCAGGGCACATGTCTCCATGGACTTCAAGCTTCCTCACCAATCACACAAAGTCAAACAATTTGATCCAGAACTAAAGTCGGAAAAGCATAGAGTAAGGTTATTTCACCACAACAGTCTGAGTTGCCATCACTTTCAGCAAGTGCTGTATCCCTGTTCCCAAATTTTGAAGTGACCTAAATGACAAATGCCCATGTAGGTATGCTATCAGAAGCACTTCCAGGAGATCCATTGCTGTGCAGCTTGAGAAATCCTTCATCCTGCTCCACTGCCTGTCTGTCCTCTTATCCTCCGGCTCTGAGCTTTTAAGTGATGGTTGTCAGCTCTCTCCCCACTTAAACATGTTTCTATTTTAAATTGTAAAAGTTAAAATAGGGCTGGAGAGATGGCTCAGTCAGTCAGGCGCTTACTTTCCAAGCATGAAGACATGGGTGTGATTCCCCAGAACCTGAATAAAAATTCAGGGTGTGATAACACACGCTATAATCCCATTGCTGAGGAAACAGAGACAGATGAATCCCTGTGGCTTACTGGCCAGCCAGCGTAGCGTAATTAGCAAGCTCCAGGCCAGTGAGAGACCCTGTCTCAAAGAAAGAAAAAGATGAGTGATGCCCAAGGGGCAGCGCCCAAGGTTATCCTCCAACCTTCACATGCGCTAGCACACATTAGCATCACACATGAACATGCTCACATGAATATGCATAGACACAAAGATTTAAAGCAAAACTCACTTGACCTGGGCACTAGAAATATCCTACCATTAACATTTTTATCTTATTTCTTGGCCCTATAAAAAAAGTCACACTTATTTGTTTCTTTTTGGTGAGGTATAGGCTGGACTCTCTGGAGTATAGACTGCTGTCAAACTCCCAAGTGTTCCCGGAAACAGGCTGTGCAGGAAGGCAGCAGAACTCTGTTCAGGTCTGCTGAGCCAACTCTGGTGTCTCTGCATGGTGGGTGATGTAGGATGAAGAAAGACCAAAATCCTCCTTAAAACAAGAGACCAGAGGAGATAATAATACCCTTCACTGGCTGCTGTTTCCAGGCACTGACTGTGTCTGCCATATGCTGGGCAAGCCCCTCCTGCATACCCTGAACCCAGCAACACAAAGCTCAGATCTGTTTAGTGACTGTATGCACATACCAGGCAATCTCCTCTGGGCACATAGCAAAAAGCTGGACATAAAGGACACCTGCCTTGCAGAACTGGAATTATAAGAGGAAGAAACATAATATGCAGACAAAGTTCTCCAGCATCATTCCGTGTGTGTGTGTGTGTGTGTGTGTGTGTGTGTGTGTGTCTAGTAAAGCAGTACAAAAGTGTCAGTGAGGGGTGGCTGGAGATAAAGATGGGGAGCTGCTGTGGGCCTGTAAGAAGTCATAGCTCTGGAAGGAGCTATGATCTAAGGGAGTATTTACAGGAGAATGATTCAGGCTTAATTTGTTTGAGAGAAGCAAGGAAGCCAGTGTGTCTGTAGCCAGGAGCATGACTTTGGAGTAGCAATCAAACCAGGTCTTATAAGATCTATGGGCCTGGTCAGACCTGGGGAGGGTGAAGGGCAGAGAAGGGATCCACAGATTTCACTTCTTGTTATGTAGGTAAGCAGTTATCACCTTTTAACAGATGTGCAGTGTGATGCAGCTGGGGCCTGAATTCAGAATCTGCCTTGTCTCTCAGGCCTTCCATCAGCAGCGTGACCTGCCTAGAGAGTATAATGAAGCTGTTGAAGGGACTTCCAACCCCTGCACACCTCCCAGGAACTGTGGGAGCCTCATGGCAGAAAATCCTGGTAGTGGTGGGTTTGGGTTCTGTTTTGTAAGCCTCCACAGAGCAAGGCCCACTCGTTATCAATGTCCCAAATACAAACCAGTGTCACTCTGTACTCCACCGTCACTGGGAGGTTGGGACTTCCAGATGGTGCTCTCTCTTTAGTTTAAGGATGTAGTAGGCAAAAGTCAGGCTGTGCTGAGTACACAGGGTTGTGGAACAGAAGCCCTGAGCTCTGGGCACTAACCAATCTGGTTCTAGGACAAACTCTGTCACCTGTTAACCATATGATATGACCTCAGAAAAGTTGCTCCCATGAGCCATGCCCTACCAGCTAGAAGGGGAGATGCTAGAGCTGGCCTGATAGGCGTGAGGATGGGGAATAAATGTGAGTCACTCACAGAGCTCTAGAAGAGCAGACCGTGTGTGATGGCTACAGGACAGGGCAACTGTTTCATGTAAGCATCACCTCAGCTGACCCCATGGCAACCATACTGTTATAATCCCCAGTGTGAAGGAAGGATGATTAAGAGAAGATCTGTACCCAAAGTTACACATCAGAAAGGTGGCATAAAAAGGCCTCACATCTGAGTATTTTGTGATAAGGCGTGGTAAGAGGCAGAAGGATTCCTTGGCAGGACTGGAACCTAGACCTGGTTTGCTGCCATTTCTCCTCCTCATAGTATGTCTTATCGTGAGGCAGCTACAGTCCTGAAACTAGCCGGAAGTGGGATCCAGAGCATATGAGGGTGAATGGCATCACCTAGCAGGTACGGTTGAGACCCAGAGCATGTGAGGGTGAATGGCATCACCTAGCAGGTACGGTTGAGACCCAGAAGGGCAAGGGTGGCTGTCTTCATTCTGGGGTATAGTCAGGTGAATGCATAAGTACTGTAATGCCACCACGGACAAAGAGCTCTTCCTGTCTTCAGGAGACTGTCTTCCTTACTAATCAGTTCCTGCCCCGTTCTCACACAGCTGAGGGATGGTGAGACTCAAACCAGGCTCCACATCAACAGAGACTTAAGAAAAATACAGATTCTTTGGCCCTATCTCAGTATACCAACGGAGTCCTTGGCTCTGCTGAGCCTGGGCAGTATCCAGCATTCCAGAATGTTCTCCTTCTTTATAATAGAGCAGGGCCACAAGAGCTCTTGGTCTTCAGTGAAGCCGAGCTGGTGTTTCCAGATGTTGCTTCAGTAGATGTGGAAACCGAGTCAAGTAGAGGAGGGCGCTGGGCTCTGGGTCCAGATAAACAAGTTCAAATTCTTGCTTCGAGCCTTGCTTCTGGTGACCTTGGCAAGTCCCATGATAACTTCACATCCCAGTATCATCCTCTCCTGTACTGGGATCACCCTGACTTCCATGCATAGCATCTATCTTAAAAACAGATATAATGTGCCTAGGCCACACTGCTGGGCGCCTGCCAGTCCTGCTCAGTAAGAACTGTAGTTGGATGTCACAGCTTCCAGCCATGTGGGTTTGTATGGAGAGTTCTCCCTCTGGATGCTCTGTGCCAGGTGGATCCCGTGCACATGTGGCTTTGCACACTGACCTGCTACCTGGAGCCTTTGTCCCTGCTGGTCTCACGCACAGCCGCACCCAACAGCCACTCTCATTTGTTTCTATACTGTCCCCTTCATCGATGCATGACTCATTGCTTCATTCATGTCTCCATGTGTGCGTAGAAACCTAGGCAAGCAGCCATTCCTAGGGACATTGCAGGACAACCTCATTGAGATGGACATTCTCAGCGCCTCCCGCCATGATGGGGCTTACAGTGACGGGTAGGTGGCACCCCTCCCCGTGCTCCTCCGTGTGTGCTCTCCCTGTCGCTCCTGCACTTGCATGCAGACCCCTGAGACCTTTCCCTGGGAACTCCTTGGGGAAGTGATGCCATGTTGCATGCACATCCCCAAGTCCATGTCCAACTTGCAAGTTTGTCCTTGAAATATCCTACCCCAACCCCAGCATATTAACAACAGTCTGGTTAATATGCAGCTCTCAGCATCTCATCGGCTGCCTTCGCCATCCTGGAAACCATTTCACAAATCAATTTTTCTTTTTACACAGCGCAGGCCCCGTGTCTTATGTGGCCTTGAGTGTGTACGCTGTGGTCCAAATGTCTTCTACCCCAGGAGTGGTGGGTTTGTCCTAAGATTGCAGGGCTATGTGGTACAAGTCATGCAGCCCACCCAAGCTTTGCACAAGTCCTCCCAAGGCCATGGTTCAAGCCACATTGGGTAGGATCTTTCAACACCTCCTTTGGCCACAACCATGTGCTTTAACCGTACTCTGCTGTTTTCAAGACTGCAGGTAGGCTACAGGATGGAATTGCCAGCCTGTCCTCCACACAGCTATCCCATGGGCTCTGCCTGCAGCAGCCAGGCTCCTAAGGCTGTGAGGGCATTGGAACTAGCCATCTATTCATGGGCAGAGCTTAGTAGGAGCTCTTGGCTTCTACACCAGAAAAACCTTATCAGTGTTGACCAGACTGCAGGCATTAGAGCAACAGGAAAAAAAATAAGTCCCAGTGGCCTACAGAAGACTTTCAGGACTTTAGACACCCCCTAAGCTACTGTAATGGCTTTAGGAAACAGAGTTTATTTCCCAAGACCCAATCCCTACTCCCAACTCCACTGTTCCCAGGAAAAGGACTTCAGGGCAACCTCTGTTGAGTGGGTAGTGTCTTCTGCCTCGGGTGGGTATTCTTGTGGGTAGCACTGAGTGCTCTGTGGAAACATGTCTTCTTGTGCCCCCGTCTGTAGTCTGATCTGTCACTTTTCCTGACCCTGTCATCTTCCCTGTGATGATTCTTTTTTTCTCTCTCTCTCCAGGCTCCTCTGCATGCTCCTTCTGCGCCTCTATCCTGCAGGTTGGCCTGGGCGCCTGGTTAGCTGGCAGACCCTGACACCTTCCCACCTCTCTCCATCCACAGGCACTTCCTCTTCAAGCCCGGAGGCACCTCCCCGCTCTTCTGCACCACATCCCCAGGGTACCCCCTAACGTCTAGCACCGTGTATTCACCCCCACCCCGGCCCCTGCCCCGAAGCACCTTCTCCCGACCAGCCTTTAACCTCAAGAAGCCTTCCAAGTACTGCAACTGGAAGTGTGCAGCGCTGAGCGCCATCCTCATCTCAGCAACGCTGGTCATCCTGCTCGCATACTTTGTGGGTAAGCATTTCCTCCTCCCCCGCAGCTCCCCATGGCTCCCATTTGGCCAGGGGGCATCAGCTGAAGCACCTGGGGCTGCCAAAGGCACTGTACCAGCACCACAGTCATAATACACAGGTGGTACCAAGATGCCTTGCACTGCTCTTGCCTGTGCCACACACCATAACGACAGCTCTTCCAGGCTCTCCGCTCTCTCCTCTGAGATTGGACTGGGAAGGAATATTAGGATCTGCCTTACATGTGTTGGTTTTCTAGCACTGAGGCACAAGGTCTTGAGGACTCTGAGCTGGTGGTCTGGGACATGCGTGTCATAGATCAGAGATGCTAAGATGAAATAACAGCTTAGGAGGACCGAGCAGGAGGCTGGCCTCTCCTATTGGTCCATGTAACTAGGATGAGAGGCAAGGAGTTAGAGAATTCTATGGGGAAAAGAAACTACCAGGAAAGCTCCAGGTGAGTGTTAGGCAGGGTGGTTATAGAAACTGCCAGAAACTTCTATGATTGTGAAACCAAGGTCAGAAGCCAAGGAAATCTTGCATGAGAAACAGCAGGTCCCAGTGAGTGGAGAGTTGGCTCAGAGAAAAGCAAAGGCCCAGAGCCACGATGCATGAGAATTGTCTACCTAACCCCAGGGTATGTAAGAAAGTCCTCGTCCTGTGACTTGTAGCCCTGCTCCAGCAGGATGGATGCTATTTGGCATTCTTTGGACATATTTCTAGCAAAATCTGGTTTCCTACTTCTGGTTCCCCTCTTTGGTCTTCTCCTGGGAAGGAGTTTAATCTAAAGAGCTTTGAACTTAGTGAGGATTCTCTGGCCTCTGGGATAATAAGCCTCTTAAAAAAAAAAAGGCGTCTAAAGTGGGTTTGCTTTAGCTCTTGGTGCATTTTCCAAGGTTGAAGGTGGGTCATGCTAGCCTGAGAAGGCTGTAAACCTGTGTTAAAGAGTTTAGAGAGAATTCCGGAAACAAATGGATTGTTTTCAGTATAAGCCAGTAAGTAAAAACAGAGCTGACCAGCAGAGGCCAAAGAAAGACAGAATACTTCCCTCTGCCAAGAAGAAGCCTCTAGCAAGCTGTCACTATGGATGCAAAGGGAGCCTGCCTTGAAGGCATTACCATGCCATCATGAGGACTGATTAAGAGAACATGTGCCACAACTTCTTTGGGAAATGGAGAAATATTTTGGATGTGGATGGGGTTCAGAGGATGACATCAACTGTAAGATCTGTCGCAATCACCTTGGAGCAAACAGGAAGGACTCCTTACTGGATGGACAGAGGACCTTTGAAGAGCTATCTATCAATACTTGGAGGCCACAGCCAGGTTTTCATTTCACAAAGAAGGAATTGATGCCAGAGCTATTAGAAAGTGGTTAGAAAGAACCAGTTAGGAAAATCTGATGGCTTCAACTAAAATAATGACAGTATGGAGGTGGTGAGAAAGGAGGTGGTTGTAAGATAACTCTAGGAGAATTTATGACTTCAATTAAAGGAAGTCACTCTACTAATAGCATGTTCTTGCTAAGGGTAAATGCATGCTTCTCATAAGAAGCAGAAGGCTGGACCATAGCTACCACTCCAAGAAAGACACCAAAGAGGCAAGCCTAGGCACTCCCCTTGTCGTGTGGATAGACCTAGCAAGAGCTTGGGAAGAACCTCAGTACCAGTCGGTCCTTCCCGCTCAGCTCTCCCACATGGCGGCTGTTGACCCCTGACAGCTCCCTGATTTCCCGCAAGGGTGTCTATGAGGCTGGAGTTAAGCAATGCAAGTGACTGCAGTGCAGGTATGGGGACAAGCCGCCCCTTTCTTCAAGGGCTGGGCATGGCAACCCGAGTACCTGGTGTCTTCCAGCTGATGACGGCTGGAATGGGCATGTGGGAGGGCATCTTGCTTGGCCATAATTACTGACTGTGATGACTAACTTGTAAGGAACTATCAATTATTAAAAATCAAATTAATTGTTTCAGCCAAGCACAAATATCCTTAACAAAGACTCCTTTCCAGCAGACCAACTGATCTAATCAACAGGCAAAAAAGCACAGATATTTAATTAGATTTTTGATGAAAAATTGTGTTTAATTTCAAGTATAATCAATTATTAATTACAGTAATGAGTGAGTCTGACTGGGTTTACTAATTAACTCATTTAAAAATTATGAATAACCTTTTCA
Source organism: Grammomys surdaster (assembly GCF_004785775.1). Classification (NCBI taxonomy): domain Eukaryota; kingdom Metazoa; phylum Chordata; class Mammalia; order Rodentia; family Muridae; genus Grammomys; species Grammomys surdaster. The sequence goes on along the minus strand of NW_021604648.1, from coordinate 4,685,335 downwards.
TTTGTAATTATTTTCTACAGCCTATCAAATTCCAGATAAGAATTGCATCACCTTGCCAGCAGAGGGGGAGGCAGATGCAAAGGGCAGGAAGGAACGTTGCTTCTGCTAGTACCTGCCCAGGGCAGCCATCTCTGGGTGGTGATCCTGACAGATCTATTTGACATTCAGCCTCTGAGTTGGGAACTGTGCTGAGAAATGAGCAGTCATTGACCTTTATATTTCAGATATATTTACTGATATTTTCATGGGAAAATAGAGAAATTGGAGTTAAAACTCCATGGAGACTTGCCTTTGGGCCATCTTCTCCTCCTTCCCTCAGAAAGCCTTACTTGGCTAGGGTAGACTCCCCACGCCCCATGGAGGACCTTGTCAGGGCCATGTGATATCTTCAAAGAGGGAAACGTAGCTCTCTTGTTTTTTTCCTCCAAAGCACTCCCATTCAGACAGGTAACCATGCAGAGACAGGCAGCCATGTGGACGTGCACACCCTACTTGTCCCCTCTTGTTATGGTTTTCAGATCCTTGCTGGTCTCCATTTGGTTACCCTACCTTTCCTTTTCTAGAGAAATCTGCTTGCAGAGCAACATGGAGAGATGCCCAGGTGATGCCGTGTAGACGGTGCCGTGTAGACGGTGCTCTATTCTCATAGCATCCTGATCATTCTTAGAACACTGAGTAAAATGAATACATATGTAGTTTAGAAAAACGTCAGTGCTCGCTGTCTGTCATTCCCAACACCATTCGCTGTTAGTTCTGAGTCTTCCCCGTGCTCCCTTTTAGCCTAAACACCTCACTTGTGTTTTCTATCGAAGTCTCCTCACTCCCATTCACAGATGAGGACCCTGGCTGGGACCCACGAGCTTAAGTGGCTCACTGTCACATGATATCACATTAGGACATTACATGGTTGCACAGCCATTCTGACACTTTTGAAAACATACTTTTACTCTCTGTAGCTCAGTCTTTCCCTTTATGCTGTAGCTTTCCAATCTTGATATTCTATTGTTTTGTGGGGGAAGGCTTTAAATATGATCCTGGCATTGGGCCAAATCCAGGACATGCTTCTTCTCTCTAGACCTTCATGATGATTCTGTGGAATCAGTAATTTTTTCATGGAAAATCTAAAGCTCATGACAACTTTCCAGGATCCTTCAGGTAGTAAATGACCTAGACTTGGGATCTCCAAGAACGTGCCTTTAGGTACAGTGCTGTAGGTCCTGAGCTTGAATGGATAATGCTGAGCTGATAGACTCCCTTTCAGGCCCCACCTATGACCTTTATTCACAGGGTAAGCTGAGATACTGTGCTTAACCTCTCAGAAACTTAGCTTCCCATTTCTGTATTGTTCTTATAGTGGGCATGGATGCCATGGTTATCCCATCTTGCAGAAGAGGTAACCATGAGTGGCAAATGGCCCTCAAGAGCCTGGCTTCTGAAATTAGGCATGTATCTTTGAGACCTCAGCTCCTCCACTTACAAGCCTTGCCTCTTTAGTTTCCGTGTTTGTAAAATGGAGGCCCAACTGGCTGTATCACAGGGTTGTCGTGAAAGTTAAGGAAGGAAGTTTATACAAAGTACTTACTTACCATGCCCTACACACACACACACACACACACACACACACACAAACACACACACAAATGCATGCATGCGCTCACATATGAGCTCACAAATAATGCAGACACATATACATTAATGCTTGCATGCACTCACACGTATACACACCACACACACACACATACATGCATGCACACACTCATGCGTGCACACAATCATGCGTGCACACACTCATGCGTGCACATGAACACCTAGCACAGAGTAGACACCAAGTGGAAGCTGCAGACTGTTGATACTTGTGTCATTATCACAAGACAGAATATCTACATCTTTATCTTTTGAGGGAAGACCTGCTCCAATCCTGTCTTGCTGTAGCCTGCCAGCTTCCCAGCTTGCATTAGTCTCTAGAGCAGCTGAGAAAGCAGACAGGATGCTTGTCAGAGCACATTTGTAGGGACATCTAGCTGTTCCAGGAGAGCAGCCACAAAAGAAACCATCATCTAAATGCCCCCACCCCATGTCTTTTCTCCAAGTAGGACAGAAGCTGATTTTGCTTCACTGACAGTTAGCTGTATCCACATGAAGCTGACAGCTCTCTCACTTCTGAACAATGCTGTAAAAGGCAGTAGGTGAGCTGCAGATTACAATCTTGAGGATGTTTCAAGCACCTAACTGGCCAGAGAGCCTGTGAGATAGTGATGGAGAAAGGCTTTCCATTTAAATAAAGATCCCAGAGCATCCTGGGATGCTGGCTCTTCTATACCAAGTCTAGGCCCACCCTAAAGGGTGGGGTGAGTTCACTGTAATGTCTCTATGGAAGCATGGTGCTCCCTTGACAGTATAAGGCATTGAGTCTTGTTTCTACTTCTGCATAGTAGAAGGAATAAATAGAGCTGCATCAGCTAGGCCAAGAGGCACAATGGTCAAGGAGACATCCCTTGCCAGTGGCTTTGGAAGAATGACATTACAGCTCCTTGAACTTCAGTTGTCTCAGCCTGAGGTTTGATGGTTGTAGATGATCCCATTCAGCTCTTTGCAGTGAATAATTCCTTGCCTAGAGGAACTGTACCAGAAAATCCAGAACCTGTGGTGTCACAAACATGAGCTGTAGCCACCTCTGGGTGGGACATTCCTACAAACACAGAAGCAGTGATGGGTCTTTGGATTCATTAGGTCACATTTTCATGTCTCCCAGAAACCGAGTGGGTTGTAAAAACTAAACAAACTCTGTCTCAAAGTGGTGATAGTTTAGTTTGTAAATGAGAATGTTGCCAAGTTTAATCAGTGTTCTTCAAGAGGCCATTTGAGAGAGAGAGAGACCTTTGCTTGGTGGAACATTAGCGCAGCTCTGGGTCTGGCGGAGCCTGAGTCATTCAGTTCTGGGGCCATCTGGAAAGTGTTGGTAGACATGCACTTGGGTGACGAGTGTAGTTTGCAGAGAATGTGAGCTCCTAAAGATCTCTGACACCTTCCTATTTGTTAGTTACTCTTCTCATCACTGTGGCAGAATACCTGACAAAAGCAGTTAACGAAGGAAAAGTTGATAAGGGCTCATAATTTAAGAAGGGATTCAGTCCCATCATGGCAGGGAAGGCATAACAGCAAAAGCATGGGGTAGATGGTTACATCGTATACATTGTCAGAAAGTAGGCAGTAGCAGGAAGTGGGGTCAGGCTATATACCCTCAATCCCCAACCCCAGTGACTCACTTCCTTTAGCAAGGCTCCAACTCTTAAAGGTCCATACCCTTCCAAGACAGTGCCACTAGCTGGGGATCAAGTGTTCAAAATAGTTTTGGGAGACATTTCTCATTCAGACTATAGCACCTCATGAACTGGCCTTCAGTGAAACAGCCATGCCATAGGAAGGGACAGTAGACATCTCTTCTCAAAAGCTGCAGTATTCATATTCCATGACCAAGTAACTTGCCCAGAGCCCAGCACAACATAGCTGTGCTCACAATGGCTTTATTGAAATCAAGGACCATACATAATGCTTAAATCTGCTATGGGTAGTCTACATAGAAAGATATGGGCCAAAGCATGGTGACAGAAATGTTCATTTTCACCTCCTGGAATTCAGGTACAAATAAGATTGACATGAGAAGACTGGGGAAAGCATGAGCCATGGGAGGTAGGGTGATGGGAACCCCTCCTTATCCATATCTGGCAGCCTCAGGTCTCAGATGTCATTTGTTTCATGAGCACAGGCCTGCTACACTTGGGGCCTGGGTGTTATTAGTGAGCAGTTAGGCTCATTTTTTTCTCCTTTCTCTTCAACCTCACATCAAGCCTTTTGGACAGAAGCCATAGGTTTAGCTTTCTAGCCCAAAGAATGGGGGTGGGACTCCACAGAGCCTACTCTTTCACAAGGAGGAAAAAGTGATGAAGATACAGGGTCCTACACTGATGCCTTTCTCTCTAGGACGGATGCTTCACATCACTGCTGTAGGAATTGCAAACATCACAAAGTCTATGGATTAGACTCTTTTCAACTGACCTCAGACAAATATCTTCCAGCTCCCCAAAAGTCAAAAGTATCTTGGAGAGCAAGCACTCACTCTGTATAGATCCAGAGGACAGAGTGGAGCATGGGGTATTAAAAAAAAATGTGGGAGCGGCTTAGGAGATGGTCCATTGGGTATAAGCATGAGGACTGTAATTTAGATTTCAAACATCCACAGAAAAATCCTGGCATAGTTGCACACTTGCCTGTAGCCCTAATATGGTTGGGAGGAGGAGACAGAGGGATCTCTGAGGCTTGCTGGCCACCAGCCTACCTCCATGGTTGGTTGGAGACTCAGTCTCAACGAAGGAAGGTGGACAGTGGTAGAACATGATACCTGGTGTTCTCCTTTGGCCCTGTGCCCACATGCACAGGCATCTGGGATTGGAGGAAGGGTAAGTACCCAGACTCTGTAGGCCCACAATATTGTCTGTGTCATCCCTCCACAGAGACTAACCCTGTCATCCAGGCAGGACCTTGGCTTCATTAAACTCTCACTTTCTTACTTGTAAGGCAGGAATAAAAATGAACAAACAAGAGACTGGCTGAAATTACTAAAATCGTGACTCACAGAACATGCTTCAGCTCAGCATGAAAGAAAGTCTTGCAGCCTGCAGAGCTGCCCCACAATAGAACAGTTTGGGGGTGATCTTCCTGGCAGTAAAATTATCAAGCAGTAGGTTGTTTGGCTTGCTTGCTTATCTGTGTGTTTGATTGTTCATTTGTTCTTAATCAGAGAATAATGTAATAAAGAAGCTAGTTGCAAAAGTGAGTGCCATGAGTCACAGAGCAACATGGCTCTGAACTGTTACTGGATCTTGCTCCTTCCCCAAGCATGGGTGATTACCAGAGACTGGAGGCCAAGCTGCTCTTTAGGAACTGTGGTCTTCAGCAGCAGGATGGTGGTCAAGAGGCTGGGGGATTTGTGTCTTAATTTCACTCTCTCTTATTCCTCTTGTCTCTTGTTGATGGACCCCAAGCAGCAGACAGAGCCCCAGGGAGCCACACAGAGGAACCTCACAGGACAGAATTCCAGGGCAGAGGGATAGAATCAGCCTCTCACTTTTTAGGATTCTCTCCCACAGCAATGCACAGGGTTCTGCCTACTAACCTCAAGGTCTGACACTAGCATAGAGATACCACTGTCACTCATGAATGTCTCCCTCACCTTCACACACACTCAGACTCAAGGTCCTAGCCCTTGCTTCTTGAATCAGCTATTGTAATGTGATAGGCACATAGAACACTTTGCCATTTTGTGAGCTCTGACAGACAGACCTGTCACCACCAATGTGAGCCAAGCACAGAAAATTCCCCGTCTTCATGATCAGCTCCCTTCCCCACTCCCAGCTCTCTGGAATCCTTCCTTGCCTTCTCAGTCCAGGCACTGTTTGTGAAAAGTGTGGTAAAGATGGCATTAATTTGCTAGCTTTAAAATCAGTAATTGCCTAAAATAATGCCCTAGCTCTAAGTGTTGAAGTGCTGAGAAAACATTAAGATATGCTTTAGTATTTCAAGCTCCTGGAGCAGCAGTGGAGATGTGGTTCCTCTGGCAATGTCTGTCTGTCTGTCACGTTTTTTGGTTTGGTTTTTGTTTATCATCAGCCAGGACCTCACCCAGTAGGCTATGCTGGCTAGCTAGGAAGTTCCAAGGACTTCCCAATTTCTGTCTTCGCAAGTGCTAGGATTATAAGGTGTACCGTGAATAGATATTTTTCTTTTTTTTTTAAAAAAACATGAGTTCTGAGGATGGGACTCTGAGTGTCTCTTGGAGTGTCTGTGTGCTGTACTTGACTTTCCTTAGGTGCAACAGCCACTGCCTTAGGATAGTAGGGTCAGTTCACAGGTTGATATTCTTTATCTCACAGGTCATTTTCTTTGTGTACGTGTTCACAGGCACTACACAACTCTCTTCCATGTCAAGCTCGTGTGCTTTATTACACCCCTGCCATTCCTACAACTGCCATCCTCATTTGTTGTATATAACACTTCCATGACATTCTCATGTCGCCACCATTTCCTTCCTTCTGCCTCTATAATGGGATTGCTGGGTAATCAGTTACAGACAGGTCAGCGCTGCAGGATAGGACTGAATCCCAGGCCACACTCAGGTATCCAGTTTCCTCACTGTCTGGTAAACAGGGAGCTTTGTGTGTAATCTTGGGTCACTGATAGCAGTGGGACATGTGGGTCACCGGTGACTCTGAGACTCAAAGTAGACAGCAGATCTTCATTCTGAAGGGTTCTATGTGCCACATTTTTCTCCCTCTCTGTTTTCAAGACTCTCACCCAAGCCAGGCATGGGATATACTATATGCATTGCAGTGTAGTATATACCCATATATATATAGTATATGCTCATGTATATATAGTATATACATATATAGTATACCCATGTATATAGTATATTCCCATATATATGTGGATATAATTTATATTATATTATGTTATGTTATGTTATGTTATGTTATGTTATGTTATGTTATATTTATTATATTATATTATATTATAATCCCTGCAACCTAGAGGCTGGTATAAGACAGTTAGTTTGAAGGCAGCCTGAGCTGCATATCCAGACATTATCTCAACAAACTCAAATTAAGAACATTTTTACTTAAATGTCATTATTCAAAGAAGCCTTTGACACTCACACTAGGCCAGCAACTTAGTTATATGTCTTCCTGTAGCCTGTGGTCATGTCCACAGTCACATCTAAATCACTGTGACACTGAGTGGTGACTATCAATCTCCACCACTAGGCTACACACACCATGGAGATAGAAGCTGTTCCCATCAAGCTATGTGCCAGCACAACCTCTTATGTCCAGGCTTGGCATGTGTCTAGCCAAAGTTTCTTGGAAGAAAGATAGAAGGAAAAACACTGAGGCTAGAACCAGCTGACACCAGACTGGGTGGGAGGAACAAGGACAGAAGAATAGAGGTTCCAAAGCTTTTCATGCATCTAAGATCCAAAGTCTAGATCACATGAGAGTGAAAAATACCTGCTGGAAATGGGGTGGGGAGGGAGTAGAAGAGTGGGGACCAGAGGTGGCTCTGTGGGACCATCGGGCTCCATGCCTTAGTCTGTTCCTGGTTACTGTGCATTTTATGCAAGAGCCTAGATCTTGATGAACCTCTTTCTCCTTGCCTGTTAATGCAGTTAGCAAGCTATTCTGGATAAAGTGACTTGCTGGCACACAGTACTTACTTGTGATAGCCACTAGCAAGGACAGTCTGTCTCCTGGCACCATGGCAGACAGGACACATTGAATCTATGGGGCAAGCAGCTCCTGAGTATGGAAATGTCCTAAAGACAGACTCAAGTTTATGGGTGCGTTCACTTTTAATAACAGCAATCCAGACAATCAAGCCCAGAGGGGAGGCAGCACAGGAATGGTGTGCAGGAGGCAACCATAGCTGCATCTCAGGATGCTCCTGCAACTTCCCCCAATGAATGTGGAGAAGCTGTGGTTTTATAGATTTCTAGAGTTCTTGGAAGGAATTTTTCCTTCCATCTTGTTTTTATTCCAGAGTCACTACTGTGTGGTCACATAATTTAAGTCCACTTACACAGGATAGACTGGTCTCACTAGTGGCCTTTTGTCACTTTGTGGCATCTGTAATGGTAAAGTTAGTTCTATCAGGGTGTCACATGGGGTGCTGGGGCCTAGGACAGGGCTTGGAAGGAGAGCCCAGCCGATCTTCACAGCATGCAGCAGAGAAGAATGAGGGAGGGAGGGGAGCAGTGGTTATAAATACACAGTGCTTTTTCTTCCACTGTGTTTTCTCATCTCAGTAAAACAGCAAGGCCATATACAGCCTGTCTAAGGACAGCAATACAGTCTTCCAGTCAAAGCGGACTTCTTGTCCAGTTGGACCTGCATCCTATAAAAATCAATACTGATCCCCCTCCGTGTGTGTGTGTGTGTGTGTGTGTGTGTGTGTGTGTGTGTGCGCACACACACACATATGTATGAGTATGTGAGCACATGGTGGGCAGAACACAACCTCTGGTATTCTTCCTCAGGCACCATCAATCTTTTTTTTGAGACAGCATTTCTCACTGGTCTAGGACTCATCAAGGAGGCTAGGTTGGTACCCAGCAAGCCCACAGGAGCTGCCCATCTCTACCTGCCCAGAGCTGAAATGACGAGAGGTAGCTGTGTCTGGCTTTCACTTTCTTTCTTTCTTTCTTTCTTTCTTTCTTTCTTTCTTTCTTTCTTTCTTTCTTTCTCTCTTTCCTTCATTCTTTCTTTCTTTCCTTTGTTCTTTCTTTTTTTCCTTCTTCCTTTCTTTTTTCTTTCTTTCTTTCTTTTTCTTTTTCTTTTTTTTTTTAGGTTGAGTTCTAGGAATCAAACTCTGATCCTTGTGATTCCAAGCAAACACTTTGATGAGTCAACACCCAGCTTCCCTCTTTGGTAATTTATCAATTGATTTGTAAGTAGTCTTTTGAGCCATGGATGAGACGGCATCTGCAAAAGGTCTAGTCTAGCCCAAGGTCCACCAAGGCTTTGAGTGCACCCAGATCTCACTATCCTGCAGTTGGGTCTCTAGAGATTTAACCCTCTCAGGTTCCATACCCTAGGACCATCTCAGGCTCTTGGTAATCTGGAATTAGTAAACAGAGCATCCCATACTCAGTGAGCAGTAGCACTGACCCATCTGCTTCACTGTGTCCTCCTGGGCTGTGACTGACAAAGCTAGATGTGTTGCTTAATGCCTTTGAAGTAGTTTCAAGAGAGCCAGATGTGCTAGGAACTCCTGGCAATATGAGGTGGTTGTTAACACTATGATACTGGACTTTGAACCACATCTCTGTGGGGTCCCCCAAGAGACACTAATTCATTCTAGTTAGGAAGTTCAGTTAAAACTTCCACAAAAGGTGGAGTTTGCATATCAAGGAAGACATTGAGAGAGAAAATATATATGGATTTCTGGAGAGAAAACTAACCCCACAGAGGCAGGGGATGGCAGGTAGAAACATCAGCCATTTGTGGAGGGAGTGTTTGCATGTCCTTTTTTGTGTTTACCTCCCTGAGCCTCAATCTCTTGCACCAAATAATTCTGGGTATAGAGTTATAAAGTCAAAGTGACCGCATGTAGATTCCATTGCCTGTTCCATTGGAGGAGAAACTGTCTAGGCAAATGCATCATCATCACCTTTGCCTTTGTGAGAGGTCTGTCAGGTGGCCACCTTCTGCAGCATTCCTTGCACAAGTATAGTTAGCAAAGAGATTTGCTGAGGTGGAAATTGAGGCTGAAGTGGTTAAATCACTCATTCAGCTGTGACAGGCAGTAGTCTAGAGAGCTGGGTCTAGAAACCAGGAGTTATAACTCTATAGAGCCCACTTCCAAGGATGCCCCCAGTGCCTCACTCCTGAGCTCACAGTACACAAGGAATTTTTGCCTTCCTGTGTCAGATTTTCCCATAAGCCATTCCCAAAAACCTCTGAGAGTTGGCCCTGATGAAACAGCCAGTAGCAGTTCTCAGGAACTCTGAGTACACCACATGACCACTCGGCTAGAGGTGCAGCTCCAAATGATGCTTTCATTCTTTTGCATTGGACCGTCCCAACAATCCCAACCAGTCAAGACCTAGGCGCTGGTTTATCACCACATCCACTTTTCAGACGGAAATAAGTCCTACCCTCCTCGTGAAGGAAGGAAGCCAGCTGGGCCTCTTTTCCCAGACTGCCATCTGCACTTGGCTGAGGGTGGGAGGACTTGGTCTCTCTCATCTCACCTGAGCTATGTTTGGAGGGGCTTCCTCAAAGAAGAGAAAACCTGACTGCATTTATTATGGAACAAGCCAGAGTGCGTCTGTCTGTAGGTAGGGTGTTTTGGCAACATGCTTTATAACCTCAGTGCTTCAGAATTGAGATATGGAGGTGAGTGGGAGCACTGGGATCTGTTGGGAGAGCTTGGGACTGATCCACCTCGTGTTCAGCAGCAGCACCTGAGGGACTCTGGTTCTGCTGTTCCCCAGGCTTAGCAGGTTCTTGTAGGTTATCACCAAAACCTTCTCGTATGAAGAAAGGTCTTCCTGTGAGTATATGGCTAGAGGCTAGATTTTGATGCTCCTTTACCATAGTGAAGCTTTTGTTCATAGCCCCCGGGGGGGAAAGAATGACTGTCAGGCTCATTCATTGTATCCTGGGCCCCATGCTATCACACATCCCAAATGTTATCCGTCAAACCTTCCATAGGATGCTACAGTCAAATCTTCCATGGGATGCTGCAGGCAGGCCCTGCTCCTCTGTTCTGTGTCTCAGTCAGTGTGTGTCTCTATGTGAGTGTAGACAATTGCATACAACTGTCGGGCAGCACGAATGTTAAGAGGAGACAGTAGGAGGGGACAGGCCTTAAGTGAAAATCTGGGAGTAAATACAATTTTCTTTTTCTGACAACTGCAGAGTCTTCTTTGCCATCCTGTGTCTCCTAACTACCCTCTAAGGCATAAGATCTATTGAGTCCATTATTGTTGCACAGGCACCTGATCGTGTAGGTCTGAGACCCTGTTGACAGTTGCACATAGAAAAATTTCCATCCATCTGTGTACTAAACATAGACTCTATCAAATTAGAATATTTGAGTGCTTTCATTTCATTAACTGCTAAGCAATGTGGTAATGACTGTTTTCAATAAATTTTAAAGAACCCTCATGAAATTTAATCTGTACAAGAACCCAGAGGATAGTTTTTGATCATTTTGATTGACGCAGGGGAGAATACCAAGGATCAGAGTGGTTACATGACTAACCTGCTGTTGCCCAACAACAACAGATCAGAGCTGGGGACTTTGCTTTGTCCGTGATGCTGCTCCACTGAGCATGAATCTGTCAGGGAAGTCAGAGGGGAAGGAAGCACAAATGGACACCATCAGGGCAATGCTGGGGAGAAGTGCAAAGCAATGGGTAAGTGCCAGGGGAGAGCTCCCACTTGCCTGGAAAAAGCCTCAAGGGAAGGGGGGATATTAGAAGTAAGCCTTTAAAAAATAGTAAAATTGTTGAGTGATGGTGACAGCACATGCCTTTAATCCAAGCACTTGGGAGGCAGAGGCAGGTGGCTCTGTGAGTTTGAGGCCAGCCTGATCTACAAAGCAAGCTCCAGGACAGCCAGGGGTACACAGAGAAACCTTGTCTTGAAAAACCAAAAAGGAAAAGGGAGAGTCGTCTAAAAGTTGATAAGGTAGGTAGACATTCCAGGCAAAGATGGAGAGCATGGGTTTTGGCTGGATGTGTGTGCTGGGGACACGGAATCAGCACAAAGCAAGACTTTCATGCAGGGAGGAGCAGCAGAGCTCATCAGACATGATATTACACATGCACTGAAAGCCCTCTTAAATCCAGTCTTTCTGAAGAGATATTACCTCAAGTGCCTATTCTCAGGGAAATATGGCCAGCAAAATTTGAGCAATTAAGGTTCACATAATGAAAGGACTGGCCCATTGTCCTACCACCTTTATCATTTCCAGATACTACATGCCTCGGGGAACTCTGTGGGGTTTATTTACTTATCTATTCATTCATTCCATTTTTGATTTTTGCTTTTTAAGACAGGGTCACAAGTAGCCCAGGCTGGCCAGAAATTTTCTGTGTCTAGACACTGACATGGCATTGGGCTCGGCTTAAAGGCAACAGCTGCGGTTCTAACTATCACAGTCATCTTCACTTTCCTGGTCATCATCCTTGTGATGCCTGATTTGCCTCAAATTTCCTAATCAAAGACTGAACCAAACAGACTGATCAGTGTGTTCAGAGAACAGCGGGACCGTACATCTGTCATATTCATAGAAGGGGACAGGAAGGCAAGAAACCATAAAGAGCCCAAGGGTAGGGAATGCCTGGGAGCAGGAGCCAGGACAGTTTCAGGATAAGAGGGAACATCAAAGGTTGTCCTGTGAGGTTTCACAGCTTTCATTCACAAACATTCCCTCCACGAGTCGATAATCTGTGTGGCAGGGTCCAGGACAAGTTGTCTGACCTCATTGCTGTCAAAAGCAAATGTCCCAGTGGGAAGAGCTCTCCACTAGTAATAGGTGCCCAAATTAAAACTCCTTGAGAGATGGTGGGGACCACTTCCTAATTGACTTTGATCGTAGAAAAAGCAAAGAATAAGTCACATGGTTCATGTATCAAAGGCAATCAGGACATGGAAGCTTTGTTCCTGGGGCCATAGTTTATCACCCAGGAGGGCTGAAAGTGGAACCTAGCAACAGGCATCTTCTCTCTAGGCACCAGGACTAGCCAACCCCATGTTTTAATTCTCCCACATTGGATCTTTTCTGAAGGTGTAGGATGGGTGGCCATAGAGTGACAGGCAGCAGCTTGCATTCAGTCTTTCTTGCCTTAGGTAGATTCGAAATCAGTGTTGCAGCTTGGATGCATTAGTGCAGAGAGAAATCCATCCTAGGAGATCTTTAAACCAGCCTCTCACCCCCTGAGGAAATGACAAGCAGTTTCCCAGACTTCGCCGCTGCTCAGAGGGCAGTGCTGCCTGCCCCCAGCTGAGTGGTGTGAATAGGCAGGCTGTCCCTGGGTTTCTCTGATCCCAAGGTCATTAGTAAAGCCTTGACCATAAGGCGCAGACAGGCCCTCACCAGGCTTCAGCATGTTCTCTCTGTAGGGTCACTCACTGGCTGCTTGTTCCCTCAGCAGTGGTCTTATGAAGCCACTTTTGTTCGAATTGAGATTAAATAAGGGAGGGGGGCTGCCTGGGCTGTGCTGCCGTGGCAACAGCATGAGCCGAGCTGAGGACCCAGAGTTCCTGGGGCTCTGTCTGAGGCCATGGCAATGCTTTAGTAAATGGTGCAATTGTAAACAATTAGGAGCCTGCTTTTTTTAAACTACAGAATTTAATTCATAACTGTGTCTAGCTCTGAGACACCTATTCTATAAATGGATTCTATATAACGCCATGCTATAAACCGGGTTATAACAATATCTGCCTTTAAAGGGTTGTTTAAGTGGCATGTGGAAGTGACTTCTCCAATATTATACCATGCACAAAAGAACAATTCTCATAAGAGAGAGCCGTTATTATTTTAATAACAATTCTCACAATGTCTGTGTCCACCCTGCTTCACATCTCTGGTGCTGTCGGGATGGGAAACAGTAGCTTTCTCAGTCTTGGCTTACTGCCCATACTTTGGGCACCAGGCTGGACTCAATACATTCGGGAAGTAGAGCCTGGTGGGACAACAAGCTCTAAGTATGACTTTCCCACCTCTCACAGGATTTCTTTGTGACTCCAGGGCACAGTTTTGTTTGTTTGTTTGTTTGTTTTAATAGAAAGAGCTCAAAGCTATAGTCTGAGGATGTGCATTTGGTTCTTGCACCCAGGTCCTTCCACAAATGCACTGGCCGTGGCTATTCTTTGAAGGGTCTGGTAGGTCTCCAAAGCAAAACACTCAGTGTAGCAACATTCCCCATTTTTAAACAAAATCTCAGGCCTCTTAACTCTCCAAGTCCTCGTAGGTCCTCTTTTTACTTCTTCCTTTCAACCCTGATGCATCACAAAAATAGTCAGGATGGCGTTAACCCTCTGCAGTACACACCAAGTCCACCTGACTACCTTCCACCTACTTGAAGGTAGGTACTGGTGCCTTAGCATAGATGGCACTACCTAATGGATAAGGATAGCTGCAGAAAGGGAAGTTACTCTACAACCAGCACATCATCCCTGGAGAAGGAGCCACATGTCCTAGGCCACAGAGGCCAGGCTGGCCATAGCCATACATCATTGACGTTGCTCCACTATACAATCAGCAATGTTGGCAAGTGACAGGGAAAGGCCAGATGACGAGGCCGAGGCAGGTTGAAAGGGTGGAGAGAGCAGGCCAGTCCCTACTCTAGGACAGCATGGAAGAGGTCTCAGTAGATCCTGATAGGGGAGGAGCTTTCTTAGTCCATTGCTGCAGTAAGAATTCTGTACAAATTAAGTTCCTGCTTCCTTTACCCTTCATCTTGCCTCTACCAGTTCTCTGTGCCTTCCAGTTAAATGGGCATCTGTATTGACCACAGGCTCACATGTTTGCCATACAAAAGTGGCCTCCTCTCCTGTTCTACACATGCAGAAAATGATCCACAGTGCAAGAGTCCGTTCTCTAGAAGAAGTACATCTGTGAGTGAGCCCTGATTGCTGCAGTCATGTTCTAGCAGGAGACAGGAGGGGAAACAGTATATTTACTTGATTTAAAATTAGCCCCACGTAGCCACCGGTGGGATCCTGACAGGCTGCTTTATAGCGATTCTATCCTTAAAAGCTGTTTTATCTGTTGGACAAATAACTCTCATTCTGTGCCCAGAGTCTGTCAACTCATGGGAACAAGAGAGTGCCTGCAGCTTAAAGGAACCCACAGATGGTGTGGCAGGGAGTCATGAGAAATACAGAGAAAGAAAGAAAAACAGGGCGGGCAACAGAACCGGCTTAATTTCTCAGTAAGTACAGGAGCTAAGGGCGGCAAGGCATCCAGCAACAGAGGTTCTGATGGCCGCTGTTTATCAAGCTCCTACTGCGTGCTAGGCACCGCTCTGAGACAATTCTGTGTGCTATCTCATTTGATCCTTTGGGATGGGTGTCATAAGCAAGCTTCATTTTTGAAGAGGAGGAAACTGAGAGTGAGTGAAGCTGAGACCTTTTGCCCACAGTCAGGAGACTCTGTGCGTTGGACAGACTGCACTCTGCTCTTGGCTGCAATCTGACATGCATTCAATTTTGATCATGAAAGTCAGGGTATAAAAAAGAAAGCCTCTTGAAGTGCCCCAAAGAGCAACTCTAGCTGTGCTTGCAGCAAAGCTTTGCGTTGGATTCTTTTTTAAATGTAATGTTAGCCACTGTACTCATCAGACGGGTGATAACTGAGAGCTTGCACTTTGAAACCAAGATCTGGACTCAAATGCAGCTCCATCACTTACCTGTGTGTCTTTGGAGGTCACAGAGCCTCCACTGTCCGCTGATAATCTGTTATAACTCCGGTTGTCCAGAGTCTGACACCTGCTGTGTTAAGGCCTCTTTCCTCTACCCCCCCACCTTTAGACCTATCTTGCCTGAGATTGAGTTACATGACCTCTTTTCATATGTAAAATAGCACTAACACACATTTGGAAACCACAGAACAAAATGTATCCACAACAAGCCTTACACAATGATTCAAGCATGGTGTCCTTTTAATCTGTTCCTTTTGTTGATTGTTATATGCATATACAGAAGTACATACAGAAACACAGTCAGAAAAAAAAATGCAGTTTTATGCCCTGCTCCCTTCCCCGACACTACATCTTCTTCATTGTGGCTATCATGGACATTTGTCATAGAGGTTCCTATGCATACAGTGCCCGTACCTTAGCCAGTCCCCTGTGTCAGGTGTCCAGCCTGCTTTCTGGTTCCTCACCTATTACATTGCCACAAATATCACTGGGCTGTTGCTCAGAACTCTGGGTGTGGTATCTTTATAGAAGCAGGAATATGACCTGGAAGATGATAATTTGCTGCTCTTGTATGATCTTGCCTTTTCTGTCATTATTGGTGCTGATGCAAAACATCAATAAGAACTAGTTTATTCTGAGCCAAGATTGGTGACTCTGACCTGGGAATAGATTCAGACATACTCTAGTGACCTACTCCATTCTAGATACAGTTAAAGGGAATCCTCATAGGGGCCAAACTAAAGGAAGTCATACATCAATGCATTTGCCAGATACTTTGGTGGGGACATCAGATGGGTGACAGCAGAATGTGATAATTTGTATAGGCCTCAGATGCTCTCTGATACCTTAGCTTTGGTGTTGGTGGAAGCCAGTGGTCTGGTTAACAGGTTATATTCCAGCAACTAGTAGCTAGTGACTATTAAGGAGACGGAAGCCAGCCCAGGGTAATTATAGCTCTAGATCTCCAGCATTCCAACTCTGCACAGTCATGAAGTTCTGTTTAGTACAGTGTGGCCTTTTCAGGGGATCTTGCTTCATACTGATATTGTCATTATTCCCTCCTTGGAAGTCCGAACACCAGTGACTTTATTTAAACAAACAAAAAAGTCCTAAATCTGAGTACTAGAAACAGAAATGTGGGCAGCCAATCACGTGACCATGGTTCCTACCTTTGAGATTAAAAATGCTACTCAGGGAGCCTGGAGAGATGCCTCAGATGTTAAGAACACTGGCCACTTCTCCAGAGGACTGTGGTTGGATTCCCAGCACCCACATTAAAGCTCACAACTGTCTATAACTACAGTTGCAGGGCATCTGATGCCTTTTCCTGACCTCTGCTGGCACCAAGCCTGTAAGTGCTGCACAGATACACATGCAAACTACCCAAATGCACTAGGACCAGCAGTTCCTCGTAGTTCTCTAATCCACTCTACCCACTAACCTAATAGTCGTCTCTACCCACTCCCTGGAGCTGCTCCAGCTACATGCAAGTGGGTGTCTGCACAGAGTTGCACTCTTCCCCCCCCCACCTTGTGACAGTAGAAACTCCCCTCTCCTACGCTGGCTTAATGGCTTTGTTAATTGCCTCTTCTAGGTTGGGTGCTAGGCTGCCTTCCGTGTGTCTGAACATCAATGAAGCCTTTTTTTTTTTTTTTTCCAAATGTCAGGACAGAGCTTGCACTTTCTGAGCCATCGCTCATGTCTCACTGGGCAGGAAAAGGCGACAGGAAAATGTCAGCCCCAGGATCAGATGGACCAGAGCTGGGGCGATTGAACTTTCCCACCCTGGCTCTTGGCTTTTAGAAATCATTAACATTTCAATGTGGGTGATCCTGTGAACCCTGCTACTTCTCCACAGCCTCTCTCTGAACTCTTCAAGCATCTTGTCACCTTTTCATTGAATTACAAGTAGTCTAATGGGAAAACCACACTTCTTATCTAGGTCACCCTTGGTATACTTGAACAGGGATTTGCACCTTAGTTATAAATATCCAGTGCAGGGTATAATTTACATAATCCTGCAATGTGCATTGGTGGGTGGTTACTCTTCATTCTTCAGAGAATGAAGAATACAGTAAATGATGTGTGTTATTTGAATGGTTTCATCTGCCCTTAGTGGGCTGGGGAGAATCATTTATATCTTTTTGGCTTCTTTTGTTGTTGTTGTTAACCCATGGTCTCTACTTTCAGAACATTTGACCAAACAGTGCTCACTGTTCTGTGCCACTTCAAAGGCAGTAGGGCAGAGACAAGTGGCCTCATAAGCCCCTAGCATCCAACTCGCATTTCAGCCTTTATTTTGTGGGTAGCTTTATGTTCCCTCTTTTATCTTCAACTGAAAGAGAGACATAGACAAAGGAAGAGCTTGAAGCTCGTTCTCCCTCGAGCCAGCTCTGCTGTCTGGTCTTGGTAGTTCACCATATCTTCTTTCAGTATCTCAAAGGTCACTTTATCTCAGCTTTCATTTCAGTACCATTATATACATTCTTCACTAATGTTTCCCAGACCATCTTTTACATGAATGGGAGACTGAATGATAATCTGTAATGTGTTGGCCATGGACCACACTTTTGAAGGACACTGTTGTTACGTGAAAGACTATCAGGGATTAGATGGTGACTGAAGCTTACAGATTCCAAAGACCAATTTCCTCACTGAGCGTGTGTGTGTGTGTGTGTGTGTCTGTCTGTCTGTCTGTCTGTCTCTGTGCATGTGTCTGTCTGCCTGTCTGTGTCTATGTGTGTATCTGTGTGTGTATGTGTGTGTGTGTATGTATGTGTTTGTACCTGTGTTTGTGTGTCCTCCAAAGAGAATACAGACTATCTCTCTTCCTCTCTCTTCCCCAAGTCTTCACCCAAGACTCTAAAACTCACCTTGCAGTACAGTGATGCAGCTGAGAGCTTCTTAGCCTGACTTCTATTTGGGGCCCCAGATAGCAGGCTAAAGGTCCTCTTAACTTTGACTTCAAGATACTATTGCTGACTGCTCCTTTGCCTCCTCAATTTCCATGTCTGTAATTCTCACCTTCCAAAGACACCAGTGGTTTTTATTTGCATGTACTGGTCATGCATGATCATGGGCTTCATCATGATGTTTGCATGCATGCATGTAATATACTTTGATCATATTTGCCCTCCTTTGTTCTTGAGTGTCCCCCCACTTCCACTCGTCACCTTTCCTTTCCTAGCTAGTTCCCCTTTAATTTTCATGTCCCACCCTAATTTGTGACCCAGTTTGATTAGTCTTGCATATGTATAGGTGAGAGGTTAATTACAGAAGTGTGACCACCTTACTAGTGGCTACATCACAGCAGAAGATGTCTCTCCACCAGTAGCCATTAATTGTCTGTAGATCTTCAGGGAAGGGCAGAGCCTCCAAAGACCTCCCTACCCCCATCCCCACCCTACCCCATACTCCCACCCTACCCCTACCGCCACCCTACTCCATATCCCTGCTCCATTCAGGGTGTCAATCAGCTCTATCTTGTGCAGGTAATCATAGCAGCTATGAGTGCCAGAGTACAAAGGTCATGCCATGCCCAGGAGAAATTCTACAATATTCTACCCAGTCCTCCAGATTCTGGGTTCTTGTCTTCTGAGCCTTGGAGAGGGTGATAAAGATGTCTCATGTATAGCTGAGCATTTAACAGTCACTTATTCCCAGCACTCTGGCTAGATAATGAGTCTCTGCAGTTAATACTATGCACTGTTTAAAGAAGTGTCTCTGACCAAGGCTGCCAGCAGTGCTAATCTACGGGGATAGACATAGTTATTCAGAAGGCAATTTGACAGGCACATCATGGCCATTTAGCAAAGCAGCAGCAGTACTTTCCCAACCCAGGCCTATATCCTCCCTAGCCCCGGGCCTCTTGTGAGGTTTCTAATGCAGATATGAGCTCCCTCCTGACTATGGGAAGTCCACTCAGAAAGCAGTCGGTTACCCCTCAAACAGACTTGCTGCTATTGTATCGGTGGGCACCTCTTGCCTGTTAGGTTAGCAGCGAAGGATCAGCAGGTATTTCTCAGCTCCGTCTTGATGACATTGATCCTTTTCCCTATCACCGTCCTCCATTGTCATTTCAGGGTGGCTTGAGGAGTCTCTGAGGATTTATGTGAAGCTTTGCTTTCAGAGGGACCTTTTCCACAGGTCATGGAGACTACCTGTCACTCTCACAGCTGTGTGGGGCTCTCCAAGGAGGCAGAACAGAACAAATGAGATGTCAACACTTACCAATATACTTCCAGCCCCTCCCCCAACTGAGAACTGCCTTACCCTGTTAACTTCCCCTGGGACCCTGGACTTGGGAATCAGATTCATCTCTGAGACTCTACCTTCCACCCTACCAAATGCTGCCCCAGCAGGGGTTTTGTTTTGTTTTGTTTTTTAAGGCTTCCTTTTTTGTCTTCTTAAAATTAAGAAAAAGCTCTGACAATAAAAATGTTTCTTTTCGCAGAGCTGCGAGCTTTCTATTCATTCTGGAATTAGTTAATTCTTGTGACCTTTTAACAAGACAGCACTTGGCACTCTTAGATAAGATAATTGACTCTAATGGGGGAAGACGCGCTGCTCATTTAATGGTGTACATCTGAGTTGTGTGTAGTTCAAGGAAGTTCTCCATTACCTTTGGAGTTGCCAATATATAGATTGAAACAGTAGGAAGGTAAGTAGAGATGTGAGCTAGTTCAACCTAGGGAACAGCGGCTTCCCTCCTTGCAGGCAGGCTAACTGTCTTCTTATCATCACATTGCTCAGAAGTGGAAAGCAAGGTAAACACCTCACACAGTACTCCTAAGAAGTTGCTCGCTCAGTAGGGGCTGCTATTATCCCTATCCCTGTTATTATCAACAAATCTAATGCCTGGGAAAATACAGTACTTATGTACACTTGGCAAAACACCTTGGCACATAGTATCCCACTAATGATATGGTACACTAAATCTCACTGTACCCTTATGACATGATGCTCTATTGACTTGGTACCCCTCTGACATGGTATCTCTCTCACAAGGCACCACTTTGACATGCTACCCCACAGACATGAAACCCATCTGACAAGGTACACCACTTATATAGTATCCCACTGACATGGTATATACCTCTGATACAGCATCCCTCTGACATGGTGCTGCTCTTGCATGCTCCTCTAACATTTACCCCTCTGACATTACCACTTGCAAGATTACCCCACTGACAAGACGTATATCTCTGATACAGGGCCCCTCTGCTACGGTATACCTCTGTTATGGTATACTACTTATACAATATCCCCATTAGCATGGCACACACCTCTGATAGAGTACCCTTCTGACACTGCACCCCACTGTTTCAGTACTAAAAGCACTGATGAAATATGTTTCCTCATTTCTCAGATAAGACTACTGCAGCTAGGAAACAGCAATTAGGATTCAGAATCTTTTCTTACCTCTAGTCCCACATCACAGAAACCAAAGGGTTGGGGGCGGGGGAGAAGGTCATTCTCCTCACTGTCACAAAAATACAACCTCCTGGCTGAAGCAACCAGGTGCCTATCCCCTACATGAATATGTCCTGTATTTGAATATGTCCTGGAGTCACAGAATATGCTGTGTTTGCCAGGAGCCTCTACCATGTTTTGTGGCTTAAAAGGTTGTTGTCGGTCCTCAAACCCACTATCTGTGAACTTATGTATAACACAACCTGTTTCTCATCATCCTGTGGGAGAGTTCTGTTTCAGCCTGCAGATATAAAGGCCTTGGAGGCTGTCCAGTGTCTAGGAAGGGGTGTCTTCATATGTCAGCCTTGTGCCTTGTGAGATAGAGCTGAGAAGAGGCAGCAGCAGACTCAAGGTGCGAGTTTTCATGTCTGGGCAGATATGAGTTCTAGACCAGCCTCTGCTTCTTGTCCACTTAACCTTGTGCATGTCCCTTGCTCTCTTACCTTCACGTGATCATCTGTAACATCTGACTGCAAAAATTAACCTTTTAGGGTTGTCACGAAAGCCAAAGTATACATTGTTTTGATAGTTTTAACACAATATGTAGCACATAGTAAAACATCTCAATCATTGTCTTGTAAATATCATAATTTTAACTAACTTTCTGATTTTTATTATTAATCTGTACTAAGACCTAATATTTCTGAACCCTCTCAAAATTGTGTCTAGTGGGTTGACATGAGAATTAGAAATAATGCATTCGTTTTACCAGATGTACACAGTAGGTAGTAAGTATAAGTCCATGGAGCTTCCTGTCTCTGTAGATCGGCCCTGCCTTTCTGTGGCCCTCCTTCTGAAGCACCCCCTCCTCTAGGCCAGGACCTTCCGAGTAGACATCCTAATCCATCTGTCTTCACTGCTTGACTGTGTGCTCTGGCTGTCTGAATCGATCCTACCTCTCCAGACTCTGCCACAGAGGGCCTTTAAGAATAGGCTCATCAATGAGAGGAAGAGGTACTATCCAGAGTGTGGTGTGGGATCCAGGAAGATGAATGCTTGCTACATGTAGGAAAGCCAGAGTGGGCATCCTGGATGTGGCAGGTACAGCCCACCAGCCAGGCTCAAGTCTTGTTTCATTTTGGAGGAGGATTTTGGGGTTGGGTTGGGTTGGGTTTTGGTGTGTGTGTGTGTGTGTGTGTGTGTGTGTCTGTGTGTGTGTAATGCAGTACTACTGTGTGAGTGCCAGCACATGCATGCCTCAAGACTCAAGTGGACACCAGAGAACAATTTTTAGGGGTTTGTTCCCTCCTTCCACTTTGTTAAGGCAGAGTTTCTTTTGTGTGTTTGCCACCATGCATACTCTAGCACATAGTAACCCGCTTTTGGTAACTTAAGGGATTGAACTCAGGACATCAGGCTTGTGTAACAAGTGCTTTGCTCTGCCGACTCATCTTCGTGGCCCTTTTTGTTTTTGTGAAAGGGTCTCACCAAATGGAGCAGACTGGCTTCCTAGCTCTGTAGATCTCACAGCCTGCCTCCTCAGCCTCCCCCGTTCCCTCCTGGGTTATAGATGTGTGCCGCTATGCCCACATCAAGAGCTAAGTATTGATTCCCAAAGTGAAATCCAGAGAGCAGTCGCTCACCGATTACAAATCCTTGTGGAAACAGCATTCACAGCCTGAATGCACACTGTATCCTTCAGACAGTGTTCACTTTTCGCTGTCTTGTGGCACAAAATAAAGATGTACAGAACATCTCCCTCCCACTCCAGCCCTGCCCCATCCCCTTCCCTCACAGGGAGCACCCAGTGTTATGGCTGTCTTTCATATCCTTCTGATACTCAGTACAACGTAAACCCAAAGGTAGTATGTCAAACACATCCTTCTGCAGGTTATCGTTCTTCTTCCAGAAAAGAAAAACACATAAAAATCTTCCTCAGTCTATTTATTATCGGTGCTATTGTGTTGTGTGGCTAGATCCCACCTAGCCTCTTATCAATGGGCCAGTTTATGAAATTTTGCTATTAAAATAATGTTGTAGTGAGTAACCTTGTAGGTACATTATTTATTAGATATGTGAGTATATCTGGAGGAGAAGTTTCTAGAATTAGGACCTTGAAATCCTAGGGTAAAAGGTGAATGTATTTTAAATTTTATGGCTTTTTATCACATACCCATTTATGCTCACACCAGCAAAGTGTGCGGGCGCCTGCTTCCCCTCCTCTGCCAACACAGTATATTTTCGGCTCTTTTTATCTTTGCCAAACCATATGTGAAAACTAATATTTCAGAGTTTGACTTAGATTTCTTTCACAGTGAGTGATGTTAAGAGCCTTTTCGTATGATTAAGGGCCCTTTGTATTTCCTATTCTGTAACCTGTCTGTTCATATCCTATGCCTATTTTTCTACCACACTGTTAGACTTTACTTATTCATGGGTGTTATTTATATTAAGGAAATAATCCTTTGTCGTACAAATTATAGTTTTCCCTCCTAGGTTGTTATTTGTCTTTTGAAGAAAAAGGTCAAGACCTCCTGAAACTATGATTTTCCTGGTCATCCTTAACATCACCAGACTGTGAGCCCATCGAGGGCAAGGTCTAAACCCTTGATCACCACTGTGTCTTGAGCCCCCTTGCAGGGTCTGACACTCTGAGAGATCTCTCCGGGGGCTGTTGTTGAACTGAACTGAGGGTCTGTGTTCCCCACCCCAGACCCCCTTTCCTTGTGGCTTGGGAGTTCCATTTCCACCTCCAGCAGAAAAAGATGACTTTTTCCATTGCTCACTACAGCCATGCACCTGTTTGGCCTAAACTGGCACCTGCAGCCGATGGAGGGGCAGATGTATGAGATCACGGAGGACACAGCCAGCAGCTGGCCTGTGCCAACGGACGTCTCCCTGTATCCCTCAGGGGGCACTGGCTTAGAGACCCCTGACAGGAAAGGCAAAGGAACCGCAGAAGGTAGGGTTGCTGCGTTGTCCGTGTCGTGAGTCCTCTGTGTCTGCCTTTGAACGGAGGAGGCCTCCATCATGCACGCCCTGTGCCTGACTCACAGCTCATGCTTCTCCTTCCATCCTCCACACCCCGTGCCGGCTGCAGTCCACTGTGTCTTCATCCCAACTCCCTGTCAGTGTGAACCCAGAGCTGGGTCAGTGGGACCCATGGTGCTCTGCCGCATCTCATTCCATGCCTCCAGGGATGCACTCACTCAGGGCATTCACATTACCATCCATCCATCTTCGTGTGGGGTCAGGGGAGCACTTCTGGGAAACCCTGTGGGATCAGGAGGCACCTGTGGGAGTGGGACATGGTAGCGGATAGTGTGTTCCTCGTAAAAGACTTTTGGAATGTATGTTTCAGTGGAAACATTTCAGATGATCAGCCGGCCCAGTGACCAAATCACTAGTACCTCTGGCTCATCTGCAGTAGCAACAACAATTACTGTGTACTCACTGTGTTTGCGTCAAAACTTCTCACTAATGTCATTTCACCTCAGACTTAACCCTCACAACCCTGTGAAATGGGTATAATTAGCTATGTTCATTCTAGGTGCAAACACAAATGATCACATGAAGTGGCGTGACCCAGAGGATGTCAGAGCTGAGTATATGAACTGGGGTCTGGGACTTCACGGCTCTAACCAAGCCCCCATTAGTTTTCCCACCTTATCCACACCCATGGTGATGGGACCTCAAAGCTAATGC
Organism: Grammomys surdaster; assembly: GCF_004785775.1. Lineage (NCBI taxonomy): Eukaryota > Metazoa > Chordata > Mammalia > Rodentia > Muridae > Grammomys > Grammomys surdaster. Next base: position 4,661,229 of record NW_021604648.1, on the reverse strand, counting down.
AGATGTGAGATCCTGTTGTACCATGAGGCAAAGACATTTCCATCCATGACAGAAACGGTGGTGACATTTTGTGTTTGGCATTCTTGAGAGGGAAATCCATGGACCCATATTTTGAATGTCTCAGTGGTCTTTATAACAATTTATAGATACAACTTCCCTCACTGTCAGCCAAGAACAGTTCAGGCTCACCAAGACTGGAATGATGTAAGCTCCCAGGCCAGTCCACTTGTCCTTCAGGCACGATGGCCTTCCCTTCTCCTGCACCTGCTGTGATCTTTGTTGTTTTCGCTCTGTTTCCCTGTGGGCAAAGTGGCCATGGCTCCTGCCTTTGCAGCTCACACCATGTTTTCTCTTGCCTCACTTAACTCTGGGCTCATGCCTTTTGAATCTCTATGTCCTGTAAAAGCTATTGGTTTGGTTAAAAGGGTAACTTGTGCTTACCCAGAGTAGCTCCTTGTGACGTCTGCAATGACGTCTTCAAGTTCAAAGTCAACTGTTGACTTGTGGACACATTTAAGGGAAGTGAAAAGAGGAGACTTCTAAAAGAACCAAATCCAAATGCTTACCCACTGTTTTGAGAGGAAAGGCCAGGCCTCCTCCTTTTAAAGATTTTTAAGAATTAAAGCATAAAATAACATATGCTTCTTTATCCAGTAGCAGGATAGGGAAGAAGGTAGCATGGGATGGAGGGCACTGGTGGAGTCAGGAGCTGCTGACTGTGATGTCAGCTTAAGCAAACCCCCTGAGCCAGGCACTCCAAAGCTCCACTCCCACTCTCTGTGGCTGAGTCAGAAAGCACTGAGCCATGGGCTCTCTATAGGGTGCATTGCAATTTGCAAGTCCTACAGGTGAAATTTGTATAAGAATCATTACAGGGCCAACTGGCTCTCTTCAGGGATCGGGCAAAGGTGGCACTGTCCATGGTCCTGCTGGTGGCTTGCAAAGCTCACACCGGTTCATATTACCTAGTGCCACCAGTGAAGACCCATAGAGGAACCGCTGTCTTTAGATCAGCCTGTGAAAACACACTTAAGCCATCTTTATCACGCATGGAATTGGTAAAGGATCTCCTGTAGCACAGTGTAGTTTCTTCCCACCATGAATCTCTAACAGACATTCCTTCAGCAGGAGTTAAGTCTATCTGAAATCTTGCACTCTAATGAAATTAGTTTGTGGGTTGTTTGGATTCTGTTTAGTTTTTCCGGAGGAGGGTTGAGTGTAGATAAGAGACAACACAAAATTACACTGCCTTATTGGCTTATTTTAATTGGAGATTTTTTGCTTAAAGGGATTATCGGTTATTACTGATGCAAATGGAAATCCTGTTTATAAGCCCCTTAAATGGAGGGCAGTACTGGAAAGCAGTCGGCCTCAGGAGTGATTGCTGGGGGGGAGGAGAACACATGTGCCTGAAAAGCAGAGGAGAAAGCGCCCTATAGTCTCTGGGAGGCCACATGGTTCTCCCCTCCCCTCCCCACTCCCACACCCCAATCGAACCAACGCCTACTCAGTTTCTGTTTTTAATTGTGATGATAAAACTCTGCTTCCTTAGACTTTATCTCAGTAGTGAAATTCTTAACCCAACTGTGAGGGTACATTTATGACCCCTTCTGATGGTATCAGGGGAAAGAATTGATTACAGAATTAAGATTAGTATCCCTGCACCATGATCATGAGAGAAGTAGTATGATGTGATTTTTTTAAAAAAAAAAAAAAAGTAGCAATGGGCTCAAATGTGCCTTGGAGCCACAGAGCCTGAGATGTGGTTCTAACCCAGCCTTGCATGTGTTCCATTAACTCATTCTAGTTACTTTGTCTGATTGGCCTTAGTTTCCTCATCTGTAAAACAAGGATGATGGTGGCTCCTTTGAGAGCCCAGCTGGGAGGAGCCACTTGTAGAGAGTGGTCACCAGTCTATCTGAGGCCTCTCATCTTATCTACTTGGGTCAGGGCCATTCCACCTCAGAGCTGAAGATCCTAGAGATGTATTAACATTTACCCTCAGGGGTCTTACTAAGGTTTGGGGTGTTTAAAAGATATTTAAAGTATGCTTTTTGAATTATATAAATTAAAAGGTGATGCTCCCAGTGCTGTGTCTCTCATGTCTGTGAGAATAATATTAAACTATAATTGACGCTGTATTTTTCACAGGGGCTGTAATCATTTCAGGGTCATTATGGAAGAGAAACCAAATGTGGCAGCTTCCTGAAGCAACACCACAAAACCTTGTGCTTGCATTAATGGGGAGGAGGAATAGCTGTATAAACAAGCCTTTCTGATGCTTGACTTGGTGGGCTAGGGATAGCACTTTCTTTTTTGCAATGGAATAAGAATTGCTTATCAGTTTGAACCATACAAATTACTGCACACAGGCTCAGCTGGGCTCTCCAAAATGGAACAGCTTATTTTGATAGCCAAATAAATTTCAAACTGTTGCTAAGGAAACTAAGGGATTCTTTGTGCAATCTATTGCATTGAGAATAACAAAAAGAAGAAAAAAATAGGTAAGGGGATTGTCAGTTGATTAGAAATTTAGAACCTGGATAGATGGATCTGCTCAGAAGACTGGAGACTGTGATTGGGATGCAGGGCAATTCCAGTTCTTCCAAATCTTCCACGTTTGATGGAGCCATCCAACCATTTCAGCAATTCATTGAGAGATTTCTTTTATGGACGTGATTGCATATTTGGACAGCATTGCTCTAGGAAGCCTGAATCTAAATTTACAAAGATAAAGATGGTTATCAATGGAATCTGTGCTGTGAAACTGAATCATGCTGTTGGAAAGAGTAGGGTCTAAACTAAGCTTTTTGTACCATTTGGTGAGGCCTAGAGTCACCTAGTAATGCTGCAGTATGCTTCTCATGACTGTCTTCAGACCCTGGCTACTCTGAGTCCTGTCTACAGCTTCCTAATGAGTAAAAATGATCAACTTCCAAACCCTGATGTACCACAAAGTTCTTAACTGGACCTTGTATCTAGCTGGCTAAGTCTTGACATTCACCCCGTGAATGCCACTGGAGACACTGCCCTTTGAGAGAGTCAGTGCACCCCAACACCACCAAGAGTGTCTCTCCAGATAGTTAATTCATCACTCATGTGTTTATTCCACTGAGTAGCCATAGTCTAAGAGGTAAGGAAAAAGAGGTTTCTCAAGTGACTTCATCTCTGACTGGCTTCTTAAGCATTCAGAGCCTCCTCAGTGTAGAGATGTTCTTAGTGTCATGAGAATCAACTGAATTCATGTAAATGAGGGCCCTTGACATAACTGGAACCCATTGACCTCCACCTCACTACCATTCCTCCTACTAATACCTGCTACCTTCCAGAATATTCATGAAGAGAAGAATTTCATACACAGACTTTCCCCTCTACCAGTCTCTCGCCTCTTCCCCTTCCCTGCCTTCCACTGGTGTATTACACTTTGCAGTGGGACATTTCATATTCTAGAGCTCATGCTTTGTGCTCAGAATTAAAAACAAGGAATCAGGAATTGTATGACCTGGAAAGACAAAGGCAGGTCAGGTTTTTCCTCTCTCTCTCTCTTCCAGCCATACCTAGCCCCAGCCCTGGCAAACTCAGGCATCTTTCCCATGAGCTAAAGGTGGTGAATGTTCTTCACTCTTTCTTCTCAGCCACCAGTCCACACCAATTGGTTCAGTGTGGAGAGAGTATCTCCCTCCCATCTGCCCCACATTCTTGAACTATAGAAAGTGCAATGAAAGAAAAAACCCCTCTGTTACTTTATTGGGGCAAGTGATGTATATATGCCCTTGCCTACGAATCCTGCCTGAGTTCTGGAGAGTATCTCTGAACCCATCCTGACCTATAAGACCGCCTCCTACACTATGCTCTCCTCTTTGCTAGAGAGAAAAGGCACCCTGTTGGCTAAAGTGGGGGAGGCTTTTCCATTATTTATTCCGAGACAGGAAACATGTGAGTGCAGACAGTTCTCTAGCTCCCTTGACTCCCGCTCCTTCCTACACTCAGAAAAGCAGCCCTTGCAATTAGCAGGCTTATGCTTCTTTCTTAGCCCTTCCTAGGTGTGTAGGGTTCAGAGGGCACCATGGTTTTTTTGACACACCCCTTAGTTCTGCCTCCCTGGGAGAACTTAGAGATGAGGGTGGACGACTTCTACTTGCACTACAAACGGTTTGCAGTCCTGGGCACCTACAGATCAGAAAATGAAAACTGTGAATAATTCTCTCCCATCTTAATGCTTTGTGAACTGGGCTCCTGTCTTTGAAGTTCCATGACTCACAATGTGAGGTTTGTGTGTCTTCATTTTCAAGGTAAAAGTCTGGGGCGCATTCCTCCTATAAGGAATTAAATGCAGAATCTCTCCCATGTGGATGATAGAATATCCATGGTACTTTTACTGACAGCGTGCATTTTAACTTTTTGTTGTTGGCACATTTTTAATTAAAATAACATTTAACGATTTGAAGCTAAAAACCTGATGTTTCTGCCTAGGAGTTTATAAGGGAATGATAACATATGGAGAAGTTTAACATTTAAATTGAATTTTATTATTTAAAACAGTAAAATATTTTATGACTACAACAATGCCATGCCAAGCTCCATTTCAGAGTCAATCATGCTTTGTAAGGAGTCTTGCAAAGCTGAGGGGGGGGGGAGACATTGTAATTTCCCCTCTCCAAATGCTCCAAATGCTTTGTATAAAAAGTTCCACAAACGTGTTTTCTCTGCAGATGATTCTTGTTCTCTTAGAACATCTTGGAGCATCTCTAACCACATAAAAAGCCTCGGACCCCGGATGCCCAGGAGGGTTTTACTACTGACAGATACAATAGAGTCTGTTGACTTGATTTGGGGTTTTCAGGGTCCTAAGGGTGGTCCTCCCAATGCTCCTGCCCCTCCTCCTGACTCTTAAGAAGGCTAATGTCTGGCAGAAAGTTAGGGCTTATCTCTCTCACTTGCGAGTGTGTTTAATTACTATGAAGAGGAAATTTGGTAAGTAGCCTTCCTTCCTGGGGTTTGATGCCCCCCACCAGAAGCAGTCCCTGCTGAACACCTTCCACCCTTGTGGTACAGGGCTGGGGGCTGAGTTAAACTTCTAAGTATGCTATAGATTTCATCTATAAACTTGAGGAGTTTCTTTAACCATTTTAGCACACACACATACACACACACACACACACACACACACACACAAAAGATACCCAGGCCCACTAAAACACAACAGCATTTTCAGACATGTTCCTCCCTTCTTAAAAGGCCTCTTCTTCATCTTTGTTAATCTATAACCCGGTTCCAAACCCAACCCCCTACTCACATATGTAGCTTCCAGTTTTCACCCGAACATAAAATACCTCCCTCTATTCTCATCATGCCTCCACTACAGGGTTGGAAATTAGATGACAATGCTTCTGCCTCACTCCCTCTGTCCTTTCTACATTATCATACAGTCTTCTACACACACACACACACACACACACACACACACACACTCACAAAGTTATTCTCATGTGACCACCAATGATTATTTTTAGGATCAAAATATATTTTAACAAGCTGTAGCATTATGCAGTAAACAGATGGCCCTTTGGGAGGACCCATACAGCTTTGGAAGAATGAATGTTTTTAGCAGAACAATTTGAGCATCACTGGGGAGAAAATTCTAGACTATCTTACTCGTCTGGAGGAGGAGGAGCAGGGCAGGGAGCTGGCTGCAGACCTCTGGGGTGAGAGGCAGAGTGGAGTTCTGGATGTTGGGACAGATGCTGGTTCCTTGTTGTGTGTTACTAACCAGAATGTTCTTGTCTTCCCTTCCCTGTGTCTCGGTAGGAAAGCCAAGTAGTTTATTTCCAGAAGACAGTTTCATAGATTCTGGAGAAATTGATGTGGGAAGACGGGCTTCCCAGAAGATTCCGCCTGGAACGTTCTGGAGATCTCAGGTGTTCATAGACCACCCTGTACATCTAAAGTTCAATGTGTCTCTGGGGAAAGCAGCTCTGGTTGGCATTTACGGCAGAAAAGGCCTTCCTCCTTCCCATACTCAGGTAACTGGATCCCACACACTAACTATAACCTCTTGGGTGTCCACTCAGGTCCTAACCTAGGCCGGAAGCCCAGCCAGCTCCTAAAGCCTGAAGGAAATTTCATGTTATTGTATAGGCCACTCATCTATTTCCCCCACTAACATTCTGCCTTCCAGAAGAGTGAGGTTAGGTCTCTGGATCTTTTTCAGAGAATTCTAGGACACTTCACAACTGCCTTTCTGCGACTACACCACCTCCAAAATCCCAGGCAATATGACCCAGAGACTTTCATGAATCCTCTTGTCATAGACTATGCAAGCCTGGGTCCACAATTCATCAAGAGTTTCCTCATCTATAAGGTGGGAAATAATAGTAACTGCCCTGCAGAATTCTCATAACAAGGAACATTCATAGAACCCTTAGCATAGGAGCTGGCTCAAAATAGACAGTGCTTTCTATGCCTCTTGCATACCCTCCTTTCTTCAGGATTGCATATTTATTTGGACACATGTATCAGGAACAAAGAACTTAACCAAGTACCTGGGAGTGTAGTTCATGGACAATGCATGTGCTTAGCATGCTGGACTCTGGAGTCTGTCTCTGACACCAAAATACAGGAAGAGGGAAGGAAAAGAAAGAAATAGGATAAGGAGGAGTCATGAGTCAGAGAGAACAGAGGCCTGTGCAACATACCCCCATGTGTGCGCACGCACAGGTACACATACAAGACACATGCTAGCTTTGGAGCTAAAGTCATCAAAGCCGTAACTATCCATCATCCATTCTGAGGTCGTATGTAATATCTTTAGCTCCAGTATTAGCCAAAGGTCAGGTCACAGAGCAATAGATGAGCATCATCTCTGGTGACCACAGACCCACTATGCACACCTGGACTTCACAGCATCAGCGTTGTTCCAGATAGGCTAAATATCTTCCATCTACTAAAGTCTAACTAGGTGGCTGCTCAGGGTGAGGCAGCCGGGCTTCATCCTCCTGATGATCATACTGCGTGCTGGACTTTCCTGGAGCTTCACATCAACAGTCTTGGATCAGTCCGTGCTTGTATTTCACTGATGAAATCTTGAGCTGATCCAAATCAACCCATGACTAACCCAACCCTACCCAGTGTTCCAGTCCCACTCCAAGTTCCTAAGATTCCCATCCGTGCTTGCATGAACCTCCAGTGATCGCAAAGCGGCTGGGTTGTTTCAACTGAGGCACCAGCCAACTAAAGAAAGCATGGCTGTCTTAATGGATGCATGATCAGGTAACGGTTTGCATGTCCCAAAATTAAAACAAAGCAAGACAATGAATAATCATTAATTTTGCCACATTCACAAATGAGTTAGAAGAATATTACCATGACATTTGTAGATCTAGGGAGGACTTGTTCGGTCTGCTCTCCTGGCTTCTCTTCCCTTCTAGGCTGCACGGGAGAAGCCCTGCATGGAGCTTGGCAGGTGGAGGCGTCAGTTCACTGCTAACTTTACTCTCTTTGTGCTTTAGTTTGACTTTGTGGAGCTACTGGATGGAAGAAGGCTCCTAACCCAAGAGGCAAGGAGCCTGGAGGGTCCTCAGCGCCAGTCACGGGGCACCGTCCCTCCATCCAGCCACGAGACCGGTTTCATCCAGTATCTGGATTCAGGAATCTGGCACCTGGCCTTTTACAATGATGGAAAAGAGTCTGAAGTGGTTTCCTTTCTCACCACCACCATTGGTAAGCAGCTACCCCTCTATTGGTGTCTTTGGATGAGAGGAAGGTTGTGTGGACTGAGGAGTTGATACTTTCGAGGAATTAGAATTGAGTATGATTAGAATTGGAACTGGAATTGAGTAGCTCTAGCTCTTGCCCACGGCTACAGCTGCCTCTCAGAGCACGCAAGGCCACCCCAATGGACTGGCTGGATAAGGTGTGCGAACCACCAGCTGCCGCTCAAGAGCTAGGAGGCAAAACTCACATTCAGATAGGAATCCTGGATGACAAACCACACATAAGTCACATGTCCTTCATTGGCACTTGTCTCTCACCTGTCTTTAAAGTCTTACTGACTTCAATTTGCTGACTTGCCAGTTGGCTCTGGTTTGATTTGGGTTTGTCTTTTACTTCTGAAATCAGCAGACGCTGGCCGATGAGAGAAGACAATAAATTGGAGAGTGAAAATGACAGAGATGGGGGCTGGCAGAGCAGTTTGCAGTTGCACTGGGGTTTCACTGAGACTAGAACCATCCTGCTCTCTGACACAGGGTGTCCTGGTATCTAGAACTTAGCCAGAACACAGCTCCATGGCCAAGGCTCTTGGAAAGGAATATTGCCTAGTGAATGCTTCAGAGTGCACCTTTGCTGGGAGTCTCTCTGACATGGGAAATGGAGTTGAAGGAACATTTCTTGACTTGGTACTAAGTTTCCAGCATTCTTCAAAGATCCCAATTCTCCTTCTTAATCAGCAGTAGTTTTTTTTTCAGCCCATTTCCCTCTTATTTGCAGTTTTGCCTTTAGTATTGAGGCAGAGCGAACCTTTCTGTTAAATGGAGCATGGTTAATATGCTTCTGCTATATTCTGCCTTAATATTTTGCCTTGATGGCAAAAAAGAAAAAAAAGCAGAGGTGGCATCCAACAACTGTTGCTGATGAAGGAAATGTCCCTCTGTGTTGTCTTTGACCAGGGGTGTAGTCTATTGCCACAATACACATTGAGTCTCATGAGCAATGCCACTTGGTTGGTAAGGAATAGGCAAGAGCGTGACCTTTGCCAGGTTTCCTTCAGCAGGACCCTTGGCAGTCCAGGTCTTGCCAGTTGCAATACTACTGGTTTCCCTCTGGCAGTTTCCTGTGTAGTGTAGTAGAAAACTGGCTTAGTCCAGAAGCTCTACTGTGAACTTGGCTTTTAATATCATACAGATTCTTACTCTTTTCTATCCCTTGGTTTCTTGAGATTCTGAAATCTGGGGCTGGAGAGATAGCTTAGCAGTCAAAGGCACTTAATGCTTTTCCAGAGAGCCCAACACCTATGTAACGGCTCACCTCTGTCTATAACTCCAGTTCTAGGGGACCCAACACCCTCACACAGACATATATGCAGGCAAAATACTAATGCACAGAAAATAAAAATAAATAGATTTGCCAGGCAGTGGTGCAAATGTGTTTAATCCCAGCATGTGGGAAGTAGAGACAGGTTGATCTCTGAGTTTGAAGCCAGCCTGGTCCACAGAGAATTCCGAGACATCCAGGGCTATCCAAAGAAACCCTGTCTCAAAAAACAAATTAATTACTTTGTTAATTTTAAAACATTCTGTAATCGGAAGCTGTGTCTTAGTAGCTATTGCTGACATGGAGGCCAACATTGCAACTCCCAATCACTCCCATTGGAGGCTGGAGGCTGGCCTCAGCAATAGTGAGGCTGCCGCTTCTCAGTTTTGTTAGGCAGCAGTCATTAAATATAGTCTTTTTTGCTATGGTGGCTTTAATTTAGGGACACAGTTATCATGTCCTATGGCATCAGAGTTTCCTAGTCTCCTAGCCTGGTACTCCTTCTAGGCACAGTTCACAAGGAGGTACACAGCACTGGGCCCACACAGAGCTAGGAGCATTTACAGTCAGATTTCTGTTTTAATAACTGAATATAAATATGAAAGGTTATTAATTTAAACTCCCAAAGAAAGCCATTTAATTAGGATATGCATCTTTAAACTGTAAGGAAATAGTGGGATTTTCCTTTGCCAACTCTTGGCTTGTCAGAGCATACTAAACTGTTCTGTTATAATTAAGATCATGGTCTTGCTTTTCACCCTGGTTCCTCTCACCTAGATGACTAAAACTGTCTCTTAACCCTTTCATGTATGTGAGAGATAGGCTTTCTCATACTTCCTCTATATCAGTACACTGAAGAACTACCTGAGGGTCTGATTAAAATGCAGAATGTACTCCAGCAGGCCTGGGAAAGCTGCACCCAATGGAGCCCATACTACGGTGCCTGTTTTAAACTTATAGTCATGGTCCTTCTCAAATGCTACTAGACAGAGGAATCAGCTAAGGCATCAAGGAGAAGTTTGGATTCCTGGTCTTTCCTTCAGAAACCCTGGGTCTGTGGACAGATAGGAGTGCCCGGTACTCTTTGTCAACAAGGCCCTGAAAACACCCCAAGCCACTGACTCCTGCCCCTTCCTTCCCCTGTGGTTCCCTGTTACTTTTGTGATTGTCAGTGGTGGGCCAGCCCTTCCCTACCTGGAAAAAAATTCTTAAGTGTTTGTTTGCAATCCACGTTGTGAGCATTAGGAAAAAGAGCAGTGAGCGCCTGGCACCTATCAGGCCACTGCACGTACTCTAGAGAGGGGAGCCGAGCCTTCGAGAGAGGAGGGTGCCCCCTCCCTCCTCTTCCATTCTCTCTCACTGTCTTTCTGACCTGTCTGCCTCCCTTCAAGCTACAATGATTGTTTAATGAACACTGTTTTTTCTTTTAATACAAAAACAGACTGATTCTGATGTTGCTATTAATCCCTCTTTCCCGAGAGTCTCCAGCATTGAGTCTCAGCTGTCCATGATCGTTACCTGTGAGCTGTGAGCTGTAATTTGTCTTGGCAGGTTAATTAAAAGTTTAGGCCTTGCTTTAGCAAAGTCATTATGGTCCCAATATACAATTATAACTCTTGGGTTTGCTTAACACACAGAGTGGAGTATGACCCTCCTTTCATTACGTGCTGAAACACAGATCGGGAATTTAAGAAGACCTGAGATGTCAGAATTCAGCGTACTTATGTCTGCTTGTAATTAAGTAACGGGAGAAATAATTGTGCCTAACGAATGCCTGCGTTGTATATGCTTTTGCTTTTCCCCCTATTTAATGCAAACCAGCTGATAACTTTAAATCAAATGAGTTTATCTTTTGCCTTGGAAAAAATATCTAAAAGCACTTTCCAAACTGGATATATGAGTATTTCCACAGAGACCTGGCATTGACACAGTTCTCACTAAACTGGATGTGTGCCACATGTGTGCAAGCATACACACGCATGCATGCATGCACATACACATGTGTACACGCCCACGGAAACCAAGCTAGTTTTAGAATAAAATATAGCATCTGCTTTCAGAAATAATAACCTCCCCCTAGCATAGGGAGATTTAGAATCAGAGGGGACTGTTTCTCCTCAACTCCCTGAAGGTGGCAGCCTTGCTGACCACAGGTGTTAGTGACATCACAGGATCCCCCCTGCAAGGCAAGGAATACCCAGCCAGCTAAAGTCTAACTCACCTCTTGCAGTTTGCATAGGATTTTTAGATTCATCCTTTGAGACTTACACTAACTCTGGAAGGGGACAACCCTCCCCATTGCAAATCAGGAAGTTGAGGTTTCAGAGATGCTGCAAGAAAACTAGGTGTGATTCCACACCAGCCTCTCTGAACACTTAGGGTTTCCCCCTTCTTAGCATGTTGCCTCCTCACCCGGATCAAACCTTTGTTGGAGTTTTTATATTTAATTTGTTTTCCATATGTTCATTGGTTCATTTATTCGTCTAATATCTGAAGCACATCTAGTATGCACTGGAAACCGTCCTTTGTCCTACGTAACTTACGACAGCCTTAGACAAGAGGGTGTGTGTATGTGTGAGAGAGCATAGATGCCAAAGAATAATGTTAGATGTTGTTCCTCGGACAGGGTCTCCCTGCCCTAACCTCCTGCCCTTGTTTAGGTTAGGCTAATTAGCCATCAAGCCCCAGCACTGGGATTCTGTATACCACTACACCCAAGCTTTTTTATGCAGGTTCTGGGAGTTGAATTCAGATCCTGGTCTCTGCAAGATAAACACTTTATTCACTGATGCATCTCCCCAGCTTTGAAAGAGATGTTTTACCTTCAATTTAACTTTATAGATGAGGAAGCTGAGGTTCTGAGGGCTTAGATGACTCGCCCAACATTAAAAGCAGAACCAGAATGGAAACTTGAATTCTAAATTCCCTTGGGTCCCCACTGTGCAAGAGCCTCGCTATTTGTCATGGTTATGATTTAATATTTTATTTCTCTTTGTGTTCTATGAAACATAACTTTCCCCTTGTTAACTTGCCTCCAATTATCAGTAAGAACCTCACATCGATCCGGGAAGTTTTCTTGAGAAGTCATTAAAAAGACTATGGTGAAAAGAAAATCTTACAGTATCTAAAACTTTAACAATGAGACTACCCTTCCCTGGGTGGCTTGCCACCCTGAGGCCTGACAAGTTAGCAGTGTGGTATGTTGGGTCTCCAGCCAGCAACCTATCCTTTCCTTTGGGTTCATGCCAAAGCATAAAAGGACAGATCAACCTGACACCGCAGCAAGGCAAGCCAAGCTGCCAAGTAACAGAGGTGGCCTACGTACGGTGGATTTAGAAACTCAGGAGAAATGAGAACCGCTGTTAGAAAGCACTAGCCATGGGGGTTTTATAAGGAACATGTGCTGGCCTTCCTGGTGCTAATTGAAAGGGCCAGTCTGCTTGTTTATTTTCGGGCAGCCACTGGAAATCAGTCTGTTCTGAGTCCAGTTACTGGAAGTGGTTCAGCTCCTTTCTTTCCTGCCATCTTTTCTCCTCCATTTCCATCCATTATCTAACCTTGCTTTTTTCCATTCTGAGTACCTGGAGAAAGTAGTTTTGGATTGATGGAGATGGTGTTTATATGGTAACTGCCTCCAAAACAAAGAAAGGAGCAAGGAAGGTCATTCCCAGAGGCACAGATCAAAGGGCCAAGAGAAGGGACTGGAGAAGGGTGTATCCTGCTGAGTGGGTCCCAGAGGCTCTTTGGCTAGAGGAACATTTAATCTGCTCCTTAATGCATATGTGGTTTAGTCTTGTTTAAAGAAAATGGAGGGCAAGTGGGTTTGCTCAACAGGTAAAGCATTTGCTGCCAACCCTTGTCACCTCAGTTTGATCCCTGGAACCCACATAGTGCAAAGAGAAAACTGACTCCTACAAGTTGTCCTCTGATCTCCATGTGTTCACTATGGTGCCCGCATATGCACATGAAGCAGCCTACATGATGCAAAAAAAATTTGACTTGAAAAGATACACATTAACAAGAAGAATAGAAAGTAAATGCTAAGCCATCTCTCCCAAGTTTCGAGAATGGCAAGAACTAGAGGTATGTAGCTAGAAACCTAGAATCTGGCTGTGAGGTTGGGTGACTCTGTGCGACTAAAGCACGGGCAGAAGTGGGTCGCCCAGGAATGCTACTCCAAGCAGGAAACCAACACTGTACTGACCGGGCATGGAGATAGGATTTTGCGTATGAAAATAAAATGATGAGAACCAGAAGGCTTTCTTCTGAGTCCTGGATGAGGAAGCACTGGTTTCTATGGCCCAGGGGGGCTGCTGGAGTCGCAGGCTATGATCAGAGACGACAGACGGACTGTTGTGGTGGCACTAGCTGTGGGTTCCCTGGATTCCCCCTAATCCATTGCTCTTTGTTGCAAGGAACACTAGGTTCTTGCACCTACCTTTTTCCCTCTCTGCAGACCATCATAATCAGGTTAGCCAAAGCTTACTGGACCATAGTGCTTCTTTCTTCCCCTTGCTCCCATCAGGCACCAGCCTTTGAGTGTGTTCTCAAGGATCTGGTGATAAAGTAGTTCGTATGAAAACCAGCTGCTGCACTTTAAAGAAGCAACCAAGAAAGGTGGTTGAGCACTCGTTCTCGGTCTTTAGTGGGCCCATCTTTGCCGCTCCTGCCCCTGCCTTCCCGCCCCCCTCCCGCCCCCGCCTTCCCGTTGAGTTCTACTGTCAAGGAGAAGGTGAGCAGTGAAGAGTCTGGCTCCCTCGATACTGAACTGACCTTCTTGTGAATGGCATTGGTACTTTGCAGGATGTCTAATGAAGTGCTCCTTTGGAACAGTGCTCCTTTGGAACAGTGCTCCTTTGGAACAGTGCTCCTTTGGAACAGTGCCCCGTGAATTTGCCTCCACTGATACAGTAATTCAGGCCGAGCACTGGAATAAGTGGGATGAAATCGTAGGTCAAAGGACAGCTCAAGTCAGCTGTTGACGATCGTGGCCAAACTCTGTTTGGAAGAAGAGCTGGGAGTCTCAGAATGCTCTCTCTGCAGACTGAAAATATAGCCCTCTGCAATAGCTTCCCCTGCTCCCCAAAGGTCAGGGCTTCCCATTGCCCCATTCCTGCTGCTGCTCTGGGTATCTTATCATAGACATCTGAATGTTCTGAAACTTTCAGTTTCAGTTTCAGACAGGAAAGAAGGGGTAATAAAAGGATACCAGTGGTTGCCCAGCAGCAGAAGGGTCTGCCTGTGTGGGAAGGACTTAAGACATATGGCTAGTGTGTGAAGAGCAAGAACCATACTCAGGGGCCATTTCAGGGGCTTTGATGTCTTCTTGTCACTCCTACCCAAGATGTTCCAGAAGTTCTGTGGTTACATTGGGGACAAGGCTCTGTCTCCCCTGTGCTCTGCCAGTTTTGCTCTGGGGTTTTGTTTTCATAGTTGCTGCCTCATGGGCATAAGGTGGCTGCTATGCACACACATACACACACACATACACACATATACACACAAATACACATACATGCACATACAACATACACACACATATACACATACAACATACACATATATGCACAAACACATATACAACACACACATACACACATATACAAACACACCCATACATACACACATATATACACACACACATACATACATATACAAATATACTCACATATACATACACATATATACACACATATACAAACACACACACATATACACATATACACACACACATATACAAACAAACAAACAGACAGACACACACTCTACTAAAGTAAGATGCAAGCCTAAGAATGTCATGAGCTAAAACCAGGACTCACCTTCCTTTCAATTAAGGAATAAAAGAAGATAGAGGAAAAGAAGAAAGGGGAGGACGTAAGAAAGCAAGACCTCCTCCTAAACCATGGAGCTTAGCATCCGTTTGGCTAAAGTGTGTTTCCTGGACCCTCAGGGCTGCAAGATGTCTGGAATGGAATAATTTTAGCTTACTGTGATGGCTCTCCAACCAAAAGTAGGGTTCTCTCAGAAACAAGGAAAGTAGATATGCGGTAGGCAGCCAGTGGTGTCTCCCTCAGGCTTCATCCTTGCTGTTTGCTTCAGCAAGCACTAGCCAAGAGCCCTTGGACTGTACAGGAGACTAACCCAGGGCATAGGTCCAGCCATGAGGCAGCCACATGACTTGATCTTGGAAGTTATTCCAGGGGCCCCAGGTGAGACAGCACTAAGGAGACGGATGCTGCATGTAAGGCTGGGGAAGAGGGGAAACGGCTTGGCTCAGTTACTTCACACCACCCAGAGAACTAAGCACTGTGTCCATAACCTTTACTATCAGAGGAAAGGCAGGAGTCTCAGATGCAGAACAGCAAAGGCCAGATTGTAAACAGACTTAGACCGTATCAGTTTATCTAGCTATTTATTTACTCAGGGGTTTCTGATTGCCTTTTTATCACCTATGACCCAAGCAGCCATTCCATGTCAGTGTACATCAAATAGCCATGTCTCCTGCACTGTTGGAATCTGTATGTATGCTTAAACTTCTCAAGTTTGAAGCTAATCATGAACTCTATCTACATATCATATCTAAAGACCCATGACCACACATGGTCAGTATGCACTAGGATAAGAAACGAAGATGCTCCAGAGAGGCACCCATGAAGCCTGAACTAGACTGCAGGGTGTGGGATTATGGTGGGAGCTATGAAGGGTGGAGCTGGAGGAAAAGCAGATCACACAGAGGGAAAAGCAATGTGAAGCCTGAGGAGGAACAGGATGGGCATGTTCCAGGAACTCAGAAGGTCTCATGGAGTGTGAGCTTCAAGGGGGTGCGCATGTCTGGGGTATCTGGAGCAGAAGCCAGGAACTCATCTGTGAGGGTCTTTTCATGTGTACATGCAAAATTTTATTTTATTTTTTAACAAATCCCAAGGGTAGCAAGGGAAGCCACTTCAGGACTTGGGATCAATCTGACACACATATTTAAAAGTTACTTCAAGTTACAGGCACCAGGAACTCTGGGAAAGATCTTCCTGTTACTTAGGCAGGGCTGGTACAAACCTAACCTGAGACAGAAGTGGGGATAAGAGACTGGAGCAGACCAGTGTCCAAGCCGTGGAGATAACTGGGCAACCTTGCAAGTTAGGATGACAGTTGCCATGGGCAGAAGCTAAAACAGGAGGAGAGAAGAGGAGAAGAGGGTCTTTCTGTTTTAGGGAGTAAACAAACACATGCTGCTGGCAGGGACCCAGGAGGGTCAGAGCTGCAGGGGTGGGGACTGGGAAAACTGAGGGAAGTTCAGCAGAAAGATCCTGGATGCTCTGAGACTCCATCCTCATCCACAATGAAACTATGTGATGCCAGAATCTCTCCTTGGCATTGCATTCCTAATCTTCTTAAGAGAACTGAGACTTACTCAGTGAAGCCTCATCACTGGACCAGGGTCATAATCACAGCAAGATGTTGTGGAGCCAGGGACTGTAGGGACTGTGCTTAGTACATTGCAAGTTCCTGAACAACTCAGGAGTTAGACTCTGTCTATTCCATACTGTATATGAATAACTTGAGGCTCAGTGCTACTGGCTAAGGAGGTTTATTTTCCTGGCTGAGAGAGCATCCTCAACCTGAGCCCCACCCTGCTAGAAGACACTCTTCCTACTGTACTCACCAATCTGATGAAGTTACCCACAGAAGAGGTTCTATCAGCAGTGGTTTGAGTTTTACAACTGATGGCTGGGTTTTCTGTTATCTCTTTCCTCTGTCAGTTAGTAAAAGCTGTCTCTCCTACCTACAAGAGATGCCAGTACATCAGCTGTGAGGGCTGTCAGTACCTTTCCCCTTTCCCTTCATGGTGATACTGACAAATGTACAGCCTTCTGCCTTGCAACACCTTTTGGGTATACACTGGCTTCAGGATGAGGAGCTCTGCTGGGACTGGCACTGGTGGTGACTAGTAAAGGGGGTCAGAAATAAAGGGGCAGTGGGGCTGTGCCTAGAGAGATGCTATGGTTCACAGGAAGAGCAAAGGCTTGAATCTCAGCCAGAGCTGAGTTGAATTCTAGCCACCATGTGCAGGAGCCATGGGGGGTTTGTCTGAGAGGTGTGGGGTTTTTCATTAGTCTCAGGCTCACCAAACACTCCTACAAAAGCCTACATCAGAGCGTCCCACAATGCCGTGAAAGCATCAACGTCTTCTTATTTATTTTCACCTCCATTCATTTGCCGAGTTATCTGCATGGGTAAGTGCTGGAGATTTAGCAGCGAATAAAACAAGCCTTGCCCTCAAAGAACCTACGATCAAGAGGGAAAACTGACCCTTTCGTGAGTAATTCCACCATAACGAGGTCTGCAGGAACAGAGAGGCCCGTGGGAGTTCTTGTGGGCAGAGAAAGGAGGGCTGTCCCCACTGCCAAGGCTGCTGGAGGAGCTGAGGAACAAAGGGCCACTGTGAGGAGCACTGAGTATGCTGGAAAGCACTGTGTAAATATTGTCAGCAACTCAGGGCCAGAGCAGAGCTGGAAACCCAGAAGAAGAGTGTAGTAGTGTTTGGAGGATATGTCCCAAGACCCCAGTGGCTTTGTGAATCAATAGATGACACCAAACTCTGAATGCCTTCGTGTGTGTGTGTGTGTGTGTGTGTGTGTGTGTGTGTGTGTGTGTGAGAGAGAGGGGGGGGGGGCGGGAGAGGGAGCGGGAGGGGGAGAGGGAGAGGGAGAGGGAGAGGGAGAGGGGAGTTTAATGTATAAATTAGGCAATGGCAATTAGCAATAACTAATAACTACTAGAGCACTTACAAAAGTATGCTGCAATTAAAGTTATTGAAAGTGGTCCCGCTCACAACATGTTTTAATAGATAGAAGATTGGGAATGTCTTCACCACAAATAGAAGATTAATGATGTGGTGGATGTGCAAACTATCTTTGTTTAACCACTGCACCGTATGTGGACAGAACAAAGCATCAGTATCACATTTTGCTATTTTATATCGTGTGTGTGTGTGTGTGTGTGTGTGTGTCAGTCAATTCAAGGTATCCGTAAAAGCATCTCCTACTGTATACTAACTATCCTCTGTTGAAGATGGGCAACTGATACCAGAGAAAACAGCTTTATAAAAGGGGAAGAACACTGTCACTAGGGAAAGGAAAGGGATGAGGATGCTGGCTTGCTGGGGCTGCCATGACAAAATGCACAGGCTGAGGTCGTACAGTCGTACATTCGTTTCATGCTGATTTGGAAACAAAGCATCCAAGAATTAAGTGTTAGCAGAATTTGTTTCTGTGAGACCTTTCTTGCTGGCTTGCTTTGACTTCCTGGGGCCTTTTACCTGCATAAGTACAAAAAAAGACAAACTTAATGCTACCTTGTCCTGAGCTTATAAAACACCTTTCCTATCAGACTAATAATACCCTGACTTAACCTCTGTTACCTCCTTCTAGGCCCTTCCAGTCCCTATTTCCAAGTAAATCCAGTCATGTTGGGGGTATGAACTTGGTAGGGGAATGCAGTTCAGTCCACAGCAAGGAAAAACTGAAGGCTTAATGAGACACAATTGCGTAACAGATTGAGAAACTTTTCCCAGATTGGGAAAGGGCCATTGCAACCCCCTCAGATTACAAAGTGAGGATTCTCTCACAATGCAAAATGAAGCTCACACTATTGAAATGACTAGGTATACATTAAACACCCAGTCGCTGAGGGCGGCAGCTGGGATCCAGGTCCATATGGTCCTACTGTCTGCACTGCTCTCCTTTTCCCCACTTAGGTCTTTGGGTAAGACACCCAGTGTGTCTAGGAGTCTGGGAGTGAACAGAAAAATAAGATGAGGATGTGTTCACCCAGAGAAGAGCTGAGAAAATGAAGTCAAGGCCAGTTGGGAGGAGCTGTGTAGAGCAGCTGGGAGGGGCTGTGTAGAGCAGCTGGGAGGGG
>NW_021604648.1:4541248-4642271 GCF_004785775.1 Grammomys surdaster | reverse complement strand
GAGGGGCTGTGTAGAGCAGCTGGGAGGGGCTGTGTAGAGCAGCTGGGGAGTCTTATTCTGAAGACAATAGGGAGTGAGGTGTTTTGTAGGTCAAACTGTGGCACCCAGTGTGTCCTGTAAGGACCTTAGACAGTGGAATATACAGAGATGCTGGATTCTCAGACTGCCACAGGGTGACCAACTGAAGGCTGACTGTGGAGACAGAAGGGTTGGGAGAGGAAAAGGCCTAGGGTACTGCCTACACCTTTTCATAGCCTGTTTTCTTAGCCACCTGCATTTTAGCTGTTAAGGAAAAGCACAAACTTTTTATCTTCAAGATTGGGAGGATGAGGACTAGAGAGATATCTCACTTGGTAAAAGACCTGAGTTTCATGTCCAGAACCCACATTTAAAAAAAAAGACAAAGTCAGAATTGGTGGCATGCATTTATAATCCTAGCACTGAGGAAGCAGCCAGCAAGTCTCTAGGGCTGACTGGCCACCTAGCCTAGCCTAGGCCGATGACAGATCCTAACTCATCAAACAAGGTGGATGACACTTGAGGAATGAGAGCCAGGGTTGTCTTCTGGCTTCCACATGGATGAGCACAAACACACAGAGGGAGGGGGGAGAAGGGGAAGAGCTGAATGAATGAATGAATGAATGAATGAAATATGCTAGAAGGAAGAGCTATGAAGACGTTCTCTGTGTTAGATTTGAGCTGCTAACAGACTCTCAGAATGGACAGCTACTCTCAGGTACCAGTATGTAGGTAGCTAAAAATGACAGCTTGGAGATAGTGTTGAACTGGAGAAGGAATCCCAAGAGAACTCAGGATGAGTGTGAGAGGAGGGGGGAAGGGGAGGAGGGGGCAGGGTATAATAGCTAAGAAGTTAGAACTGGAAATGGGATGAGGTTAAAGATGGCAGCTCCACCAAGGAGGGAAGACATCTGGAGAGCTTAAACTCAGGGAAGTTAGGGAGAACGTCACAGAAGCTGCTGGAGTTGTTCAATGGGGAGGCCTCAGAGGGCAGCCTCCATGAGAGCAGCTTCCAGCCCTGGTGCAAGCTGTAGGCAGAAGCAGGGTCACCATGAGTTCAGGAGGGAATGAGGCAGAATGGGAACAGTTCCTTCCAGACAGAGCAGGCTCAGAGACAGATAGGTGTAACCTGAGGAGGAGGCAAGTTGACTGGAAAGGTTTAGGTAAGGTGAGGGGAGCCCTGAGGGTGTTGTCAGTAATGGGAAGGAAGCCAGCTAAGAAAGCTGGAGACCTAGAGGAGTAACAGAGGTGAGGGAGGCGCAGGCGAAGAATGAGCTGAGAGGGTGTGGTGGGGGAGGCAGCACATGGGGTGCTGAGGAAGAAACAGGCCTAAGGATGCATGGGAGGAAGTAACAGGCTGGCTTGAGTTTATCACTGGGTCACAGCACTTTCTAGACACAGGCTGCCCTCTAAGGACAGCCACTCTGCTTGCATTCCCTTCTGTGTAAAAGCTACCTCAGGGCTGATGCTCCATGCAAAGGAACAGCAGAGAGCACTGGGCACAGAAATTAGGAACTGTATGTGAGTGGATGTGTTTGTGTGCAGCGTGCTACTTATTAGCAGTGTGGCCTTGGACAAGATGTGTAACCCACCGGCTCCCAGTCTCCTCACCTGAAAGCTGCCGATGATAGCACCCACTGCTTGAGGGGAATGATGAAGAGAATTGAACTGATATTTGTAAAATGCTCAGAATCGTGCCTGGCTCCCAAGAGTGCGTGTTGCTATTATTGGGACAGTCACCAATGCTGCCTGTGCTCACCAGGAAGTTGAAGTTTGTGACAGACAACAGCAGTTACTATATCCCCTTATAGATAGGATCTGAATTGACTTTAAGTGTGTCTGACTGAGAATCTCTGATCTGTATACCAATCCCACCCTCTCGAAAGTGAGCGAGCATTCGTTCCCCAGTCGCCACTTCCCTCCCACCACATGAGGAGGATGTATAGGCTGCACTGAGCTTTGCTACTCTCTAACATTCCCCTGTGTCAAAGAATGAGTACCCAGGACCACTACCTGGGGAAATTTCTCCTTCAAAATCAAGCCATGGTTCAGTAGTGGCAACTTTAACAAAGGCTTGAGCTGGCTCCTAGTGCTTGACCAGAGTAGCAGACCTTCGGTGTCCGTGACAGGGTCACGAGGGTTATGTGAAGGGCAATAGGAAAAGTGAGAGCCAGAACTGCCTGAGCATCTGTTTTAAGTTTGAGATGCTGCCTCTTCCTGCCTTTATTGGAGCACACTCATGTTCTGGGCTAATGGAAGCACAGTTTGTTTCAGTCTTGGTTCATATTACATGTCAGCTTGCTTTTTTATTTCCATCAGGTGTCATAGGTCAAAAGAATTCCTTCGGGGTGTAAGAGATGGACTGTGTAGTTTGAAAACATGAGAAATGGCCGGCCATATGTACCAAAGCAGGAGGGCTAGCACAGTGTTTGCCACAAATGGCACTTGCTTTTCACAGGCCTATTAATGAAAGGCATTCCTAAGACAGGTTGCAATAGGAGATGTTAATTGTCTTCCTTTTAAGGGGTAGAAGAAGAAAGTAACAATCTGTTGAGCTTTTCTTAGCACCAAATATTACCCTGAGTGTAAATGGAAGAATGTTAACTCATTTGAATTCTCATCATGAGCTTGTGTGGTCATAATTATTACCCTACGTTTCCAAAATCAGAAGAGCTAGGATCCTAACTTGGGGACATCTGGTTGAGACTCTTGAAAATTTCAGATACTTTTGAGAGCACTGTGTCCTGTGCTGAGAACTGGCGTACAAACAAGCAATGATAGCCCTTCTGATGATAATATCCAGTCACAAAAATACTGAAAATGAAACAGAAAGAGCAGGGCAAACAGTGACGTCAAGCACAAGGCCAATATGAAATTTCTAGTTTAAATGTTAGAAAGATTCCTTTAAGATCACTAACAAAATATGATGTATCTACTGGTAGATGTTGTTTCAGAAGCGTTGACCAATATAGGGAGTAAGAAAAATAAGAGACTGAGGCCAGGTTATTATTTTTATGAGGGAAGTGTTTATATTTGTTTAAAAAAAAGCATGTTTATCTGCGCGCACACACACACACACACACACACCACTAATTGAAAAACGCTAATATTTACTAAGGAACTCAAACTTGTAACTGAGGTACAGTGATCTTTCCTAAAGTCAAAGTATTTCCAAAATACCTGAAAAACCACTTGGGCAACATACTAAAAATTTCCTACTCAAAAAAATTAATAAATACTACAATATCATCTTAATGAGAACTATGTAAGACCTGTATGATAAAACTGCAACGTTTCACTGAGCAATATAAAACAGAACATGAATGATGAAGACATAGTGCATGTTCCTGGGCTAGCAAGGTTGGAATATTCTGAGATGACAACCCATGTGTCTGACAGAATATCCGAGAGGAACGTAAAGGGCATTGTAGAGCTCTGGCCAAACTGCTTCAAGACTTGTCTAGAATAGTAGACAGATGAGAACATAGAAGAACTCTCCAGAGGAAGAATGATAGTGGTAGTCCATGTTAAGGATCTCACCACATCATAAATCTACAATAATTAAAAGAAAATAGGAGCCAAGCTGATTGAATAGCACAAAACTGCCTAGAAATATTACCAATAATGCAATAATGCATTTTTTGAAAACTCAACATTCAAAAAAGCAGGAGTCTCAAGTGAGTAGAGAAAAGAAGGTTTAGTCAGTAGATATCAATGGAAAGTCAGGAGCTTAAGCCAGAGGCCATAGAGCGCTAATGCGGGGAGGACAGGGCTGACGGGCACAGAGTGGTGTTGTAACCCACAGTGTTGGCCCACTGTTTACAAGATAGATTTATTTTTTTTCAGAAAACTGTCTCGTTATGGCTTCCTTCATGAAAATAGGGGCTGTAGATGTCACTTTTGTTAGAATGCCTGAAGCCCTGGTTCAGTCCCCAACGCTACCTAACTAGGTGCAGTATGGGCCCTGATTGTCTCTCTTCAGAAGCCCCTGCTATGCAGTCTCTGGGGGTAAGGACTTAACTCTCCTCAGAGCTTCTACGTTACCTGTCTGTCTGCCCGTGACATTAACTCCTTTCATAACCGCCAGTCTGTCCTAGTGTTCCTCTGGAACCTTTCAAAGATATGAGGATCATAAATTCAAGGTCATCCTCACCTGCATAGCAAGTTCAAGGCCAGCCAGGGATAAAGAAGGTCCTGACTCAAACAAAACAACACAGGAGCTTGAGAGACAGCTGGTCAATTAAGGGTGCTCACTCTACTTACAAAGAGCCGAGTTTGGAATTTGATTTCCAGTTACCAGGACAGCTCACCCATATAACTCCAGCTCCTAGGGACCCATAGATACCTACATACATGTGTACACACACACACACATACATACATACACACACACACATACATATACATACACACACACATACATACATACACATACACACACACATACATACATACACATACACACACACATACATATACATACACACACACACATACATACATACACATACACACACATACATACATACACATACACACACACACAAACACACACACACACAAATACTATAAACAAAATCTTTTTAAGGAAAAACAACAAACACAAGCAAAAATGACCCAAATTGCTAACTTATCTGCCTGGCCTCCAGAAGAAT
The DNA here is from genome assembly GCF_004785775.1 of Grammomys surdaster. Taxonomy (NCBI): domain Eukaryota; kingdom Metazoa; phylum Chordata; class Mammalia; order Rodentia; family Muridae; genus Grammomys; species Grammomys surdaster. Next base: position 4,637,598 of record NW_021604648.1, on the reverse strand, counting down.
TTGAATTTTCCACCTGAGTGCCAAAAATATTCCAGATGAATGAAAGAGATAAGTGCTTCTAAGTTAAACCTAATTGGTGTTGGGGGGGTATTAAAAACGCAGCATCCACCTGTCTCTGCCTCAGAGAGGGGCTTTAAGCTTTAAAATTTATTGAAGAAGCTGGGCAGCGGTGGTGCATGCCTTTGATCCCAGCACTGGGGGGTAGGGCAGAGGCAGGTGGATCGCTGAAAGTTCGAGGCCAGGTTGGTCTACAAAGTGAGTTACAGGACAGTCGGGGCTACACAGAAAAACCCTGTCTTGAAAAACCAAATACGTGTGTGTGTGTGTGTGTGTGTGTATTATAATATTAAAGCTCATATACTGGCAATGGACATAATATTTTGAGAAAATGGCTACAGTGTATGTATAGAAGAAATTAATAATTTGAGAGGAACATATATCAAGTACTTTTCCCCTTACTAGTAATCAAGAACAAACTGAAAAAAATGGTATATCAATTTCTTTTAACCTCGTGAGCTAGAATCACTCCAGTAAATACCAGTCCAGGGCTGTGGTGTAACTGCGCCTGTGCACTGTTACTAGTTACATTGTAAATCACTACAGCCCTTTGGGAAAACAAGTTGGCTGTTTGTACCAAACCATAAAGGTTGTGAACGTCAGAGTTCTCATGAAGGAATAAACCCATAATCATAAAAAGTTGCATGCTTACCACAGCCTTGTTTACAAATGTGAAAATTTGGTAACAGTCCAAAGGCCCAATAATAGAAAGCATTGAGGTAGATCGTGTACATCTGCTTGCTAAACATTAAATGGCCATTAAAACTTTTTTATGCAAAGTCTAAAACACAGGGAAATGCTTAAAATTTTTGGCTCCAGAAATAGGGCATAGATGTGATGTTTGCAACATAAACCTATCTACCGATAAGGATTGGGGGAGTCCGACTTGAACTCACACCTGTCAATCCTGCATACTCCCTGCTGTGGAGACCAAGTTACTGCATCAAGCCCACGGTTGGTCAGGCAGGATGCAGACTGCTGCTTTTCTGAGCAGTCTTTCCTGACAGGATATATGAGGAATGAAACCAAAGATTAGGGTTTTCTTCAAGTTCTTCCTCTTCACCTGTGGCACAAATGATCAAGTGGACCATCCAAAGGCCTGGGAAAAGACCTGTGGCCCGTTAATATGGACACACCTGTCTCTTGAGCTGTCTGCAGCACATCTGTCTCTGTATGTGCTCCATGTGTGTGTGTGTGTGTGTGTGTGTGTGTGTGTGTGTAAATATTTTAGATATTCTCCTTGGTGTCAGTTGTCCCGGTTGTTTCTTAATGAATTGCATTAAGGTAAAGCCGAGATCCCAGAAGCACACCTTCTTTCTAAACCAGCTTTGCCTGAGGTGAGAGGCGAGCCCCCAGGTGGTCTCCAGAGCCCACGTGCCTGCTGTTACAGAACACTGAGAGGGCTTAGTGGGGATTCGCTTTACAAAAGTGAGTCTATTTCAGAGAATCCTGAGCTGAGAAAGCCTGAGCCTGCCTTTCTGCTTCCTGAGTCAGCCATGCCCCAAACAGGCTAGAAATGTCTGCGCAGCTCGGCTCACACGACAGTGATAATCCCTCGAGTTGTATTGAGCACACGGCTTACTGAACACAGTGACATCGTGTTTTCATTTTTGTTTTAATCTTCACAAGACAGGCAAGTAGGTCGGTGCTGGGATTATTGTCCGTATTTCATAGATGGAGCAGCTAAGGTTCAAAAAGCTAAGGCTCTCAACCAAAATGCTTTTTGACAGCTGTGGTCACATCAGGTGCCCGTGTGAAGGAGAGGTTTTCTAGATGCTGTGCTCTTCCTTGTTTTAGTCCTTGCTCAGTCACTGTCGGCATTCAGTCACTCAGTGTGTGTCCCTTGTGCTCCTCCTGTGTGTCCCACATTCTGCTCTGGTTGAACTCCCTGTTGTGATGAAATCCAGTGAACTGCTCCCTGGAGGATCTCAAAGTCTACCAAGGAAGACAAGCTTTGATCAGGAATGTGTGGTGATGACCCAGAGAGGGGAAGCCTGGTGTCTAAGGATATGTTAACAAGAGATGCTAACCTAATCAGAATGGAGGTGAGAAGAGGTTTAACTTTGAGCGCATGGCATCAGAGCTCAGATTTCCAGATGCTGAGCAGGCAGGTGAGTGGAGAGAGTAGAGAAAGGGGCTCCAAACAGATGTTTAAGGATGCCCAACTTCTAATAGGTGGAGGGAGAGCCAGGAAAGAGAATAAGGATGGGAGACTACAGTGAGCGAAGTGTCAGAAAGCACGCCATGTGTAAAGATGAGGAAGGAGAACAGAAGAGCTAGAAGCTCGTGCCGAATGCAACCCTATAATGTGAGCCATGGTTTGAAACAAACAACTGTGTGGTAAACACACAAAGATGAACGAGGAGACAGCCATCTACCCGACACATCAGCAGACGTTTGTTAAACAGACAGAGGTTAGAGTTGGGGGCATGGAGAAAGCTGAGCGAGCTGAGCACATGGTGGGTCAAACAGTGGCCAGATAACTTCTGGTGCAGGAAGACTAGGAACAGCAAAAGCAAAGAGGAGACACATCTGGGATGAAAGACACAACTGTATGATTCAGAGACAACTGCAGGTAGGCTCCTAGCTTTCTTACCTCACACATACAGGGAGTCTCAGGCATCTTAGAAAAATTAGGGAGGCTTCTTACTCAGGCAGCAGGAATAGCAGGGCAGGGCAGAGTCACCCACAGAAAACAGGAAATAAGTATAAGCTAAATGCTGACTCTGATTTTGACTCTGATTTTAGACTCTGATTTTGACAGCCAAACACATGTCTTCTGTCTAAGGAAGGAGATTATTCGAAAAATAAATTATATGAGTGAAAAGCCTCTGTAGATGGTGCCTGGGGGGGGGGGGATTATCCCACAATGCAACAGTCCCTATCATGCAGTGAGTCAGTGGCTGACAGGGAGGCTTTTGTTCTCATCCCGAAATAAGAACAGGCCAGAAGATTATCAGGCATCTGAGCAAACCTTCCGGCAAGTGAGGAAAGGACTAAGCAAACAGGAAAAGGAGGGAAACGACAGAACGAGGAAACAAAACAAAATAAAGCGAGAAGAGCACGCTCCAGTGACAGAGACGTCAAAGGAGGAGAGGCAATAACTCCCAAGATAGTGGAGAAAAGATCTCACTCTTGTGAGTGACCTCAAAAGGCTGTTCAGAGAGGATACGTCCTTATGACAGCCAGCACTCAATTCACCTAAAACAGCTCCTTCCAGCCTCCAGCTTAAACGGTGGGAAGTCTCTCCTGACCCTGGTTTCTAGCTGGCTGCCCTTCCTGGCCTCCTTGTATCTGGAGAGAAATACAGAAACACAAACAGGAGATATGGGAAGACAAATATTCTAGCCATCTTTTGACTTGTCTTAGAAAGTGCACCCTGAGTAAGTGTGAGAAGAAAGCTGTCAGTAATGGCACTCTCCAAATGAGACCAAAGCAGAGGCCTGCATGGCAAACCTCCAGATGACCAGGGCAGTAGCCACCATAGCATGAACACTCTAAGGCACCTGTATTTGAGTACTTGGGAATGCCTGCCAGTGCCAGGAAGGCAGAGTGACAGAAAGCCTTGCAGGTACTCACACAGAGATACTGTCTCTCTGGGCTCTGCTATCAGCAGGAGGAATCTGTCCCCTGCAGTGCCTGGTCCATTTCTTTGTGTTTTCAATACCCACAAACTCAACATGACTCCTAATCACCCCCAGTTTAAATAAACAGTGAGCAAGCCACAGCTGTCTCTCAGCTTCCCCTAGGTGCACATAGCCCTGGCCATTGGTCCCGATACCCTGCCTGTAGAAATAGAACAGCTCTGGTTATTTAAAAAAAAAAAAAAAAAAGCTTCTCTTGTCATGATCAGCACCAAGGCATTCATGAAGAACAGTAACAGGGCACACGCCAAGGGTAGGGACAGGAAGTAAGAGATTTCATGAGAAAGGCCCAGTGGATTAGACCCTTGAAAGCCATCTTTCACAGGAAGGGGAAGTTGTGTCTATGAAATATCTGCCGGTGCCTGAGAGGTCATAGCTGTAAGAAGAGAGAACTGAGCAGCTGTAGTGTGGGCCCATCACAGTGTGATGTGTGTCCTGCAGGTGGAAGAAACATGATCTCCTATGACTCAGTTGTGTCTTAAAAAATATAAGCCATCTCTTTGTGGAGACAGTGTGGGAGCATTAATTGCCGCTTTCCCAGGCCCACAGCCAGGCTCACTCTCCCCTGTAGTCATAAAGCCTACGCACCTGCATGCACACACAGTGTGTTGGGGGCCCTGATGAAGGACAGAGAGCTGAGGTCAGTCAGCTACAAAGAAGGGTCCATGGCCCACTAGCCACAGTGGGTCAGTTACTGATCCAGGAGTGATGCTAAGGCCAGGAACTTTACACTTACTCGCATTTGCAGGCTGGAAAAACTGAGGTGTGGAACAGGAAAGTGACCAGCTCAAGGCTACATGTGGGTGGCACCATGGAATTAGAAGCCCTGGGTCTTGCTCTAAAGCTCATAAACTTTCCATTAGATTCCAGCTTGGCACATCCACGTGGGTTTCCATTATGTACCACCACTCACACAGCTGTAGCAAGCCCTCCTTAAGGTTGTCTATGCTGTATCCTCTCTACCCTATGGCTGCCTAGAAGATATGCAGTGAGAAACCCAGAATCAGAGCTTCTGGTGAGAGTCAGAGCTGGAATTCCAGTAGAGGTTCATCTGATGGCATCAGCCAAGTTCAGCCTCAAACTGGAGCACTCTCTCTGTATGAGTAGCCAAATCATGCTAGAGGCAGGGTTCTGCCTGAAGAGTTATGGAAAGCCCAGAGAATCGGCAAAGAGACTGGGGACTCTCACTGACCAGTGGGTGCTTTGGACAAGTGGAGGCAACAAAGGGCTGAAAGGAGGGCTGGCCCACCACAGGCAGCGGCAGAACAAACGCCCAAGGCTGCTCTTTACCTAAGCACACAAAGTACTCAAGGCAGAAGCTAGAACTGTCTCAGCTTCTTCCTGGATACAAAATATACAGCCATGACATGCAGAATAGCAGCCTGTCACTGGGTAGGGAACAAGGCAGCCTTCCTCTGGAAGCAAGACCAGTATCTGAACTATAACAACGTATAGTTACAACGGCAGCTTAGAGCCCTGCTACTGTCAGAGAGTCAAAAGTAACCAGAAGGTTCTATGCACTTTTCCACAGCAGCAGCAGCTACTTCTCAGTTCCTTGTGAGACATGCAGCGACTGTATTTGCCATGGGGCTGTCTGCCTTGAGGCAGAGAGAATGAGCTGTCTAGGTGGCTGGGGCAGCTATAAAATACTGAACATAAGCCTGTAACCACATGACCATGATCTCTAATAGCATTTGGTATTGAGCAGAGATCCGACTTGACCCCTGGCCTGTAGACATAGATCCAAATTATTAAACTGAGTGTTACCTAGTGATAAATAAGAAAGAACGATTGTTCAAATCACTGTGTGACTGACAAACCCACATTATGATTATTGTAAAGAAAAATCCACCAGAGGCAGAGAATTCCACCATCCTGCTAATAAAATCAATTTTGCATGTGATGTCCCGATAGAAGTAATTCAAGTACACAATTCATAGAAACTATGTTGACAGCTCCTACTGAAATAGGGGAGTGAGGCCCCACAAATTTTTATTATCACACAGCCTCCCACATGGTTAGTTACTGCTATCTTGAGAGAAAAAGGCAGGGGCCATGTCTAGCTGGATATAACAGGTCCAGTGGAAAAGAGCTAACAGTGAAGCCACAAGTTTGGGGGAAAGTCAACAGACTGAAAACTTTAAAACAAAAAGAAGTGAACAAGGAATCAAGGAGTCTAGGCCCCACAGAAGGAGCCTTAGCCCATGAGGTCAAGACATCAGAAGATGTCAATTATCATTATGCTTCGTTGTTTACAATTTAACAAGTACTGCTTCAGGACAAATCATGGGGTGGTAGAGAAGTGGGGGTGGACCCCTTCCTTTGCAGGGATTTGTTGTCCACGTGAGTGAATATCAGAGCTTGTAAATGACAGCACAGTGGAAACCATAAGACAAGCGAGAGAATGATGTACACTAACATCAGGGGACGAGGAGAGCCCAGGCTTTCTAGAGGAAATCTGAGCTTCAGGGAAGGGACATGGTATAAATTAGGTCTAGGGGCTAGAGAAATGGCTTAGTGGTTAAGAGCATTTGCTGCTCTTCCAGAGGACCTGGGTTCAGTTCCCAGCACCCACTTAAGGTGGCTTACCACTGCTATGACCCCAGGTCATAGGATCTGTCACCCTCTTCTAGCCTCTGAGAACATCCACACAAACATAGCTATGTGACATTCAACTCACGCAGACACATGCACAAGTAAATAAACTTAAATCTTTTGTTGTTGTTGTTCCTTTATTTTATGTATGAGTGCTCTGCTGCATGTACACTTGCATGCCAGAAGAGGGCATCAGCCCTTTTATAGAGGGTCATGAGCCACCACATGGGTTCTGGGAATTGAACTCAGGACCTCTGAAAGAGCAGCTGCTGAGCCATCTTTGCAGTCCCAAAATAAATCTTTAAAAAGAAATAAATTGAGTCTGAAGCTAAGCCAAGCACAGAGGGGATTGATAGGGACTTTTATCAGTGTTGGCTGCCCCGGGAGGCTGAGAAGGGGAGTGCCCTCAGGAGGCAGGACTGGAGGGAATACCTAGACTGCAGCGTGATGAGTACACCAGGCAGACCACTGAGCCAAAGAGATGTATTTGGGTTAATTTTGTTTGAGGTCTGGGGAATGAACGTAGGCCTCATGCATGCTGAATGCATACTCTACAGCAGAGCTAGACCCCAGCCCAAACAAGCTTGTGTAGAAAGGGCGGTGGGCCTTGCTCTGCCTCATGTTTCCTAAAATGTAGCTCTCGAGATCCTGTTAGACTGCAGGCTGGTTCCGAAAGCACGGTTTATTCCACTGAGCTGGCAAAGCTGTAATTAGGGATAGCGAGTCATTGTTCCACAGCGATATTAAATTTTCTGTTTTAAATAAATTTGCTTCAGAAAATCAACAATTCAAAGAAATGCTAAGTGAATAATAGGACAGATGGTATGTGATTGTGGCACCCAAGCAGGCAGCTGTGAGAGGGCACTGGTCCCGTGGCCTTTCAGAACCCTTGGGACCAGGTAGGTGACACAAGACAGGGAAACTTCAGAGTTGCTCATGGTTGACCATGGGGCCTGGACCTCCCATAAATGCAAGCAAACTGCTACTGTATCACTGCTTCTAGTTTTAAAACAAAAGCCAGCATTAAGATTTCTCCTCAGAAATCTCCTTGTTGAAAATCCTGGCATCTAATTCAAATTTTAAAAAATGTTGTACAAACCAATGCATCCATAGGGGTCCCATTGGTGATGCCTGCTCCAGATGGTGAGAAAGAGACTCAACTCCAGACTGACAGCTCTGCCTGCCTCAGCAGGGCTGAGTGAAAGTGGAGAGGGGGCTAGAGAGCAAAGGTCAGGCAGAACACTGATGCAGGGGTCTGGGCCAGAGGTAATGCAGAGGTAGTAGGCAGCCCTACTTCTTAAGTAAGGGATTCAGTTGGTTAGTCTTGGGGAGATTTTTGTTGTGTGTATGCATGTGTTCCTGTTAACACTTAAGAGGAGGTAAGAATGTTGGTTTTGCCTTCCCTCCTTGATGGAGACAAGATCTCCTTGCTCAAGCCAAACTATCTGGTCCCAGAGCTTCTTGAGATCCTCTTGTCTTTGCCTCCCACTTCCCCAGTGGAACATCATGGGATTTACAGACACTTGTGCCTGTATGTCTGACTTGTATGTGGGGACCTGAACTCAGAGCATCAGGCTTGCCCAGCAAGCACTTTTTCCCACTGAGGCATTCCCAGAGCCACCCAAGCAAAGGTGGGTTTTTTATCCTATGCCGTATAAGTAAGTCACTCTTGCTTAGTTACATGAATCTTCCAATATAACTCTACTGACCTCAGGGAAGAGGGAGACGTGGTTTTCTGTGTGAGCCATAAACAGCAGAGAGTGGCTTAGTGACTAACGTAGATAAATGATTGGAGAATAACTAGCACACACACACACACACACACACACACACACACACACACACACACACACACCTCCGAGTCTGTTTCTGCGTTACTGGTCCTGGAATAATTCAGCACAAAGTGATGCTCATTAGATGGAAATCTCTAGCCAGCAGCTGAGTCGAGCTTTTAAAAAGATGATTTCTTAAGTAATTTGTCCCAAAGATGGGCTTGACATGAAGTTGGCAGAATGATTACCAGGTCATTGCGTGGGAGCACCAAGAAAAAAAAATTCTGGATCTAGCTCTTGGCCCCCTTCGAGCTGCTTAGCATTTCAAAAGGCAATCTATTCTGGAAGCCACTCACATGGCAGCCCTGGAGGAGCAGGTCCTCCTCTTTGGAACTAGGCCACAGTTCTCTTGCATCCTCTGCCACTTCTGGCTTGTTTACACACCTCTGTATAAAGCGTCATCCTTGCAGTTCTTTGGCATCAGCATCACCTGGGCTCCTACCTCTTGACCTTTGACCTATAAAATTGAAACCTTAAGGGGTAGAGGCCAGGACCTCTTTGAATTAACAAGCTTTGAGGTGGCTGACATAGACCAAAGATTGGAAATCCCTGCCCTCACATAGGAGCAGGCTGATATCCCTAAGGACCTCTGTACCAGGCATACATTTGGCACTGGGTGAGTGGTCACTGAGGGGTAAACTAACATTCAGATATAGAGAGTAGAAGGAGGGTGTTTACAAAGAGCATTTCCTAATGGGAAAGACTGCCCTGAATAGGTGGCTCCACACCATAAGCTGGGGGTGGGGTGGGGGTGGGATAGAATTAAGGGAAAAGGAGAAATCCAGATTGCAGGTTCTCTCTCTCCCTCCCTCCTTCCCTCTCTCCCTCTCTCCTTCCTGGCTGCCATGATGCATGATGTTTTGAATTGCTTTGCTCACTCCCCCACTGATGATGGAATATATCCTAAAACTGTGAGCCACAATAAACAGTTCAAAGCGGGAAAACAAACAAACAAAAAATCCAACACACCTGAGTGCTTCCTGAGACCAAGAACCAGGCTTTGGGGTTTCCTGGCCACATTCATCTGATCAGTCTGACAACTGACTAGAGGATGCATGGATGTCTGTCCATATAGAACACACCTGTGAGTGCTTCCTGCTGCATTTGGAGCCTGGAATGATAGAGTAACTCTTGTAAATGATCAAACTCAAACTATCTCTTGCTGGATTTACTGGGAATTTTAGACAGTCTTGACTCTGTGACTAAGTAGAGTTTAGAGGTAACAACAGCGACATTGGCAGTTGTGCAGGAGACCCCATGGGGCTGGGGGGAGGGGTAGAATAATATAAGTTAAATACTAGTCTGATGCTCTGCTTCTGGAATTCAAGCAAGTTCTCTGCCTACTCCCATCTATAAAATGGGAGAGTGTGCACTGCCCTTTTCTTATGCATGAGGAATGTGCCTGCATATCCTACATAAGGAAACATGACCCCTTACCCATGAATCAACATAAACTCTATGTGGAAATGCTATAAAAAAAAATGGGTTCTGAACTTGTCAGGTTTCCTCCAAGCCTGAAAATGACAGGTATGTTGAACCTGAGAAGGGGCACTGGCGAATGTGTGTCCTGGAGTTCTCTCAGTTGCCAGGGGCAAAAGCACACTCAGGTGACCTCAAGGATAAACCAGCTGGCAGTGAAATCATTTCACAAAGAGTACTGTGGGCTGAGGCTGAGGGCCCTGAAGAGCCTCCAGGAACCAGGCATCTTGAGAATGCCTTTCTTTATGTCTTTTTAGGCCTCACCTGCCCTCCTTCTGGCTTTTCTCTCAGAGCTTCACCCATATACTTCTCTCAGCGACAGCCTGGTGCTGGCCTAACAACATTCCCTCTGACTGGGTTTCCCTTAGCTATGATGGCCTTTCTGAGTCCTCTCTTTCCATATATTTTTCCTTTTCTGTTGTTGGTTGGTTGGTTGGTTGGTTGGTTGGTTGGTTGGTTGGTTGGTTGGTTGGGTTTGGTTTTCTTGGGACAGGGTATCATGTTACCCTCCGACTCACTGTGTACCCAAGGGTGACTTAGAACTTCCGATTCTCCTGCCTCCACCTCCCAAATGCTGCGATTCGTTCATATCTTTAGACGTCTGCACCCTCCACCAAATACCAAGTTCCCAATCTTTAAAATACATTCTCAGTTTTAGATGATACAGTCATTTCCCACCAGGGATGCAGTGGAGCATGGCCATGCACGTACACAACGATGGTCAGATCATTGTAATCAGTACCTGTCGATCCAGACACTCATGATTTCTTTGACAAACGCTGAGTGCAGTCAAAGTTCTTTCTACCAGCTGTTTTGAAATATAAGATTAAATGTTGTCAACCACAGTTGCCTTGTCAGGCCAGCAAATGTTAGAGTTACCCATCCTTTCTAGTCAGTCTCTTGTAGTTTGGCTATGAAAAAGCAAGATCCAGTTGACTATAGACTGAGTCTTAGTAGACCGAGACCCAGAGTGAGGTTCAGCTTGTGAATGGTCTCTCCTTGCATGAGATGTTTGACCTTAGGCCTGACGACTGTAGGCGGAGGAAGGAGGATGTCATGCAGCCTGCCTGTGCCTGCTGCTTTGGAAGAAATTTGAATGAAGCATTGGTTGCCAGAAGCACCTGTGGGTGAAAGCTCCCAGGAAGGAAAGACCTCTCTAAACACTGACAACTCATGTCTCCTACAGATCCCTTTTGCTTGAAAGTGTAGACCTGGTCAGTCTTGTCAGCACTTGGCCTGACTCTCAGGACCTCTTTAGCATATGCTCTCAATCAAAACAGGAAAGTACACATGTCATTTCCTTTAGGGAACATTGTAGAACCAGAATGATTAGCCTGCCTGTGACACCTGAGAAAGCCATTGCCAACAAGCCCAGGAACAGAGGCCAGGCTCAGGGAGAGGCAGCCAGTGAGTGCAGAGTTCCAGTGGATCGTAGAGCTGCCCTGAAAGGAGCAAACTTCCTTTCCAACCCCAAACTACAAACACCGGGATGGTTTTCTCAAACTTTTCATTGACATATATAGTTTCCAAAGTAGTGTCAACTGGATTTGACTCACAGGGTCTTAGAGGCTAGACTTGACAAATCACCTCAGCTGTCGCCTTCGCCAGAACGCCTCCTAAGCCAGAGAAAAGACTTTCTGAGCCAATTCAATAAATGCTGGAAATTAAAAGAAAGGGCCTGAGACAGGAAGAAGCTTAGCCAAGGTCACTAAAAACTCTGATGGCAGGAGGAGGAAGAGAGCCCAAGTTTCTTGTTCTATCCAAGCATGTTCCTTATACCATGGTTCATACTTTAAATTTCAGGCTTTTTCTTTAATCCCCCATTCAAAGGATCCTCACTAGTCATTAGTATATCCTCCCCTTAAATATATCTAGAGATTGAAAATGTATGGCCTTGCTCTAGCTTCTTTCTGTTGCTATAATAAAGACCGTGACCAAATGCATCATAGGGAGGAATGGGCTTATTGGCCATACAGGTTACATCATTGATGGGAGAGCTAAGACGGGAACTCAGAACATAAACTCGGAGGCAGGAACAGAATCAGAGACCATGGAGGAACACTGCTTACTGCCTTGCTTTCTGTAGCCTTCTCAGCTTTCTTTCTCAGACAGTCCAGGGCCACCTGCCCAGGGGTGGAACTAACCACAGTGAGCTGAGCTCTCTCATGTCAGTCACTAATCAAGGAAGTGTCCCACAGCTGGGGACACTTCATCATGCCCACAGGCCAGTCTGATGAAGGCAAGTCTTCAATTAAGGATCGATCTTTGCAGGTGACTAGTTTGTGTCAAGTTGGCATAAACTAACCAGCACAGGCTTTAAGCCATTCATTTAGTCCTTCAGCTAGTGAGCATTCAGCAAACCCCAGCTTTGTTTCAAAGATGATGTCATTTGCTATAGATTGAAAGGTGACATGCACTCATCCTGTCTTCAGTCCTCAGTATTTAAACAGATATTTGCATGTAAGTAGAACACAACCCAACCAAGAAGGTAATGTTCTTCTCTGACTCTTACAAAGCTAGTTACCCCAAAGACTCTAGAGAGTCCTTACTCACTGAATAGGTCAGACAACTGGGGATGCAAGACAGAATCTCCATTCTGTTTCATGTAATGTATGTTTTTGAAACACAGGTCATACTGCCTGAGCCCAATTCTCAATCCCTTCAAGAATCCTTTCCTTGCAATGTGGCTCCTGGTCCTCTTATCTTCCTTCTTGTTCCTCCACGGGCATGCCCCAGTTTACCTTATCAGTCTCTTCAGTGTGGCTGTCGGATTCGAACTTCTGAACTCTAAGTATGATCTGAGAATGCTGTGAAGTCTGGCTGTGAGCTGCCTGTCACTGCCTTCATTTTGAGCACTACCCAGAGGGCAGGGAGAGGGCCTTTCTTGAGTGCTTACCTACTCTCTCCAGCCTTATCACTGCACCATGCCTTCCTCAGTTTCAGACCTCCTCCCCCTCTTCTCCATCATGTCCCTGCTTAGTTGTCAGACAGCAAGTGACATTGACCATCTTGGCTTGTGTTTAGCCCTCACCATACTCTTTGGGAAACCAGATGTGGTGTTTGTCTTTACCTCACCGTCTTCCTAGTGGAATTTGTCCCTCCACCCCACCCCACTCCTGCAAAGAAATAATGAGCAATGAACCAAGACACATAGAATCCAGGGACGACTGTCTGCTGGATGTTTTCCTCCTCAGAGTATCTCTGTAGTGGTTTGTTAGACTTCTGGGTTTGACTGAAAACAGGTCTCCCAGCTCAAATGCCAGCATGGAGCTGGCATCCAGCCCAGGCTGTCAGGGGCTCTGTCAAATTTTTGTCATTGTGTTGACCTAGACGGCTGCAGACTGAAGACCTTTGAGTTCCATCATCTGCAAAGAAAGCTGGGGCGCCTACAGGGACTGACACCTCACAGGCCACGGAACTGGTTTCCAGCACCTGGCGCCTGCCCAGCACCAATCCAGAAAGCACAGGAGAAAAGTTCTTTTAGGTGTTGGCATGAGTGTGCCAGAGTCAGGGCTTCAGGGAGGCAACAGGTTTAATTTGCTTTGACAGCGCTTTCCCCGGGAGAAAATTTACCCCAACACTCTGCCCCCTGCACACTAGGAACATGGCTTGTTTGCTTTCTCATTTTTACCGCGGGGAGTTTCTGTATGTTTTGCATGTGTGTGTGTTTACCCCCAATAACCCACATCTCCTGATCTGGATTCATTAGACCAACTGAGTGTTCTCTTGTAGTTCACAAATGGAAGACATGTGTGAATCTTAAAGCCTAAAGACTAGCTTTGCTAGGTCCTGGACAAGCCACTTTACATGCACAACATGACCCTGTTTATAATTCTCTGTGATAGCTCTCTGGGGTGGATGCTGTTACTAACCCCACTTAACAAATAAGGTTGGAGAGATGCCTTTGCCCAAAGACACTTAGGCCATAAGGGACAACCTGGTTCCAAACTCCATGTTTAGCCCAGGCCATACAGCAATTCTCAGGATATGATTCACTTACCAGATTCAGGTTCTTAGCTATGTGAACTTGAACTAATAACTTTAGCTTCCAGTCTCCGTTAAGTCTCTAAAATAACTGAACATTATGCCTATCTCTTAATTACTACAAGGATTAAGTTAGACTATATGATTTTGCGCTTATAGGTTCATTTAAAAGGATGAGGAGACTCTCTTAGACTCCTCCCTCAACCTGGACTTAAGGTTGAATTAAATACTAATATTGCCATCAATATTAGTCTGCTTTGTGTCTGCTTTTGGTTGCTTATTTTAAACTGAGCTCAGTCTTTGTTGAGAATAGAGGGGATATAACAGGTATAATATAAAGTGTAAATTTCAGTAGCTAAAGTTAAGATCATGTCTTGGGGTCAGTCTTGTCTACTGCATTAGCTGTCATCATCCTATACAGCAGCTAGAAGCAGTCATCAGAAGACTGGACCACTGTCTGGGAAACAGGCAGACCTCATGTCCTCAGCCAAGCTCTCAAAGAGTTTCTGGCACCTACCTTTACAACTTAGGGAGAGACACAGAAGTAGGAAGAAAATGGAAGTCGTAACCATAGGCTCGGACACATCACCGAAGACAAGAGGGACTAAGGATGCAGAGAGATCTTCTTTGTCCTTGGCAAAGGATCCAACACAGTTCTCCTAGGGTCACAGGGTTTGCCTGCTCAGACTGGGATCACAAGCAAATTGTGCTTATACGCGGTGATTTGGCAGAGGAGATGCCCCTCCTCTTCCACCATGAAGGCTCTGGGAAACAGGAGGCTCCTGAGCTGCCCCCATTGCCCTCCCTCCTCCAGGCAATCGCTTCCTCTGCGAGCCTGGAAAAGCAAGCTTTGGGGTTTTGGTTTTGGTTTTTTGAGAAAAGGTTTCTCTGTGTAGCCCTGGCTGTCATGGAACTTGCTCTGTAGACCAGGCTGTCCTGGAACTCACAGAGATCCACCTGCCTCTGCCTCCTGCATGCTAGAATTAAAGGTGTGCACCACCACTGCCCAGAGGCTTTGGAGGCTTCAGAAAACAGAAGAAATGGAAGTAACAAATACAAGGAGAACTTCCAAAGCATCTGCCTTCAAAGGACATCAGTGTCATATGTGACCTATTTCTCCTTAACATAGCCATGTCAAGGATTTAGTTCCACTAAGAAGTCATCAGTAGACAGAATGAGCCCTGCAGTGGAATACCCACATCCTAATGACCAGTTCCCTCCAAAATCTTGCTATGGGCCGGGGAGGGGACACTTTGTCCTTTCTTCCCTCTGAAGATGCTCCTTTGTGTCTTCAGTAATGCTGTGTTCAGCATCCAGAGGACATCCCCACTCACAGCCCGTGTTCAGAGAAAAAGCAAAGAAACCTTTAAGCTTCACATTCTAAGACTGATGGAAGGGAAAACAAATTCCTGAGTCATAATTCCTATTAGGGCCCACTGCTCTAACAGAAAAACAAAAAGCCATGGCAGAAAAGGCCTGCATTTTCCAGCTTACTGTATACTCAATTATGAAAATCAGTTACTCACAGGCAGTTGAATTCTTAATTCCAACTCAGGCGGATTGGAAGGTGCACCTTCTACTAAACAAAAGCAGCTGGAGTGTGAACTTTAAGCAGAGCGGAACACGGGGCAGAGACTCGCCAAACACTGATTGAGAACATACACCAGGTTTATGGAATAAAGTTCACACTTCTCAAGAGTCTGTGACGATCTCTTCTACCCCAGAGTTTAGCACAGAGATATCTAGGTGGTCAGTGGAGACTCGGTATCCATGGGATCTTAATCTTTTTTTAAACTACATTTAAAAAAAAAAATGTGTGTGAACGTTTTGTCTGCCTGGGTATGTGTACTATATTCATGCAGTGCTCACAGAAGCCGGAAGAGAGCATCAGATCCCCTAGAACCTGAGTTACACATGGTTGCTAGCTTACCATGAGTGTGCTGGGAACTCAGCTGAGGTCCTCAGCAAGAGCATCAAGTAACCTTAACCACTGAGCTGTCTCTCCAGCCTCATATTCATGGGATCTCATGTCAACCCCAAGTTGCTAAAGTTCCTCTCTATGGAAGAAATTCTATTCACACAAACATTTTATCAGAAGCAAATAGTCTCCAGATGGCTCCATTTCCGTTCACGTTGCCATCTTCAAGTTATTCTCTGTTTCTTAAAACTATGCCTTCCCACAAATTAACATCCCAGGACAAATTCTTGAGAACCCTGGCTTCTCTTCTGTCAGATTTAGCAGCTGACACTATACTGTGTCCCAGGAAAATATGCTTTCCTCACTCGGTTACTACGAAGGGCTTTTGGCAGGTAAGAAGCAGGTTTGTGCCTTGTAGACTTCATAAATCAGAGTCTAGAAAGTGTATGGGCGTCATCGGCAAGTGGATCTGCTGAAACACAGTTAATCAGTGTTCATTAAGAGGAATGCCTGTGCCTTCGGTTGAGAAAGTCTGAGCTGAAGCTTTTAGAGCTGGGAAACCACAGAGTGAATACTTTCAGTGATAGCATCAAGAGTAGGCTGAGACCCTTCTGTGCGTTAGATTCCAGGGTAAATACAGAAATGAATAATGTCCATTTCTAAACTCAAATTTGACGGTATGGTGTTTCCATAATGATGAGGACTTGGCCTGCTTGTGCTGCCAAGAAGTCTTCTCAGAGATCGTGGCTTTAGAACTAGCTCAAGAAGAAGGAACAGAAGTTGTAAACAGGGACACCTGCTATGGGGAGAATGAGGAGATAGGGAAGGGAGGACTCAAGGCCATGGCCCCCAGCCATTGCAGAGCACAAGGAGACCCAGAAGCCAGGCCCTCTGCCTCCCTGTGCTGGGCTCCTGCACCAGGCCTGGAGGAGCCGTCCCTCCCCACTGTACAGTTTACAGTAGCTTAAAGGTAAAGTCATCTGGTCTTGAACTTTACTGAAACTTTTGGGTTTTAAAACAAAATTCAGAGTGATGTTCCCTGAATGGTGTTTATTTATAAATGTATTCCGGAAGCCAGTACTGATGTAAATACCTAGGGACATAGACTTTTCCAGGCAACGCCTGTGGAAAAGAGATGCTCAGAACCCATAAGCCTCACTCACTTACAGCTCAGACAGATCACTTAGCCCTGGAGGGAGGCCACATGTTGAAGTGGTGTTTCTTCAGACAGTTCTAGAATGTTCTCCCCTCCCATTGGCTCCTTTGCTGCCTCCTGATGACCCTGCTGTCCCAGAAACCTGCCTTTCTCAGCCTCTGACTTCTGCTCTAAGATGAGTTCCTGCAAGGCCCAGAGAACAGGCCTCATGGACTAAGACCCCAAACCGGGACTTCTGTGAGAAGAGTGCGTGCTCCTAACCTCTGAGCCATCTCTCCAGCCCTGAGGAAGCTTTTTATATCGATACCTCCTGTTCCTCTTCTGTGTCCCAGGCTATTACTCAAGCCCTCTGGCCCAGCCGTTGCCACTGTACACCCTGGAGCACTCTACTGCATTTCTGTTTTTTATGCCCACACAATCCAACTGATCTCACTGTAATTCCTGCTATTTTAGAACAGGAAGCAGTCCCAGGGAGTCACCTATGCCATTGCCTTCATCATATAGAGCAGAAAAGCAGAGTTCAGAAAGGGGAAGAAAGTTGGTTTGGGTCACACAGCATGGTACTGGAAAAATGGACTCTAATACATGTCTCCTTATCTTCAGGGAGAACTTTTTCTCTTTGCCATGATGCTGACCAGGTGACAAGTCACTTATCTTGTTCACTCAGCTCAGCATAGGTCTGAAATGGCAATGTCTCTTTCATAGATACTTTTTCGTTTTGAGAATATTTTTAATAATATATGCAGAGGGTATGTACATATGAGTGCAGTACCTATGGAGACCAGAAGAGGGCATCAGATCCTCTGGAGCCACAGCAACAGAGAGTTGTGAGCTTGTGAGTCCTAGGAACCAAACAGTAGTCCCCCACAAGCTACTACATGCTCTTAACCATTGAGCCATCTCCTCATCCCCCAGTCTTGGACTCGTGAAGGATCCCTGTGAGCTACAGCAACTTGACTCCTTAGTTCTTTTTACACTCCCAATCGTCTCCTCCCTCCCCATTAACTCTTACTCTCCCAGCTCACTCTGCGACCTTGGGAAAGCCGATGCCCATCCTCTCAGTTTCCTTTCTGTTAAGTGAGAACATTGAGCTTGATGGTGTCTTGGAACCTTTTAGCCTCTGAAAGTTCTAGAATTCTCTGCCCTTCCTTCGATCCCCTGCCCCACTCCCCCAGGATATTGCTTCAGACCCCTGGCTTCTACTGTGGTATGAGTTCCTGCAGGGCCTTAAATACTATGGCATCATGGAAGGATGCTAAGCTTGGAGTCCAAAAGTTCAAATCCTGTGTTCATATCCTGCCTCTGTGACTAATAACCGTGACCTCCTGCAATTTTTTTTTTTATCTTCCTTGGCTGCTTTTTCTTTCTAATGAAATGGGAACAGTCATACATATACTTGTCAGATTTAGTAACAGTGACATCAGATAGGTTTATGGAACTACATGGAACTCAGGGAGTCAGAGGAAGTAACAGTCCATCTTGATGCCTGGGCATGGGGCTGAGTGGGAAGAGGAGGGAAAGGTGTACATGCCTCTCGACAGAGGATGGGTTTCTCATGCAGCTGGTGAGGACTATTGAAGAGCTTTTATTAGCAGAGTAGCAGCATCAGGTTCACCCCACAGAGATCAATCAGGTTGTCGGGCGAATAAATCAGAGTGGAGAATGCTAAATGACCACCCACAGACTGCCATAGAAGACCCAGCTAGGGAGGGCGGGGCCTGGATGGATACAAGGAAGGTAGAGCTGGGGCGAAGCAAAGATAACAGGTCACAGGTCATACTGCTTGCTCCCTCCCAACTGTGTTTCTCTGCGGCATTAACACATACACAAAGAAGATGCATTTGATTTATTAATGCTCAGAGGCTGACAATGTGACTCGTTAGACAGAGTGCATGCCCACCATGCACAAAGCCCTGGGTTCTATCCTCAGCACTGCATGAAATAGGTTGAGACGGGAGGATCCAAACTTCTAAGTTATCTTCCACTACATAGCAAATTCAAATTCAAAGTGACCCTGGACTGCTCAAGTCCTGTCTCAAAAAAAAAAATGTTTGTGTGCCTGTTTGGCTTTGTAGCATAAAGCCATCTCCTGGTGCAGCTCTCCCTCTCTTCTCTTCCAGAATCAGTGGATAACTGCCCCAGCAACTGCTATGGTAACGGTGACTGCATTTCCGGGACCTGCCACTGCTTCCTGGGTTTTCTGGGCCCTGACTGTGGCCGAGGTAAGCATTCACATGAACATAGTGGTAACGGTAACTGCTTCCCAGACCCTATGGCTAGCTGGAGTGCACTTCTCAAAGGGAACTGAGGACTCAAGCTGCCTCCTCATGTACCCAGGAAGTACCACAAGAGTTATTCTCCAGTGGCCTGTCAAAGGCAGTTGGCAGGTAAAGCCAAGTGCTGTCAGTCTTTGTTATCTAGCTATGGACAGGTCAAGACTGGAAGTACCGTGTTCCTTCCTATGGTACTGAGGGTGGCAGTGAGGGACCCTTTGAGAAGTTGATTCCCTCTTTAAAGGGACCATCAGCCTTTGTCAAGCACCCTCTATGCCTCTCCTCTCTGGCCTGTGGATAGGAAGCTTAGGGAGCCCCTCCACTCGTGCACAACACAGGCAGAACCTCAGCTAAGACACCAGCAGATGGATCTGGAGGCCTGTCATCTCCTCTCACATGTACCATAAATACTGCTAAAGACAGCAACAAATTCTCAGATAACCTAAAGGCTACCTGAGACCTACTCTGCACTTCCGGCCTTCATTTTTGTTCTAGAAACATGAAGAGGGAAACTTCCTGAGATCTGTGGTCCTGAGAATTTGGTGTTCGCCACAGGAAACCCAAAATGGACTCTTGTCTGGGTTCCTCCATCTGTCTACCCAGAAGCCTCCGGCTTTGTGTCCATTTAGGAGTTTTGTCCTGTTACATACTGGGCTTATCCCACTGACCGAGCCTGGGGCTCTCAGGCCATTCTGAGAGACTAAACCAACTGTTACAAAGCAGCATTAGGATACCTGAAGTAGAGGCAGCAAGGTTAAGTATGGCTGTCTCGGTTAGGCAGGAGGGAGATCCACTCAGAAAGGTGGAGAGGAGATGGGGCAGGACCGGAGTCTAAGGCTTGTGGAATTCAAGAACAGAAGTCAGAAATGATTTCCAAGGTCAAGGGAATAGTGCCCTACAAATCCTACCCAGGGTGTAGCGCTGGGGACTCTGACTACTTTAGCTATTATGAAATAGGCTTGCCTTGAGACTGCTGGCAGCCCTGGGTAGCATAGTGATTGCCTGCTGAGTACTCTAAAAAGAAAAGATGCCAGGTGGGGCCCAGCAAAGGTAGTGCAGAGAGAGCCAAGTCATTCCTTCTAAGGAGAATTACCATCTCATCTCAGATGCACGCACTTCAGGTTAAGAGTCATGTATAAAATAGCCTTATTGTATCTCAGTGAGACAGGTGAGCGCTCGAACCATGGTGCGATATAGCTTATTTTTAGATAGTATCCTTCATAGAGAGGATCACAAAACCCTGATGCTAAGAGGCAGAACAGAAAGATACTTCAAAGAGCTAAGTTGGGCTCAGCTCTTTTTGTTGAAGGATTGTGATGTAAGAGGCTGGAATGGGGACCTGAAAGACAAAGGAAGCAGAGCCATGCCAGGGTTAAAGACAACAGTTAGTGTGGTGTTGCAGAGGGGGGGGGGGGGGTTAAGGATGGGGATTTGGGGGAGGGTTGACAACAGAGGGCTATCAGGAGAGTGCTGGAGAGGCAACGCAGGCAGCCAGGAACCCCAGATACTGTCTTTTCTATTGATAATGAGAAACAGATGGCAGCTTCCTCTCTGAAGCTCCTGGCAGCTAGGATGCTCCATCTGAAACGGAGGAGGCCGGAGAAACCTGTAGCACCCAGTGCCAGCCCCTGGCCCCGCGTCACACATCCTCTCTTCCAACTCCAGAGAAATGAAGCAGCATAGGGGAAGTGGGTGATGGGTACACAGGGGTGTGTACCGCCAATCAGTTGATGCGACCGGCCAAGCAGAGGGGAGAAGAGAGCAGAGGCCAATGGCAGGGTGCTGGGAAGTGATTCACCCAGGCATTTGGTACTGTCTCTTCAGCATCCTGTCCCGTGCTGTGCAGTGGGAACGGCCAGTACATGAAGGGCAGGTGCCTGTGCCACAGTGGCTGGAAGGGTGCCGAGTGTGACGTGCCTACTAACCAGTGCATCGACGTGGCCTGCAGCAGCCATGGCACCTGCATCATGGGCACCTGCATCTGTAACCCTGGCTACAAAGGCGAGAGCTGCGAGGAAGGTGAGATTCATCCAGGCTGCCTCTGAGGTTGAGGCCAGCCTACTCTATGGGATGGCTTTCAAAGATTCCTGTTTTGAAATCAGATATAGCTCTGAGTCCTAGCTCAGTCTCCTCCATAAAGCCAGGCTACCTTCCCCAGGGGGCCACTGTGAGGGCTGAACTAAATAGCCCGTATCAGGCACTTAGCTCAGTGGCTGACACCTAGTAAATGCTCCATAAATGTTGCTCTTACATCAGTAGCGTTATTCTGGGGATGGTCAAGCTTCACCCTCCTTCATTCAGGGTTTGGAAATGGGTGGGCTTTACCAGTTGCAGGTGATGGGCAATGCATACACTTGCTATCACCTCCTATTTTCTACCAGCCAGCACCCTGGCTCCTTCCCCAGTGGGACAGAGACGTCCCTAGGAAGGCTAGTCTTCTAAACCCATTTAGTATGTAACAGAGAGCCTTCATTTACAGCACCATTTTCTCCTAAAAGAGAGAATGTTAACAGGCCTAAAGTAAGAATCCAGGCGGGATCAGTGTCTGAAAGCACTTCCTGTCTCTGTTACATATAGCCCTCCAGTGAGCCAGTGAGTGCCCTTAGCTTTGGGGGGGACAGTAGCTGTTGAGGGAAGATGGCGGCCTGAAGAACACAAGGATCTGGCTTTTCCTATCCAGAGCTTGAGGATCTTCCTTGCTTCCCTTTCTTTTAATCACTCGTGATGAAGCCCCTGCACAGAAGGCTCTAATAGAGATTCCTGTTAGAACAGTGGGCTGTTTCACCTGAGCCATGTCCATGTGGTACTATTCTCCAGACAGAAGGACACTGGACAGTGCCCTAGGGCTGTGGGATATTTTTCAAAGAGAAAAAAAAGGTAACGTTTAGAACTTTGATTTACGTTATCTATTTGAAATGAAATGTTTTTCCTCCTGCTCTCCCTTCTGAAGAAGGCCATCTGGGACTGATTTCTTTTATTATTTCTCTTTCTCTGCTAAAATGTGTTTGTACAGTCTCATGTTTATAATAATGTTTTGGAGGGCCTCCCTCCTCCTCACCCTCCTCCCTGGGCTCCGCTGCTAACAGGTTTCCCGTTTATAAAACATCAGCTAACAAGCTTACTTTTTTTTCTCCCTCTTCCTTCTGAAGTTTATGGCTCCATATTTTTTGAAGCCTGAAAGGAGGCCAGGGCGGGAGGCTCGCAGGGGCTGGGGGAGGGGCAGAAGAGTACAAACTTAGATCTTTTGGTAGTGAAAAGTGAGACACTGCCTTCTCAGTCCTGAAGGGCATCTAATGGCTTGTGTGGTCACTGAAGCATGGAGCATTTGGGGGTAGGACTGGGGCGAGCCTGTGTTCGCAGCCTGGCCATGTGGGCATCACCATTCATTAGTGAGTTAAGCGTCTGCAAGGAATTGTGGCTCTGTGAAAGAGAAAAGGGGGACTGTCTGGCATGCCTTCTAGAAAGAATCTAACCCAAGCTAGCCCACCTCCCAGTCACCTCCTCCCTCCCAGGCATGCTGGTACTTCCCGCATTACGCATAGCTCCCCAGGAGATAACCCACTTTCATG
This sequence comes from Grammomys surdaster, assembly GCF_004785775.1. Classification (NCBI taxonomy): domain Eukaryota; kingdom Metazoa; phylum Chordata; class Mammalia; order Rodentia; family Muridae; genus Grammomys; species Grammomys surdaster. Next base: position 4,615,091 of record NW_021604648.1, on the reverse strand, counting down.
AGGCTGTCTCAGCATGAGGGAAGAAGACAGCTTTATCCTTTCTTGGAACTCCTGTCACCCACAGGCCCAGAAGGAGGCAGACCCAGGCCACTCAAAGCCTCTTTGGCAGAATACAACCAAAAGATAACACAGATAACAGCCCTCAGCTGAGGATCAGGGCTCAGGGCCAATGGCACTCAGTAAGTTTGTCAAGTCTAGCCTGGTGCCAGGAGCTACCTTGTCCCTGTCATGCGGAACTCTGTGAGCTCCCCGATGCTTGTCAGGTCACCTGGAAACACGAAGACCAGGTGTCTTAAAAAGAGATGACCTCTCCTTAGCTCATCTTAGTCTTTATCCTCCTGAGACTGAGGGCTTTCCTTTACTGGTTCCTGGGTTCCTCTGTGTGTGGAAGGACAGGCCTGCGATGACAAGTACATTTCACTAAAACTAATGCCCTCCCAGCCTGTAAACAAGCATTAACTATGTACAGGAACCACACTGAGGGCACCCTGGGGTCTTCAGAAGCAGGGTCAACCCAAAGCTGGGGCCAGACACTGACAGGATGGGGAATGCTCTCCTGGGTCTCTGGGTGGGAATCACTGCATTTCCTGTCAAGTTGGAAAGCTCTTTGGACCAAGGGAATTACCATAGTACCCTAATGGGCTGGAATAATCCTTCTGTGGTTCCGGGATCTGAAGCCCGTCACAAGAATTTATCACTGCTGTTGTCTTTATTATTTTTAATTACCTGAACTTCAGCAGGTCATGCTTTAGCCGTTGCTAAACGGTGCCTGGAGACCATGAGAGAAGAGTCATTTGCCTTCGCTGGGCTTTATTAATTCCCCACATTCTCCTGTTTCTTTCCCTGTTTTGATTTGGTTTCTATTTTTAAGCCACTTCATGTGTTTATGCAAGCATATATGCTCAAATGTATTTTTGAACCAGTCAGATTATAAGAGGAAATAGCAAGCAATCTAGACAGGTGTGAGCGGCTGAAATGTAAATTCCTTCTGTGCTGCCTTGGAAAAATTATTTAATGGAAATAATAGATTAATTAGAGCTACATAAAATGCTTAATACCAAAGTGTAGCACAGACAAGCTTCTAAATGAATGACAACGTTTGCTACTGTCATTACTGTGATTTTAGCAGCTAGTTACTCCTTGCCCCTTGGCCTTCTTACTTACCACTGAGATGGCCAAGTACAATTACTTTTACAAATGAGATGACAAAAGAGCCATCTCCACAGTTTGGTCCTCAAAACAAATATCCTAGAATGCTCCCTTTTGTAAAGTCTCAGCCCTATTGTGCCTGTGACTCTTTTATACCTAGATCAGGTTTCCAAGTCTGGGTATAAAAGTCAAATATTCTGGATTATAAATGAAATTAGTAAGTACATTTGAATTATAGACAAACCTGTAGTTTGCATAAGCCTCACTACTCAAAGTCCTGAGAGGATGTAAAAATTCTGCGATACTATAGTTCATATAGTCTCTTCTGACCCTCACTGTCACTGGTGGCTCTTACAGCAATCTGATAGACAGGGATTGTTGACCGAGTCTGTTTCAGAATTAGAAAGCTCAGGGCTTCCATTTAACAAAGGATCCTATCCTAGTACAGTAAGGCAGAAAACAGTACAGGAAGACACCCAACATCTTGCTCCTCGTAGGCATGTATATACACACACACACAAATACACACATGTGCACGATTGGGTGCATACACACATACACATTAAAGGAAAATTTTTTTCTGGTAGAATTTATCTGTATGACCTTCTGAGCCCCAGTTTCCCCATCTGAGACTCCTCCGTCATTGCAACTCCTCCGTCAATGCAGTTTTTGCAAACATGGTAGGCTCCGGGTGCCATGCTAATGCCTGGTGGACATTTATACTCAGTTCACCTCACCAGCCAAGTGGCAGGGACTTGTAGCCACATTTTTCAGGTAAGGAAACGGTCTTGGAGAACTAGGAACTCAGGTCCACCACTCACTCAAGGCTTGTTCTCTACTGAAACCCCCCCCCCAAAGTGGACAGATCACTTTAACAGTGTTGTCCTTCCCAAGAGCCTCAGTCTGCTGTCCCAGTACTCACTGCGCCATCTTCCTTCCCTGTCACAGTGGACTGCATGGACCCCACATGCTCCAGCAGGGGTGTCTGTGTGAGAGGCGAGTGCCACTGCTCTGTAGGATGGGGAGGCACCAACTGCGAGTCACCCAGGGCCACGTGCTTGGACCAATGCTCAGGCCATGGAACCTTCCTCCCAGACACCGGGCTCTGCAACTGTGACCCAAGCTGGACTGGACACGACTGTTCCATTGGTAAATATGGGGGAAAGGGTTTGGTGTGGGTGGAGGGAGGGTTTGACTGTTCCATTGTAGCCGCTCAGCACTGAGAGGGAGGGGGGCTGCTCCCAAGCACCTAACTTCAGAATCCTCATGTTGTGGACTCATTTCCTCTTCCTTGCCCTTCCCTTCTTGTCTTTGGTGCCTCTCCTCTTGGTGAGCAAATAATTAAAAAATTACACCCTCCCCTTGTTTAGCCTTGAGATACTAAACTCTGTTGTGCTGGGTATTTTTGTGTAGCTCTAACCAGAATAATGAGAGAATGAGTTCAAGAAGGAAAGATTCATGTCAGATCACAGTTTCAGAAGATTCTTTCCAGGATTGTTTAGGGCACACCATCATGATGGTCGGAGTATGTGGTAGAAGAGGGTCTTTACCTCATGATGGCTGAGAAACAGCAAGAGCCAGGAGGGGACAGGGACACGGTGCTCACAGGGTGTGTCCACAGTGGCAGCATTGATTACTTGCCTGGTTGCTGTGACAAAGTACCACAGTCAGAAAGCCTGAACAGGAAGTGGGGGCAAGCTATAAACCCTCAGGACCCACACCCAATGATACAATACTTCCATTAAAGTTCTACCTCTTAGAGGCCCCACAGCCTGCTCAAACAGCACCACTAGCTAGGGGCACAGGATTCCAACCCCTGTGCCTACGGCAGACACTTAACACTGAAACCGTGGCAGTGACCTGCTGCCTCCAGCTCTCAAAGTTTCTAGAACATCCCAAAGTAGCATCATCAGATGAGGGCCAAGCATGCAGCATAAGAGCCTGCGAAGACCGTTTCAATTTTCAATGATAGCAAGTGTCATTTATCAATACTGACAGTGGGCCCTATGACTTGAGATGTATTTTACTGAGACTTATCTGGTGCAAGGTCACAAGGGAGCCTGGGAGAGCTGCAGGAAATAGGGGTCATGAGGGACCACCTGCCCCACCATGGTGTCCATTTAGTTCCGTCCGTTTTCCTCAGAAAGATAAACTCAGTGTAGATTTTAGGGTCCTCTGAAATCTGCCCCCAGTTCCTTTCTGGCTTAGTGCTATACTGGACAGTAATTACCATGGATGTGCTGTAGCAAATGTGTCTGTTAGTGGATACAGACCCAGGACTCAAAATAGACCTGATATACAACACCTAGTTGGTAAAGACAGAAGGATGAATGGATGGACTGATGGACAGATGGACAGGCAGATGGGCAGATGGATGGATGGATGGATGGATGGATGGATGGATGGATGGATGGACAGGCAGACAAACAGATGATGGATAGATAGATAGATGAATGGTAAACAGGCACATGGTAGGGCATCTGGTTCTATAGAGGGTAATGCTGTAGCAAGCTTCTCTCTATGAACAGCCCCTGTTTAGACTCCCAAAAGATGAGGATTAAATGAGAACACATGTGAACTACCTTGCACACTATTGTTACCAGTAGGAGGAATTCACATCTAACAACTCACTTAATCCATACAAAGCCCTTGAAAGAAAGTAATCAGCATCCCCTTTCCAATTCGCACCACACGTTAACACATCTACCGTGTAATGAGTACTATTTTTAATTAGATGCAACAGAGAGATAAGAAAGTGCCTGCCTGGTAGTGCATGCATTCTAGAGAAAGGAGACTTGCCTCAAATCACTGTCCAACCAACCACTCCACACTGCAAAGCTCAAATCAGCTCATTATGGTATAGATTAACAGTTCTGATCATGATCAAGAGAGACGGCTTTGACCTTTTTCTAAAATGAGACCCATGCAGCATTCATGCCTTTAGAATACCTTGAATTACCTTTCCTGCTGAATGGAGAATCGCTGTTCAATGCACTGTCTAAATTGGACTTTTATCCCTGTTTGCAAAGCTCATGTAAAGACATGATTGTGAGCACAGATGTGCAGAGTCTCAGGAATAATTCTCTTTATATAGCTCTGTTTATTGCAATATAATAAATGGTCCTCTTAAAGCCACGCTGCCTTGTATTGTTCATTATGTGGCCGAAAAGCTAATTTACGATGGGTCTATAACCCTCGCTTTGCACTGTTAATCCCCGATGAAATTCCACAGCCTGGGGGGAGGCAGGGATAGCTTTGGCTGAGCTTTCTGAGTACTCTTCAGTTGGCCGCAAATACAATGATGACAAAACAGAGAGGAAGCAGGTTAGAGAGTCGGCTCAGTAGGCAAATGCTGTGCAAGCATGTGGATTGGAAGTCAATCCCCAGCACTCATGTAAAATGCCAGGTGCTACATTATGGATCTGTAATCCTGGCACTGGGCAGAGGGGGTGTAGACAGGTGGATCCCAAGGGTGTTCTAGCCAGCCAGCCGAGCAGAATCAGTGGGCTCCAGGTTCAGTTAGAAATCTCGTCTCAAAAAATAAACTTTGAAAGCCATCAAGGGAAAAAGCCAATATTGATCTCCGATCTCTGTATGCGTTCACATGCTTGTGTGTGTGCGCACCACCACCACACATGTGCGTACCCACGGTATCCCCCTACCTCTCCCTTTCTCTCTCTTACACACACACACACACACACACACACACACACTACACTGGATCCATTTGATCTCATCCACCTTAGTCATAGGTCCATCCCTCATGGCCATAACTGATATCAGACATGTATGTAGACTCATGCAGAAAGACATAGGAGAGTCATGTGCTGGGAAGAAACCCTGAGGCAGATAGACCTGGGTTCAAATCCTGGCCATGCTACTTAGTCATTATAATTTTAGGCCAGTTACATCACCCCGTTTAACAAAAATAAATGGAGATATGGTGATAAGAAGCAGGCTAAACCTTGAACCCAGACTGGTGTCTGACTCTCATGTCCTGACTCACCAGTGTGTGTTAAATGAGCAACAGCCACCCTAGGTCTTACTACAGGCATGCAGATGACTCTGTGTTCACCACTGTCTCTAGCTTCCATGGCTCTGTGTGTGTGTGTGTGTGTGTCTGTGTGTGCACGAATATCTGCATGTGTGAATGTGAGTACTATCTCCTTGGCTGTCACTTCAGCTCTGGAAGCCAGTAATTCTGCTATAGGCTACTGTGTGACATCAGCAGGGCATTTAACTTTACTTCAGTTTCCTTGTCTAAAAATACAGAGGCACTAATACGTATCTGCGTGGGATGTTATCATTAAATTAAGTCAGTGGGCACACAGATAGCAATAATCATCACAGACTAAGCACGTGATATCTTCCTGTAACCTCACTTCGAAGTTCACTGAGAGGGGCCGTTCAAAAACTATTTATGAGGCCAAGCAAGAGATGCCTCACTGCCTGAACCCACTGCAGCCAAGAAGTTCATGTTCGGGGCCTCGTTGAAGAGCTGTGGCCTCCATCTCTCACAGAGCCATACGGAAAGCCTTGCTGCCCGTGAGCAGCTTCAGTGAGCGGCTTAACCGTTTCAGCCCTCGGTTTTCCCCGACATTCAATTACCTTACAGACCTGGCAGGTTAGGTAGGCACAGATACTGCCCAGTCTTCCTCAGGAGCCACAGGCCAGTGGGCTCATCTACACAATCCTTGTACTGTCAGAGGTATGGACTGCAGGTTGATGGGTTGACAAAGATGGCCGTGTCTGCCACCTTCTAGGAGAAAAACCTGTCTCCTCCACGATATGAGTGTCTGACACCAAGAGCAGGATTTAATGAAGGTAGCTTAAATCAATACACCCTGTAATGAAATGTGAGCTGGGAAGGTCCTTGGCACTTTCATGGGGTCTGTGGAAACAGTAAAGTCAGATCTTATACAAGAGTTTACGTATGTCCCCGCTTCTCAGCACCTTGGCTTCTGGTCCCATCTCAGAACCTTCTCTTCCAGTCCAGTCTCATCCATGTGGTCCTCCTCCCTGACAAGCCAGACAAGGCAACTGGAGACCACCAAAGTCCAGTCTGTCACCTCCAGCACACCTGTCTTTAGCTCTGGACCCAACAGTGTGTCACTGACTAAATCATATTGCTGATGGTAGGGGGATATGATCTCTACTCGTTTTATAGAAAGGATGGGCTTTGGGAAGGAGAAATGACTTGCCCAGGTTAGAGGCAGAGTTAAATTAAATCTGGGCCCTCTGAATCTAAGTCTTCAGCTCTTGCCTTAGATACTCTTTCCATCAAAAAGAGGTCTCCTTGCCAGTATCTGCCTTTCTTTCTGACAAGCCGTAGTATAGAAAGTTTATGTATAAGGCCATCTCTTTCTTTGTGAGTATTTCATACCAGCCACTGAGCTGCAAGCCTAGCAGCCGTTAAGTTGGCCAGGAAGATCTTTTTGTAAGATCCCTAAAAATGTACCTGTGATATTGAGTGTTATGCTGAGTGTAGGGGGATCTAGAATAGTCATGAAAATGAACCTCTGGGTACATCTGTGAGGGAGTTTCTAGACTAGATCAACTGAGGCAAGAAGACCTGCCCTGAATGTGAGCCCCACCACTCCATAGGCTGTTTTTCCTAGACTGCATAAAACGGGGAAAGCTGTCTGAGTACCAGCATGCAGGCTGTTCTGCTTCCTGACTGAAGCTGTTACGTGAGTAGCTATCTCAAGTCATCGTTGCTAGAACTTCCCCCTAACATAATAGACTGTACCTCATACTGGGAGCCAAAACAAACCCTTCCTGCCTTAAACTGCTTTCAGTAGGTTACTTTGTTTCATCAACAAAATAAATAACAAATATAATAGTGTTACTATTGATGACACTGCTGGATGAGGAAGCACCAAGCTTAGAAGGCTTTCTTTTATCAGTACCCGTCCCCCCTGTTGTTTAGTGAACAGCAAACTCCAGCCAGATCTGAGTGCGGTCTTTCCTAAATGTGCTAATGAATTTTCTGTCGCTGTGACAAAATGCCTGAGAGATAATCAAGTAAAAGAAGTCAGGCTTAATTTTGGCTCACAGTTTAGGAAGCTCAGTCCATGGCCGCTTGGTCCCACTGCTTTTGGACCCATGCCAAAGCAGCACGCTGTGGTCTGAGCAGGAGCTGCTAGTGATGGCTGCCAAAAAGTGAAAGAGGGAAAAGAATCAGGGTACCATTCATTCCGCCCTACCAAGATATGTCCCAAGTAAACAAATTGTTTGTACTTAGTCTCACCTAATAAAAGGGCAACCACTTCCTGGTAATGCCACCAGGATGGGGGCTAATCCTCAAACATATGACCTTTGGCAGACATTCAGGATCCAAAGCATAAGATTAAGCATGGTGGTTATCTGAGCACTGTTTTGCAGTCATGTCTCTCAAGACAAACTGTGAACAGCAGGAGGTCAAGATCTTGTCATTATTCTCATCACAAGGACAAACACATATAGCAGGTTCCCGTGATTATTGCATTGAGTGACCAATTGTCAAAGTGAAGACAACAGAGCCCCAAGGTACACAGAAATGGGTGATCCCTGATCTCCCTGTGACTGTCAGACGGACGTCACTGTCTCAGGGCTCCCTTCCTTATGTTTCTACTCCCCAAAGCTAAAGCCAAACCCTAAAGTCCACTTCTATCTCAGACCCCATTCCTCTTGGTTCCATGCCTCCTGAAGGACCTGCATCCGCTTCCCGCTTCCAAGCTGTCTCCCAGGGGAACAGCCATCACACAAAGTGGGTAAGCTCCTTGTCCAAGTGTTTTGCCTAATTTTATTTTCTCAAAGTAAAAGAGGAAATTTAGCCTCTTTAATGCGGTCCTTAAAATCAGCAAAGCCCACTTTTCTTTCAGAGTCTACAGGCTTCTAAAAACAATTCAGACTCTTTGGCTCTGTGTAGGCACCAGCTGCCCCAGGCCAAGTTCTTCTTGGGTCTTGCTTCCCGCTCTCTCTCCAGAGCCTCTATTCTAAACCTTATGCATTGGGTCCTCGTTCCCCCTGCTTGGCAAGCTCTCCCATCTTATCTTCTATAAATGACTTTTATGTGAGCAGAGCCTGTCGCTGCGTTTTATCCCTCCGCGTGGCTGGCTTGCAGAAGCAGTACATGGCAGAGAGTCTTGCCTGTAAAATGCTCATGCTGGTAGTTTATGATTCTTATCATTTCATTGCACTTGAGTTTCATGGAATAACAGGTGGGGATGCATTGGAGATTAAGCAGTATGGGTTTGAAGGCAGAATGTGCCATCAGTAAAAGCATGTGGGATTGGGAATAGGACCATGCTCTATGGTCAAGCCTCAACTTACCCATTAATACACCTAATAATAACTTCCCTTATCGAACTGTTTTTCCAAATTCACTTGAGTGCATGTGCATAAATTGCCCAGTATGATGGCTATGTTTCGCATTCAGTATGCACTCAATAAAGGAAATGCGAGGACATGTTTTATTATGCATAATTAGGTCTAAGTTAGCCAAGTAGTTCTTATCTTCAAATTCAAGTTTGCAGTAGGGTTTATGTGGTCTTCCCATTGGAATCAGCCTCCTCTCTGAACAGTGGCTTCCTACCAGGTCTCCACAGACAGCATCACAGAGCAGCTCCAGGCCTACATCCAGCCCAGAGCTTGTACACATCTTGTCAGTCTTTCCCATGTGTCTTGTGTCCCAGCTGAGGATTCAAGAATCCTGCCATCCTCTCAGGTTCCAGCCAGCACGCATGCAGTCTGCTAAGAGCTCCAGTTGAGGTGCGTGAAGGCTAGAAAGTGATGAACGTGGTGAAGAGATGGAAGCCATCACTAAGGAGTCTTGAGAGCCATGAGGAGGAAGGAAACTGAACAGAGACTACTTGGCACCCAAAAAAGAAACCACACATGCATGCCAAGGCAGAGAAGGCAGGGAGTGGAGCAGGGTCCAACTCTAGTGCTCACTGAATACCTTAACAAATTTTTTTTTTAATTAGACGCCAGGGAAACAGGTCAGTGAGGTACTTGGCACAAGCATGAGGACCCAAGTTCAATCACCAGCACATATAAAAAGCTCAGTGTAGCAGCCTGGAGAAGCAGTGCGTCTGGGGCTCTCTGACCAGCCAGCCTAACCTAACTGGCTAAGCTAAACTAACTGAGATCTTAGTGGGAGGACTTGTCCTTAAAAACAAGGCAGGGCCTCCTGAAGAACAACACCCAAAGGTGACCTCTGGCTTCCCCACATGCATGCACATACATGCCCTAGTACATATAAACTTGTACACACACATTTATCATCACATATGCACACAAAATCCTGGATTCAATTCTTTCAATGAACCTGGACTATTTTCTTATCAGGGCTCTTTCTTTGCTTTCAGATCTACCTGGCCTAGACTCTTTCTGAATTTGGATGGAAACCTTCCAGAATCCAGGTTCAGATCCTCTAAGCGCTCCCCTGCTCTTCTCTCTCTCTCTCTCTCTCTCCTTCCTTCCTCCCTTTCTGTAAGGGAGGAAGAAAGGAAGGAAAGAGAGAAAGGAGGAAAGAAGGAAAGAAAGAGAGAGAGAGAGAGAGAGAGAGAGAGAGAGAGAGAGAAGAAAGTCACAAACCATATAGAAGAACAATGATAATTGGGTGGATTGAATTGATAAGCTGAAAAGCTCTGTATTAAATGAAGTCACAATTGACAGCAAAATGAACCAAATGCTTAAAAAAATAAGCTGAAAGTAGCATCAGGGTTAAGAAATATTAAAGCTTTGAACATCGTCATTGCGTTAGTGCTAAATTTTGAAAATGGTAATTCAACTTTATTTACGAGGCAAAATATAATTACATTTAAATTTGAGGGAAGAGAATTTAATTCTTATTAATGACAGAAAGACAGAGCGAGATGCTTTAATGCCAGAAAAAATTGTCTGATGTTCATGGATGGAAGAGAAAATTAGATTCAGCACTGAGCATTCTCCCCTGTTACAAGTCTCATTTATGTAGCCAGAATTGTTCTCTCTCTGAGAAACATTACCTTCTCAGCCCAGAAAGCACAGTGCCGACAGCCAATTAAACATCAAAAGGAAATGATCGGGCCAGGCTATTTCTGTATAGGTATGTTACAAGACGGGAAACTCAAGGTTAGAATTTCACTGGAGAAATAATATCCATTGAGACTTGACATTTCCCATACCCCTTCCCAAAACCAGTGACAGCCTAGGACTCAAAGTTCAGAATAATAAATATCTAAGAGATTGACATTGGTGGGGAGGAGAGTGTGATGGCAGAGGCAGGAAAGAGTCCACCAGTTGGCTGGAAAGTAACAAGAGATTTAGACAGAAAGAGATGGTCAGTTCCTAGCACTTAATCAAAGACTGGAAAATTGAGCCCAGACAGGCACACTGCTAAATACTGCCAGAGTTAAAGGTTGATAAAGCAAGAGCTGGCAGCTTTGTAATTTAGCAGAATTTCCCTCGACAGCCCCGGGAACATTTTCTATCAGAACTGGAGCCTTTCAGTATGCAAATATAAGCCCTCCTGCAATTGGACTTCAGAGTCAGGCTTCTGTTTGGATGCTCCGGCTGACACTTTGTAGCAAATCTCCAGTCAGCTCCCTGAATCAAACTGCTGCTACAATAACTTGTAATTTAAAAGAAGAAGAAGAAAAAAAAAAACTGTTCCTTTGAATGGAAATGTTACATTTTACAGAGCCCCTTCGCATATGTGCTTCATGATTTGTTTAAACTACATAATACCCTGACATGCAGGTGGTGTTGTTCCCAGGAAACAGGGCTTCAAGGAACTTGGGTGAGTTGCCCAAAGATACTTTGGGGAAACCAAGATTCAAAGCCAGGATCCTCTGGGCTCATATTAATCCCTTATACAACTCTTTCACTGGCAACTACCAAGGTTTGTGCTAAAGCTGGCAAGACAAGACAGGCATCAGGACCATGCAATGCCAATCAGTTCATGTAGTGCCATTGCCACAAACCATGTCTTACTCTTGTTTCCTGTAGCCATAATGAAATACCCTGACAAAAGCAACCTATGAGAGTAAGGGTTTATGTTAGCTCACAGTTCCAGCTCCTAGTGCATTAGAGCTGGGAAGTCAAGGCAGCAGGAATAAGAAGCAGCTAATCACATCCACAGGCAAGAACAGCAAAAGAGGAACACACGTCTCCCCATGCTCAGTGTGCTTTCTCCTTTTTTAAACCTACAGACTAGGACACCAGCCAAGGGCATGGCACCACCTACTTTCAGGTGGGTCTTCTCACGTCAATTAATATGACCAAGTCATGTGCAAAGACCAGCCTGATCTAGACCAACCCTCATTGCAACTGCCTTGTCCTAGGTGACCCTCAGCCATATTGAGTTGATCACTAAAACCCACCATTTGTGCCACAGAAAACTGAGTCCAAGAACGAGAAAGGACATGATGATTCTTAAGTCTGGGATGATCTGAGTGTCATCTTGGAGAGGGTCAGAGCTAAAGTGGCTGATAGAGGCTGTTTGATGAGACAAAAGGAATAGCTCCTTGCAGCAGCCCACTGTAAAGACCCAATATTTGTAGCATAGGCAGAGATCGAATCAATCAAGGGGTTTTCTGGACATTTCTAGTAGTGCAATGTGACTCATCTTAGAGATTTGTGGCAACAAGAGAAGTGCTAGAGTCCACAAGCAACAGAAGGTGAATGGCCTTGAGAAATTTTGAGCTTTTTGTCTGTCATTGGGAATCATGCAGAGATTTTAAGCCAAATCCTGCATGGGTAAATTTAGTTTTAGAAAGCTAGCTCTAAAAGGATGGAGGGGATATGTTCAGTGGATTAATAGCACTGGATATGCAAGAGGACCCAAGTTCAAATTCCCAGCACCCACATTAAAAAGCCAGGAATAGGTTCACAACCCTAAGTCCCCATCACTATGGGAGGTGGAAACAGGGCTTCCTGGCCACTAACCTGACTCAAGGTTCATTGAGAGAGCCTGTCTCAGGGAAATAAAGCAGAGTGATAAAACGGGACACTTAATGCCCTCCTCTTACTTCCTCAGACTCATGGGTGAGCACACACTGGCACATGTGCCTATATCGCACATAAACATGCCACACATATACAAATGTTATAGTAAGTAGGAAGTCTGTATAGAACCATTATGAAGTCTGGAGTACCTAAGGCCATCCAGGTGGCAGTATCTAGGAAAATCAGGCAGATGAACTCATGACTAAGTGGAGAAATTAAGCCTTTTACAAAAGGAGACTGGAGCTAGAGGTCTTTGGGAAGATTTATCATCTATTGCCTCCATTTACCGCCATAGGCTCTCATGGAGGAGCTGGGGTGACAGATTTTCCAGCCCTAGCCAAATTATGCATCCCAGTCATGTTCTTTGGCTTCTCTTCTCCCTGGACTTTCCTGGTTGTTTCCCTGCCAATTCAGATGCCATTCAGAGTCCTTTTCTGGGCTAGGTTTGAAGGCCTCTAATCAGGAAGCCAGATACCCTCCAATTAAGATTCATGTCAGTGGCTTACTGCTTCTTGCCACAGGTACTTTGTCAGGACTTGAAATCTGAACCCTGGGGAATAGGTGTGGAGCCCTGCTCTGTGCCTGTATCCTAGGTGTCTAGTCTCTGCCTGGTCTGAAAGCTCTCCAGTCTCCTCGACTGAGGTGAAAGGCCATGTGCTTTCCACAGCTCATTAGCTTTCTACCTTCTTGGTCTATGGAGCAGAGCCTCGACCTGGAGCAGTTCCGGCTGGAGGGTTTGGGGAGGGAAGTTGAAAAGCACAGGCGAGTGGCTGAGTTTGGCCTTGCTGTCTAGAGTAGAGTAATTACTGTAGGGACATCAGAGGCTCGTTCTTGTACCTTTTTCCTCTCCTGGTTTCTTCCAGAAACCTGCACTGAGACAAAACAACCATCTGCTCAGCTTGCAGGGAAGGAAGAAGGAGCTGCCATACTCGGGAAATGATAGTTTGCTGGAAACACAAGGAGACTCTCACCCCTGGGAGAAAAATTAACTGTACTCTAATAACCTACCATGTGCGAGGCAAGTAGCTGGCTTTGTGCTAGTTTGTGCACATGGGTTCCTTAGAGATAGGCCTAATTTTATATTATCTCCAAATCCCGAGTTTCTAAGGATATCATATACGTAGCAGATGCTTGACATATTTTTGAATTAATTGTAAACTTCTGATGGAGAGTTGCCATTGTCACCATCTTATAAATGCCGTAGATAAGGCTTGGAGGTGGGCAGCATTTGTTCACCATAGGTAGGAAGTAGTGAAACACCTAGCTCCTTCCATGACTGCCGGCCTTTGCTCTGTGCAAAGTCATAGAACTTTGGAAAATTACATGGTACACTATGACCCATGCCACTGAAACTGCCAATATAGAGATATAGCAGGAGGCACATTTTCTGTATGAGACACATCAGAAAATCCAGGCATTAGTCTGTGATTGCAGAGTCCTGTGGTCAATACCTATTGACTAATGACCCTGAGAGAGTAGTACACACTGGGGTGTATTGGGGTGCCTGGAACCTAGATGAGACTGCTTCTAGCAAGGATTAAAGGAGGAGGACCCAAGAAGTAGCTGGTATTAGAGCTGGAAACTGAAAGCATGCTTAGACTTGAGCCTATGTGGATGGACCATAGGAGGCCCACATAGGCAGAACCCACGCAGAATCCTAGAGGAGGGCTACCGAGTATAATGGCTGCCCTCTTGCCGTCATTTGCAAAGATGACTCTACATGACTGCTCTTCTGAGGCAGCTAACAGGGTTTTGTTCAAGTCCTGGCACATATGGCACCGTGTATATAAGGATATATGGCACCGTATTTAAGGCAAGGCACTCTCTTCCTTCTTGCCTGGCCTTCCTGTCTACAGAAGCACTAGAAGGTTTCTGAGGTGCCTTCTCATGCTCTAACCACAAAAGCTGCCTTCCAGAGTCCTCAGCTCTCCCTCCCTTGACTCTCCATCCACTTTAAGCGGACCTCCTGGTGACAACATGCCACCTACAAAGCATCCTTCCACAGTCCCTGGCTTGCCTTCCTTCAGTTTCCACCCATCCCATGGTCCTCAGTCTCTTAGCTGCCTTTTCCACCACTCACTGGTCCCCTTGTTTCTGCATCTCTCTCTCTCTCTCTCTCTCTCTCTCTCTCTCTCTCTCTCTCTCTTTCTCTCTCTCTCATGCCCGCCTTGCAATCCTCCAACTCTCCCTAAGCATTCACTGTCTCTGGACACGTAGCTGGCTTCTGCCCTTCCAGTAGCCAGATCTCATCATGGGCAAGATAGGCAGCTTCTCCCACACCCTGCACTTGTAGCTTCCCCACACTCTGAGAGCTCTCATGCTCAGTCCACAGAGAGGCTACCTCAGTGCCCACACTGATCCGCCAGCATTCCATCCAGCAGAGATTCTTGCCTCTTACTTCCTGAGGACCAACACCATTGCTGAAGTCCTCCCACTTTATTCTGGATGGTCCTTTACAAAGCCTGTGGCCCAGGCATCTCTCTGCCTGTATTCTAGACCCAGCAGATGTGCTGCACACAAGGCCTGTCCCTCCAGTTATACTTTGGATTCAGTGCTTGCCAACTGTTCCAAGGCACCTCAGAGGAATCCAGTGTCCTTGTTCACTCTCTGGCTTCTAATCTCCCTTCACCTGGCTAATTTCCAGTACACAGACATGATGTACTTGCCATATAATGACTGTTTGCTCCATAAAAGCTGGGAAGAATATGAAGCACCTTCCTTGGATTTCATATAACCAGTCTATAAGCCCAAGATCTTGGTATCTGCATTTTGCCTAATTTTTATGCACCTTTTGAGAAAGCTGAGGCATAGAGAGATGAAGCAACTTGCTTGAATCGTATGGTTTGGGTGGGTGGATGGTGACATGCTAAATGGTGAAGTAGCCAAGAAGACAGACAGATGGTCTGATGTTTGGCCAGACTGCTAAGGAGGAGAAAAAAAGCAGAAGAGAAAGGGTTCAGTGTAGTGACTGTAGGGTTTGGACTGGGGTGAAGAAGCAGAATCAGTTTCCAATATCAGCAGTCGGGTTGTTTAACTCAGGCAATAATCTACTAAACAATTTATACTCACAAAACACCGACAGACTGCATCAGGGGCCTTACTTCAACCTGATCCCACGGCTGATGGACCAAGAAAGCTAGGATAGACAGACGTCTTTCATTCTAGCCAATAAACAGTTAAGCAAATAACTTCGTCTACCCAAGTTATTTGCTCAACTGCAGTATGGAAGTGAAAGTCTAATGGTCCTGAGGTATTAATGAATTTTGGAGGGCGGGGGGCAGTGAATATGACCAATAACTCAGGAACACCAAGGACACATTGTCCTATCCTTATTTTGACTCACATGCTAGCTAGTGTGACTTGAACTTTCTGTCTGCCAAGATCTCAAAGACAAGTACTTAAACAGAAAATGCCATCAGGAAACATTTATGAAGCCCTCTATGGAAATGTCTAAGATCATTCTCCAAACCTCAGGTCCTAAGCAAAATAGTATCATCTTTATTATCTTATCAGTGCTCATTAGAGACTTTATGAAGACTTCTTGGAGGTCACAAAGGCGCAGGCTTACTTTTCACACCCAAGAAATTCCCCAAACCACCTTCCCCTCATTTTCCTCGTTCTATGGGAGTTTTCAGGCACTTGTGTAGGGTGCATTCTCTATCCCCAGTTTTTATCAATGTGTATCTTTCTGAGTAGATGACACTCTATGGGGAAATTATTCATATATCTCTCCCATTAGGGTAAAGACACAACCTCACCTTCCAGATTTTTCTAATGACCAGGATTGCAAAGTAAGTCCAGACAAATTAAAACACAACTGTGATAGGTCCCAGACTTCATCTTGGCTTGTATGAAGATTAGTGTTTAATGAGAGGCGCTTGAGGCTACTTTTTCCCCCAATGTCTACACTTCTGGGCATAATTACCAATAGCCAACTCTTACATATTTTCCCATCCTATCACCTGTTCCTCATGTGTCCACTTCCTTCCATGCTGTAGAGAGATGATGGGTACAGTTCAAGTGCCAGCATGAAGGAAGATGGGTCTGCAAGCATATGGACTAAAACCTTTAACAGAGTTCACAGAGATTGGAGATGGGTGTTTAAAAAGCTTATCTCCCAAGAATATTGGGCCTCTGTTTGAATATATTTGATGGTAATTTTTTAATATCATGGCCCTGTGATGGGGTTCAGCTAGCAGATATGAATCTCCTCCAAGAAGTGATTTTAATATCTCTCTGTTCATTCAATAAACCTTTATGAGAAAACCATACTGTGTCATACTTGTACCAGTGTCAGAGAGCCAAAATGGATAAGATCTCGACACTTCCATCCTTCTGGAAACTGCTCCTGTGTAGCTTGGTACCATCCTGATACGGTTGTGCCCGGGTCTCCATCAGTCAATGCTCTTCACAGAAGTTTGTGTCTGAGCTTCTCAAGTGTGCCATTTTCTTCAGTTCTGCGAGTCACTCTGTGCAAGCATCTCGACATCTCTGAACCGAAGAACCATGGCTGAGAATGGTTCAGGAATTTTTCCAAGGGCCCATAGCTGGGAAGTTGGGTAGTCACATCCAAAACCAAGCCTGCCCTATTGCTTGTGGATCACAAAAGATTTCCTCTAGACCCTAGGGCCTTCCAAATCCAGGCAGAAAGTTTTGGTTCTGATCACATAAGAGTCAAATAGCCATAACCAAATGCTCTCTTGCGTGAATGTGAAGCGAGCATCAGCATTCGTCTTGATCTTTTGACTTGGCGCCATTTGCCATGTCTTATTTCCCTTTCTATTAAAAGCTAAATAAATAGTACATGTGAAATTTGTCATGTTCTGACTATGCCAGCCATAGAGTCTACGCTACAGTCTTTACTTTGGGGCATGCCATCTCATTTAACCTGGTGGACGTAGGTTACATCGTCTGTGATGCTGGAATACAACTCCTAGGGGATAGGAAAGCAAGATCTGTCAAGTTTAGCTCCTCAAGCCCAATGTCAGTTTTGCACTTAAGAAATTACCCATGCGAGAGTGAGTCCCACATTACTCTCTAAAGTGGCTGGTGCCACCCCCACCCCATCCCCATTTAGAAAGAAGAAACTTGAGGTTTACAAAGGAGCTGTGACCCACTTTCATAGACGACCTTTTCTATTATGTAAATAGCATATGAGCTGTCAAAGCACATTCTAGAGCATTGTCCTGTTGGGTTCTCACCAAGCACTCTGTGAAGTTTTATCTGCTTTAATGTCAAGGCAGAATCTGAGAAGGAAAAATAAAACAGTTCCTTTTATTTCAAGGGCAAAAATAATAAATAAAAAGTACTGAGGGAGGCAGATAGAAACTACAATCTGAAGCCAAATGGTAAAGTAGCGTCTCAGGTTTCTCCTCCCATCATGCATTGAGGGTCCCTTCCACTGGGTCAAACAGGCTTTTCTGTGTTACCATCAGTTAGCACCCCATAAACATCAAGGTCACCTGGTTTGGGCCCCTTCCATTAAAATGTACAAAAGCTCACAACCCAGCTTGTAAAGGACCCATGGAGGGTCCACCAGGCACCAGGCAGCTTTAGGTGATAGGAGAGAATGTTCAGCATAAACCAGAAAGAAACTGGAGTGCTTAGGTGGTCAGATCAAACTCTGCATGCAGGGTCGTCCTGGGGAAACCCCACTTCATCTCATGGATCCCAGGATTGGACCTGGATGTGACAAAGAAAAGAACACCAGGACCAGGAGTGGGTAGGAGGGGTCTGCTGGATCTCTGAGGATGGATATGTATCTTGTTTATTCTGAGACTCTATTTTAAAAAAAATGTATGCTTTTCAGAACACCATTGTTCCCAGGATTCCAAAACAAGGAAAATGCAAGAGATGCCTGAGAGACCTTATCAAGCATCCTTGAACTTTTTAGCCCTCGGAAGCCACATCTCTAAGGACAGTAACAAGTCGTTCTCACCACATTATTATAAGAATTAGTGAGAAACCATATGTGAGTGTGCTTTGGAAGGTGTGAAACTTGATAGAAGTGTTAAATCAAAAATACCTTTCCCCCACATTACCTCATTTGATCTAATACCAGGCCTATGAGAGTAGGGAAATGAGAATTATTACCCCTATTTTGCAGAAATGCAAAGTGAGGCTCAGTGGGTTATATAGTCCAGTGCAGTTTATTCAGTCAGTAGATGGCAAAGCCACAGTTAAGTCCTGGGTATGTCTCCTCCTTAGATCCATGGTTTTAATCCATTGTAACTAAGCAAAGAGGTACAGACATTAATAATGGCTGCATATGAATGTATACAGAGCTCTATATGCTGTATGCATATATTGAATATTCTTCGGAATGCCAATATCAGTTTGTACTCTCTTGGGACAGAATTGTATCTTTTTTTTTTGGTTTTTCAAGACAGGGTTTCTCTGTATAGCCCTGGCTGTCCTGGAACTCACTCTGTAGACCAGGCTGGCCTCGAACTCAGAAATCCGTCTGCCTCTGCCTCCCAAGTGCTGGGATTAAAGGCGTGTGCCACCACCGCCCGGCTATCTTAATTTTTTTTTTTTTTTTTTTGGTCAGAATTGTATCTTATTGGCCTGTATATTTCCAGCACTAGGCACAGGGCTCAGAGTAAGCAAGTATGGGAGATCACTAGAAGCGAATCATGGAAATCCGATGATACCTGGATCAAGCACTAAGTCCCCTGTGCAGCGGGGCTTTCAGCATTTCCACCATACATAAGATGGAAAGGAAGCTCAGAGGAGCAGGTCACCAGGCTGGCAAGTCTGAAGTCTGCAGTCAGCACTGACTCCAAACTTATTACTAACAGTCTGAATCGAAGCTCACATTCTGAGTTCATAACTTCTCATCTGGAGGTTGGATCAACTGCAGACTGGAAATGGAAGTTGCATCTATACTGAATAAAGATTTTTTTTTTGCTATTCCCTAAACAATATAGCAAACAACCATAAACACAGTCATCTGGGCATGACTCTAAGGTAGAAATGATTTAAAGTATAGAGGAGGTTAAGAGAGCATGCCTTGCTCTTTTATATAAGGAACTTGCACATCTATGGATTTTGGTATTCTAGGGGCTAATGGCTCTAGAACCAATCTCCTTTAATATCAAAGATGACCTTACCTGAAGCTAAGACCTGAAGGCCCATAGGAAACCACAAGGCAAAGCCTGCCTTTTCTGCTCTTGGCTCTTTGCTGCTCTGTGCCCTGCTGCCTAAAACCCAGCTGCTGCCTTGACCTCAGATGCTCATAGTCTCTGGGTTCACATATCAGTGCAAACAAAGGGCTGTTTGCTGTTTACTTTCATACCATCAATTGCCACTTGGAAAAAGTGCTGGGAAACCCAAACTTAGTCATTCTTCTCTCCCAGGGTGCTCAGCCAGCCTCCAGAGTCACAGGGAGGCACAGCTCTTTGTGTATAAATAGATGGAAGTGTCAGAAGTGCAACCTAACCCAGGACCAGGATGTCGGGAGCCTGAAGGTTGTTGCTCTTTCTATTTAGGAAATCCCAAGATGTCTGAGGGAAATGCCACCCCGGAGGGCTGCTGTATGCATGACACTGAGTTGTATAGTCCTGTCTTCTAGAGATGCTAGACAAACAGGCATCCCAGCCATTCAGTCAGGCTGAGAGGCATATACATCAACTTTCCACTCTCAGGCACATGGAGCACCTTGATCTGTCTAGTATTTAACGAGCATCAGTTCAGGAACAGAGGTTATCAGAGGAAGGAGAGCCAGCCCCAGGTTGCTGCTGACCAGAGAATCACCTTCTGGTATGGGGCGGGAAGGAGCAAGAGGTTAACCGCTGGTGAATTACATACAGACAACTTCTTAGAGGAGGAGAGACCTTGAACCTTGTACCTGCTGGTTATATTGTGTAACATGGAGGGTACTGTAGCATAAAATCTGTCTTAGAGCCCAAAGGGACTTTAGACATCATCAAGTTCCCCCAAGAGTAAATGAGGAAGTTGACACTCAGGAAGAGGAACTAAGTGACCCCAGGGTCCCAAGACCAGTGACTGAGCAGGCCAAGACTCACAGCCTCTTTGAATGCCCAGTGGGAAGTGAGCTGCCCTCTCTTGAGTTACTTGGTGTTCTGCTCTGTGCGCTTCCCTGAGCACTCACTGCCATCTACAGAGGAGCACAGGGCTGTTCTGTAACAAGACTTCACTGCCCACACCCTCTAAACCAAAAACCATGGCTCGGTGGGTCCAAGGGGCCATCTACATAGTCCCACAGTGCAGAAGCCCCTGGGTCCAGCATAGATCCTGGTCTCTGACTCCAGGTCCCAACTGCTTCTGCCTATTTGTAGCCGCTACCCTGCCCCTGGACAGCTGAGAGTTGCCATGTATAGTTGCATGTAGCCATAATCACCATTCTCAGGTGGCAGCTTGGTAAGACATCTGTGTAGGAAAACAAAAGAGGTAGAAGTTCTTACTGTGCTTTGTAAATTTTCCAGCTCGTTTTCTGTTATCGTCAATATTATTTATTATTATCTTCTAGATTAGTAATAAAAGTCAGAACCACTGAGATCCAATTTTATGTTTTTTTCTGGGGTGTATGTTCATGTGCGTGCATACATGTGCATGTTTTACACGATCTACCATATTCCACTGTAGACAGGATCTCTCACTAAACCCGAAGCTCCCCTTTTCAACCAGACTGGCCGGCTGGGTGACTCTGGGACTACAGGCGTTTGTAGCCATGCCCAGCTTTGGTACCGTCCAGGGTTACACACTAAGAGTCGGGCTTACGTGGCAAGCACTCTTACTCAGCATTCCCAGCCTGTTTTCTTTCCTTTAGTAAACATTCCTAGAACATCAGCAGCTTCTAGACCAGCAGTGCCTCTTGCAAGGGAGAGATGGGTGGAGACAGTTTGACACAGGTGCCACTTAGCCCGGTTGCAAAGAAATTTAAATTGTTGGAATTTTCACATATGTTGGAAGACTTTTTGGCCATGAGTCAGTCAAGTCTAGGCCTCCATCAGAGCCCTGGAAATCAAGATCCCAGGGTATGTGTGCTATACAAATTTCCTAAAAAGCAGTTGCAGTTTAGAAACCTTTTGGTCTCAGTTTTCAGTAAGCATGAAGCAGCTGCTGGCCTGGAGCCCAGGGGACTTGTGAATCAGGCCCTGTGTGCTTTGCACCCACACAGACCAGCCTTTGTGAAGGACAAGGCGGCTCCACTCTGGCCATGAAGTAGCCTCCTCCCCCAGCTGTTTACTTTGGAACTAAAAGCTCATTTAGATGGTGGTGGTAGGGAGAGCATCAAGCTGAAGGACAGAGAATAAACCCAGCATCATAGGACAAAGCGTAGTTGGGGGACCACACTGAAAACCCCGTGAGTGGACCAGCAGCTAGCTAGTTCTCTCTCTCTCTCTCTCTCTCTCTCTCTCTCTCTCTCTCTCTCTCTCTCTCTCTCTCTCTCCACACACACACACACACACACACACACACACACACACACACACACACAAGCTTTCCGTAGGCGGCTTCCACTGGAGTGAAGGCTGCAGGGAACCTCCATGGGGTCCTCGCCAGGCCCACAAGCACTTCATTTGGCGACAGGGACTCACCCTCGCTTTGTTTTCACACATAACTGGTTTTTAATTAAATCTGACTTTTTCTCACATCTGTTCAGAAGGCCGGTCCCCTTTGGAAGTGGCAAGCACAAAAGCAGGGACAGACAGCAATAGGGAAAAGCAAATAGAGCGAAGCTGCACAATCCCGCTCTTCTGGTGAGGAAGCTAGGGCTGGCAGGCTTCTGTCGAAGCATTGTTCTTCGGGGTCACTGGCTGTGGAGATTACTCCACCAAGCCACTGGAATCCCTACTGCTCACAGAGCCCAACTAGGTGGCCAAGTGTGACCCTTGTTCCCAGCAACAACTGGCTTAATAAGCTTTTGTTCTCTCTCCTCCCACCCCTGCCCCTTGGCCCTTCTTTCTTGCCCACAGAGATCTGTGCTGCTGACTGTGGCGGCCATGGCGTCTGTGTAGGAGGTACCTGCCGCTGTGAAGATGGCTGGATGGGGGCCGCATGTGACCAACGGGCCTGCCACCCACGCTGTGCAGAACACGGGACCTGCCGGGATGGCAAGTGCGAATGCAGCCCCGGCTGGAACGGCGAACACTGCACCATCGGTATGGCGCACGTCCCGGGGCATTTTGATTGCTCTCAATCAAGACATTTCCGGGGCAGCCTGGTCCTCCATTGCATGTGGATTGGCACCAAAAGTCCTTTCATCTGATGACATTATGACTGGCTTTTCCTAGACATGAGTTGAGTTTAAATGCACCATCTGTCATTTTCAACACACGTCCTCCGGGTTTGCATTCCCCAGGTGGCACCTAGCTGGTTAGCAGGTCTTGCTGTTTAGCCGTCCGGAGCTAAATGCAACACACTGCTCTTTGCTCAGAGATGAGTCAAATGGCAGCTATGGGCAAGTGCCATCGCCTCTCAGAATCTGTTTCCTCACCTATAGGACGGGGAGAATAATTAAAGAGTTTGGACCGGGGGGGGGGGGGGCACATGGTGGAATGCTCCAAACATGAGCTATCATTGCGTTCTATGGCTGTGTAGCTCCTAGTAGTAGCAGAGGCTTCTGAAGAGACCTCTAACCTTGGCATAAAGCTCTCCTGCAGGGCGCTTAGGCCACATCTGCATTCCTCTTTCCCCTGCCCCAGGCTTCCATCCTGTCTGCATCTGTCTCCTTTCTCCTCTCTGGGGGCTGCTCTGCACCAGTCCCTGCTGAAGCAGCACAGTCGGCAGCTTTAAAAACAAGCTGATCACTTCTTCCCGTCTCTCTGCCTTTCCTGCTGGCTTTGTTGTTTTTAAACACAGCCAGACGTTTCGCTTGGTTTATTATCCTGGAATGAACACTCACCAAAAGCTCTTTATTGAATCAACTGCTTTGTGTACTCGTTTTAACTTTTTCCCTTTCCTATTTTTCTTTCTTTCTTTCTTTCTTTCTTTCTTTCTTTTTTTTTTTTAAAAGAAAGGGTTTGCAATCAGATGGTAAGCACATGGCTTTTATAAGGCAGAATTCCAGGTGCCTCTCAGCGTAGAAACTGACCTCTTGGGTCTCATAGAAATGGCAAGAAAAGCCCTAGCTTTTGAGAGAGAGAGGAGTTGTAAGCAAATGGTGCTACTTTGCATCCATTCTTTCTGTTTTGCCATTACTTCATGTCGTTGGTCTCCTGCAACATCACCAAGTCAATAAACAGCTATGGAACACATGATATTTATTAACAATAGTGGCTTCTAATTTTTGAGTATTTATGATGTGCCAAGCACTGTGCCTAAGGTCTTAACAGCACTATTTTACACTTCTGACAATGCGAAGAGGTATGGATTATTTTCTTTTTCTCAGAGACCTAAGAGGAAAGGTCATCTAACTTCTTAAAAACAAGAATTAGAAGCTTGATTTTTTTTTTCCCCTTCCCAGCTGTTTGCCCTACAGTCTTTGTAGATGGTGCCCAGGTGTCTACCAGGCATCCAACTCTGGTCCTGCCCAGAGACCGGGCAGTTTGTCTAGTATGACTCAAGAGTCCCCCCACTTTGCCTCAGCCCATGTTCCTCACATATCCCCTTCATACTGGTGATATAGCTTTGTCTCCTAACAGTAGACTATGCCACCTCATCTCGCTGTATGCTACCTGACAGCTTCTGTATGATGATGTCATTCTACTTTAGGAATTCTCTTAGTGAAAAGTGAGACTAGTTGTCTGAAGTTGTCTGCTTTCCTCTGAGGGCAGCCTAACCTTTCAGCTTCTTAACCCAGAAGTGTATTCCCATTCAAGGTAAGAAACATGCACCAGAGAAATGACTCACTTAGTAAACTTGCAAGCCTTAGGACTTGAGTTCAATCCCCAGAACCGATGTCAAAGTCAGATGTGGTGGCCCATACACCCAATGGCAGAGGCAGGAGGCTCTCTGAAGCTCAGTGGCTAACCAGTGTAGCCTAACTGGGCAGCTCCAGGCCAATGAGAGACCCCACCTCAAATGAGGTGGATGTTGTTCCTAAGGATGGCACCCAAGGCTTTTCTATGGCATCCATAATGTTCACGTGCATCCGCCTGCTGCATGCAGAATTAAAGGGGTGCACCTCCACACACCACTCTTTCACACACACACTTTTAAAGAAACGAACAGTATGAACACAAGGAAAACACATTTTGTTCTCCTTCCCTTGCTTATGAAGTTCTGAGTTTGCTTTGCCAAATCCCCAAAATTACCTGCCTCATACAGGACAAGGCTTCTCACCTATGTCAAACGATAGGCATGGAAAGAAACTCTCTCATGGTCTCACTGCAGAGGATTTATGTCAGGGCTTATGGGCAGGCTGGCCCTACAACTGCGATAGCTATTCATCAGGCTGGCTTTAAGAAGGTCCCATTTATTCTGGCACCAAGAAGCCATTCCTTCCTTTCTATATCTCCTGCCTGCTCTGTTGTTTCCCTTTAAGAACATGTTCTCTAGTTCCAGATAGTTTTTCTCTCTAGATAAGAGAAACATCAAGGTAAACGTGCATAGCAGAAGAGGAAGATGGACAGTCATAAATATCAAAAAGAGAATAAATGTCACAGGACACAGAAGAGGTCATGGGCTAGTCACAGTGACTCAGATGAAAGGACCTTGGCCTTGAAATTCTATTGTTCATTGTGTGATGAGCGTTTCCTTTGTCCTTGTGTAACTTCCCTGCATGGCTCCCTCCTCTTCTTGGGTCTCTGCTGTGGCCAGCTGCATCCCGGTGAGAAACCCAACCCCCTCATGCTGAAGGAACATCTCAGTAACCTTGTATGATAGAAGGGGATGGGGGTTCAAGTTAGAGAGACAATGATGGGTCCTTCCCCTGTTGAAGTGGTAAGAAGAAATCCTGTTTCAAATGATTCCCAGTGAGCGTCGCATGGGGGACAGAGGGGACTGATGTGAGAAGTTAGAGATGTCAAACATCAGTTTTTTCTTGTCTTCAGTTTACTGTGCCAGGGTGGGTCTTACCCTGCAGCTGCAACCCTGTTCTCTCCTAACCCAGAGAAGCTAGTACTTTGACACTGAGTAGTGGAAGCAAAAGTCAGGGTCTACTTGCTTAGGCACTGCTGCCCTCCATAAATAGGAAGAAGTAACTTTCCCTTACAGCAGGCAGGAAGGAAGCACTTGAAGACCAAGATAACTCTGGGCTTCCTAAGCTAAGTCCACCAGAAGAACCCTTTTACCCAGGCGACACTTTCCAGAGCAGCTTATTGTAGTAGACCTGACATGCTGTCCTTTAGAGAATTTGGTCTCCCTTGTCTTTCAAGGAAACTGTTTATTTTATCTCAAAAGAAGTTGGCTTTCCGAAGAAGAAATGTGCCAATGGCATCTTCCTTAATGACAATATATTTTTTTTATTATTGTAAGACTGCTTCACTCCCTTCCCCCATGCAGCCCCTCCCCCTCCCATGCCTTCTGTTGAGGAATCACCCACTCCTAGAACCAAGAGGGTAGGTCTCTGGTGAAATTGCCATGGAAAAACTACACGGCTGTTTGGCGGCAATTTTCTTCTCAGTGGATCCAGAGTGTGCAGCTGAATGACATCACCATCGATGACAGAATTCCAGCTCTATCCTCTACCACCCATAGAACAACAACATGCCTATCATGCCACAAGTGGTTCACCTGAAATCATCCCCAAAAGAAGAAGAATTCTTCAATTTTGCTTTGGCCTCTCCATACTAATGCCTTCATTTACAAATGTGCCACTCATTTGCATATATGCCACTCATTTGCATATATGGGAACTACAGTTTCCTAGTCTAAGGTAAGATGGATTGACTTGGTTCTTTTCCTCAAGTTTAGGGTCCATACAGTCATCAAAAGTGCATTTTTAGATGTCTGTTCCAGGAATGTTATGGGTCCTATAAATCCAAGGCTTGACCTCCAATTTCTTTAGAAAAGCTGAAAACTATTGTTAAATTTAAGAAGGTGCTTAATTTCTTTTCCTGTCTGAAAACACTAACATTTTGGATCAATTCTACGGTGATCATTTTATTCACCTCAGTGCCCCTCATCTATGAAGCCTCAAAACATGTGTGGGAAATGCCAGCCTCTGATTTCAGTTATAAAATCCAACCTTGACCCCAAAGCTGTGATAGCAGGAGATGCCAGACGCTCAGGATTATTTACTGAACTTCAGGAGAGCTGTCCAATCACATAAATCCTGAATCTTAAACAACAGCCTCTTTGGGAGTAAAGATCAAAATAACACGCTGATGACGCAACCCCTTGAGTGAACGAAACCAGACTTCACGGTGAAGAGGAATTTTAAAGGAAACCACAGAATCTTTGTCCACTTTCAAATGGTAGCTCTCAGATTTCCCTTCGTAATCACACTGTTCTTCAACAAGGGCTCAGAAGCCGCTCAGGAGGTATGATGAGCCTCTGCTACCCATCCTCAAAAGCTCTCACAAGACCTGAGTCTATCAGGAAAGGGAGAGAGGGGGAAACTATGCACATAAGGATCCACCTGGAGCTATCAGAGTGTCTCTGGCAGCACGCATGGTAATGGTGGGGAAGTAGAAGAAAAGAAATGAGATTTGTGGAGTCATCTCAGGGTGGGAACTGCTGACTATCTGTCCATCAGTCCTGCATCCAGAAAAAAAAAGAAAAAGAAGATGAATTTGTTGGATCTTAACAAGAACATCACACTAGTAGCTGATATCTGTGGGGAAAGTAGTTCAGGTGACTCTAGCCTCCTTCCTGCCACCTGCTGCAGTGAGTAACCTCGGCTCCATCTGCCTTGTGAACTAGTGATGCAAGTGTTAATTGTCAAGCCAAGACCCCTGGTGTGTGAGAAGGAGAAGCCTCTGGTCATGTTCTCCACTGTCCTAGATAGAGGCCCTGGTCTCCTGGAGACCATTGTAATGGAAACCCTTAGGAACCCCTGTGGATCCTTGCCAGTGAAAAAACACATCTTCATATTGGTAGTTCCAGAAATGCCAGAGACCTAATGCTGCTGCTGCTGCTGCTGCTGCCTCCTTTATCCTGAAACCCTGAGTGGATAGACACAGAGATTCCTTGAGCTCTTCAACCGCCTTTCACAACAACAACTTACGGGCTTGCCACCATCTTCTCTAAATGCTTTAATATCATAGATTTCAAATGGCAATGTTCAAGAACACTCATGTCAAGATGTTCAAGCAGTTACTGTGTGGACTTCTACCTTTATCTTTTCAATAAACAGTATTGGACTTCAAAAACCCAGATGCCACTTCCATTCTCAATAGCCCAAGGTCTTTTTCCATTCCAAGAATTCTTGAACTTGGTGTTTTGATTCATTGTGATTTATGGTGTTGTCGTAGCAAAGGAACCCCTTTTGATTTGTGGACTCAGGATTTGAAATTTTCATTGACCACCCTTATCTCCTGAAAACCTATACTCCGAATGCAGCTTGAGCTGTCTCAGTTGCTTCTGCTGGCTTCTGTTCCCACCTGTGTTTGGGAGAAATTAGCATATTTAAAAGGTATTAAGGTATTTGTACTGAATAGGATCTGGATTACTCTACAGTCTTTGAAAATGAAATGGCGCTCAAAGAGAAAGAGCTCTCTGAAGTCAGCCCCAGCTTTCAGGAGATTAGCCTGTGGAGCATATCTAATCTTCAGTAGCCACCATTGAGTCTGAAGACAATCAAGGATGCTCTCTGTTCAGAAAACTCCTCAAAGCATAAGCTGCACAGTGGTGGTCATGTGGATCCCAGCGATGGGGACTCACTTACCCTTGCCGTTTGGAGAGGGAAATTACAACTCATGTCACACATTCTGTCCTTTCTGAAAGAGCCCTGCATATCTGAAAGCTAAGAAATCTACCAGAGCCAGGACATCCTATATGTCCTTGCTCTCTGATGGTAAAACTCTGGAACACCACACGGATGTCTACAAAATTTTAGACTGCTTTGCAAATTTAGATGCTTGTATACAAAAGCAACAGATGAACCAAGAACCAGTGATATTCGTCTCTTGGCCAGAGACCTCCTGGATGTTTTTAAGAGGGCCTCTCTCCATATTCCATTTTTTCATTTGGGTGTCCCCATGTTTGCCATTTCATGGCTTTGTGTATTCACTCCTGCTTAGAAGCCATTCTCCTTCACAGTATCCTCTTACATCCTGCTGGTGAACAGACACCACAGCACCTCTCAGAACAAAAGGAAGTATGCTGGCCCTGTTAAAGCCCCTGTTCCCAGTTCTCCACTTGGCTATGCAGCTTCCTAGTGCATATTTCATCATAACAGCTACTGCATTGATACATGAACTAAGAACAGAATCTCACATCTACCAGTATTTTTTGTGTAAATAGATAGATAGTTGATAGATAAATCAATAGATGACAGACAGACAGCAATAGTACCTGTCTATAATTTTTCTGAAGTGAGGAAAAAAATGTCCTTATAGTTTATACAATCGTGGCTTCCAGATAAAGCTTCTCCATTATAGTTCAGTCCTATCTAGGGACTTTTGATTCTCATGTGGACATTGACTGCTTTAGAAGATTTCCCACTCTGTCTGGCCTGTATGAGAACACAGGAAAAAGAGGCATAGTGAAACTAGAGATGGGAGCCTACTGGGTTTATATATCAGAGCAATGTTTGACAGATATCCTTACAAGTAGGGAAGACCTTAAATTATCATATAATTCAAATGGTCTCTCTATTAGAAAACCAAGCATGCACACCATTCTGTCTTTTGAGTTAAGAAGTGGCCAGTTTTCCCTTTCTTCTTCTTACTTTTCACAGTGACATCCATTGACCTGTGCCTAGCATCCCTCATAAGATGGATGAAATAGGGGTGCATCTTACTCGGCACACCCAACATTCTGCATTTGAGTCTGTGTAGACAAGTCTGTTCCCAGATAATTTTAAAATGTCAAACAGATAAGCAAAGCAATGTAGTCAGCCAAAGTCTCAACCTAGGGCCGTAGTATCTATCAGAAATGATGCAAAATTTGTACACCTATAACCTCTAATTTCTCAGGAAGTTGTCTGCCCAGATAATTTGTCACTATAGCTGATTGCCCTTGAGGGAGGTTGGCCATTGATCTGCATAGACAAGAGTTAGTTATGATTTCCCCTTGAATGTTAGTGAGCCTGATAGAGCAGGACTGTGGCCACTTGTGCAGCCTCCCAGACTTGTTTCTTCTGTTGCATTCTTCCATGTATCTCCTGTTTATATGATCGTATTTCCAAATGCCTTGATCCCAGAATGAGTTGACCATTCCTCTCGGCTCTTCATGGAGAATGTGCTTGCTCTCCTTCCTTCTAGCCCATGTCATTTTGTCTTTGGTTTGGTTTTCCCCACCATGGCAGAGGCCTGTCCCAAACACTGGGCACCACCCTGACCCTTACCCTCCCCTAGTGTCTCCTTAACACTTGGCATGGTTACATGGCAGGCAGTTCTGCACTTCCTTGATCCTACCTTAAATGTCCTGTCTTTTATCTCCCAAGCTCACTATCTGGATAGGGTAGTTAAAGGTATGGTCTTCCTCTATTTTCCTGTTGTCTTTGTGTCTGTGTTTGTGTGTGAGCATAAAAGAAGAAATGTGTATATAAAATGTAAATGCACACCATTAGCATGACAGTGTGTCTACCTGCTGCCACACCCCGGCTTTGTCACAGCATCCATTATTTAATGAGGGTGGGGTGGGGTCATGGAGTCTTAGACCTAGAATGTCTTCTATGCCCAAGTCATTTAGATCTGTCTGTGACATTGTGTTGTAATCCTTCCATCATCCCTGTGCCCTCCCCCTATACCTTTCACCCTCTCCACCCCATTTCATGTCACCCCACCCATTCCTTATGGCCTCTGGCCCATCAGAATTCAGACACTGGGAACCAGCCTGGGTGGCCTGAAAAAGGAAGAGGCTCAAGAGCAAGTAAAGACAACATTGAGGACTGCATTCCATTACTGTTGTGTTCCTTCACTCAAAAGCCTCATGTGGAGCACCTACTGTGTGCTATGTGGAGCACCCACTGTGTGCTAGGTACACAAGCCAGACTCTGGAAACAAGAAGTAGGCTGCAACCTTTTTGCTCTCTATTTTCCTTTACAGAGAAGGCCTGGCTTTGGTAAGTTTGTTCTTTGAAGAGGATCCCCCAATGACAAAGCAATTTGGAATATTTGAAACACTTACAAGGCTTAGGTGATGTCTAAGTCTCCACAGAGACACCATAGCTGTAAGAATAATGCTCAGAGAGAGATTTGGAAAAAAAAAAAAAACAGAGAGAGAGAGAGAAAAGAGCACTTCCTAAGGAGAAATATCATGCCATAGCTTTTAGTCCTTTGGTCTAAACACAGCGCCTGGCACAATACATTCGCTCGTTGGTTAGAGACATGTATTCTGTAATTATAGCTTGAATCCCAGCTCACACACTGATGGCCAGGGTGACTATGGGCAGGTCACTTCACAATTGCATGCTTATCTATAAAATGGACATAGAGACAGGTCTGCCTCACAGGGTCAGCTCAAGGATGATGTGAAGCAATGATTACCACGAACTAGCACATGGGTGGGACTGTCCCTTGGTAGAATTAAGTTTCTCTGTGTTGTTACTGTGTTCTTATTCTTTCCCCTCACTTGGCAGACTCTGTGAGCTAGAGTTAACATCTGAAATTGTAATAGGAAAAGGTAAATTGGCTTTGGTAAGAGAGAACATTTTTTGTTGTTTTTGTTTGTTTGCTTGTTTGTTTGTTTAGATTTATTTATTTACACAAGTACACTGTAGTTGTCTTCAGACACACCAGAAGAGGGCATCAGATCCAATTACAGATGGTTTTGAGCCACCATGTGGTCACTGGAAATTGAACTCAGGACCTCTGAAAGAGCAGTCAGTGCCCTTAACTGCTGAGGCATCTCTCAGCCCCAGCATTTTTTTTTTAATAAAGAAAAAGATTTGGAGGACTATATTACTACTTTTATTGTTGCTATGACTGAACACCTAATGAGAAGCAACCTAAGAGGGAGAAGAGTTTATTTCAGGGGAGAGTATGAGAGGATGCTGCTGTCTGTCGTGGTGGGAATGTGGCAGCAGGAGTATGAGGCAGCTAACCACAATACATCAGCAGTCAAGAAGTAGAGAGCAGACAGGAAGTAGGACCAGGCTCCAAAAACCAGTGATCCGCTTTCCTCCAAAGAGCTTTCATCTCCAAAAGGTCCTACCACCTTCCCAAACATCTGGGTAACACATGTTCAAACATATGAGTCTATAGGGGAAAGTTCGCATTCAAACAACAGAGGCCAATAATGACTAAATACTTCTCAGCTGAGTCAACCTTGCCAATATAACAAATGTATTACTAGGACCCAACTAAATGGGTATGAAGCAAGGTTCCTTGCCATTAATACACTGGCCTTTGCTGAGAATAAAATCATACCAGCAGGGAATATATGTACCTCAGCGTCCTCCTGGACTCAATACACTGCCACCATCCAAATGTAGACTAAACTTCATAATGGGATTATTATTCAGTGGGCTGCTCCCAACTGAGTGACATATTTTCACAACCATGAGTCTTGAGTACTGTTAATTTTTTCTTCAAAGGAAACAAATTTAATGCTTTCAATTTGGTTGAAAAGGGAAGCTGAAATGGAGGGAGCTTAGTGGCTAGTCCAGGTTACACTTCTGGGCTGCAGTGAAACCAATGTTTTGGACCTTCTGGTGGCTCACATCCTTTCTCAAACCACCTGCTCTGATCTTTAGTCCAGAAAATAATGCCATTGTACCTTTATCTGGCTTAGGTCAGTGAATCAGAACTCGCTCTAAAAGACAAGTATTTCTTGGCAAAATTTGAGAAAGAAGCAAACCCCACTGGGCTAATCTTGTAGGGTAATGGGCACTGATTCTGATTCTCAAATCCACTTCAGAGACCTACATGAGCCTGCTTGAGACTCATCAGAGCAGAGCAGGTATTTTGCAGTTCAATGAGAATCCAGCTTTTGTTCACTTTCCAATTGCATTGGTTCAGAGTAAGTAAGCACTGTTCAGTTGCCTGGCCTTCTAAACTGCCAGGAAATGTCAATGTTCCACAGCAGAAATGGCTCTCTGCAAAGTGTCTACATTCTCTCAGAGAGGACTCACTTCCAACCAGTATCATAAGGGCTAATCACTTAGGAAAGAGATCTGACCAAACTAGGCGGAGGCTTGCAGATGGTGGAACTTGACTTGGGCTTGAAGAGAGCTACTGAAGGTTTAAAGATCAGGACAGCAGACATTTGTGATTTGGAAGGATACTATTAGGCCATTTTGTTAAAAATTAATTGGGGGAAAATATCAGGAACAATAGTCAGACGAGTGACATCGTCTAGGTGAGAAAAGATGTTGCTCTTGTGCAGGGAGGCGAATGCAGAGATGGCAAGCTGGGAAAGGATGAACACAGGGAGAAGGCCATTTGGTAGGTGGGAGGCGCACTGCATAGCCGCTTGCTACTCTGCAAGATTCTGAAAGGCTCCTGGCCGTACCTGATGCTGGCAAGAGGGATATTGAGATGAAGTGGTCTCTTGTCACTTAAAGGGCATCGTTTCTTTTGAAAAGCTTAGCCTTTCTCTAAATCTTAAACCTACATTATTTTGGCTCCAGCAAATGCCTGGTGTGAGTCCTTCCATAGGGGATTGTTAATGTCGCTCAGGCACTCTGAATTATTGATGAGTTTCAGGGTTTGTAGAATTAATGAGCTTCTGCCATGGGAAAGGATAGGCATATTGCTCTAAGAAAGTCAGCCAGTCACCCTGGAGGAGGCTTTCTCCTGCTGGCTAATGGGGATGTGATGGGTGCCAGAAGCCAGATGTAGAGTCAGAGTGAACTTTATTCTACCCACAGGCTCTACCAGGCCCCTCTGAAACCACAGAGACAGCAAAGGTCTTTAGGATGGAAGCTGGTTCATCTGAAGAAACTGTCTGTGAATAAAGTGTCCCTGGGGTCCCATATTAAGAGCTTCCCTCCCCTGGGCACCTCTGAGCAGCACAGAGTGTGTATAGTAGACAGCCAGAGGGATTCAGAAGAACCCAAGAGAGGTGTTGTGGAAGAGACAGACTATAATAGCAATATGGGGGGAAATGAGAGCCAAGGTCAAGATGGAAAATGCTCTACAAAACTCATTCTCTTTAGTAAGGCGATTAATACACAGTGTGACTAAGAATTGAAACGTTTTCTAACTTACGTGTCAGTTATCATTGCCAGCAGTGTCTTGAGGCGTCTACCAGAATTACGGAGCCCACAGACCAAGTCCACCTCATCACACATTTTCGTATGTAAAGCTTTATTAGAACACACTCTGCTTATGACTCAGCAGCATGTACCTGCTTTGGCACTACAGTGCCATAACCCTGTGATCATAGCAAAGTCCTTAAAGCTCACAAGCTGAAACTCTTTATATTTTGAGCCTTTGCACAATACATTTTGTGGTGTTTGATCCAAATAGCTTCCTCCATTTTCTATTTGGCCTTTCTGTGAGTCCTACCTGTGGTCATGGCAGCAACCTAGGAAAGTATGAACCCTAACTTACATACTTCCCAATATAGAGAGAAGGTGACAGTAAGTGGAGAATTCAGCTACCACTTCCCAGGCTTGAGCATCACACACACCTTATCAATCACGCTGAGTTCCCTAATGCCACTGTGCTATAAGAAAGAATATAGAAGTTCTAAGAAGTTAATAACACGGCTGGATCCTGTGTCCACTGAGTCACAGAACTGGCCTTTGGTGCGGCTCCTAAGCTTGTACTCTCACAAATAAAGAGTCCTTTCTGCATCTTATGAGGCACTTTATCTTATGGGAAAATAAAAGAATCTCTTAATATTTTTAAAGCTTTTATATTCTTCTTCTAAGATTAACCATGAGTGGTTTAATTAAAGGCAGTCCCTGGCCAGATGAACAAAAATTTAATTGAGACTAATTGAAGGACAGGAGAGGCTCTGCCTGCTGAGACTACCCCAGTGACTGATCATGGTGGCTTACTAAGAACACAGAGCAGTCACCCTGTATGTCACCACTGCTCCTGGCAACCAGCATTACAGTTTTCTTCTTGATCACTTTTGAAGATGGCCATTCTGGTAGCCTCCCCCACATGCTCTATATGCACTACTAAACTTTCTGTGAGATCATCACTGAGTTCTGAGAACACAGGCGCCCAGTGTTTCTTCCCTTGAGAGGACAGGACTGTGGCTGTATTGATTTGTTGGCAGCTCCATTGACCAGCTCAAGTGGAAATAAGTATTTGTTTTCTGTTAGAATAAGAGTCAACTATCAAAAGCCCTTGAGCCATAATGGTCTTTAGTCTTTGTGTGCTGATTTTAATACATATTTTTTAAAGTCTTTGAAACATCAGTCTCAAGTTCTTATTAATCAGCTGCTCTGTGAGTGTCTATGTGTGCCAGGTCTGGCGGTAGGACAGCCACATTCATACTTGTTGTCTCTTTAAAGAAAACAATAATGAGTCAGAGATATGGGTAGCTCAGCTGACAGAGAGCTCACCTGGCACACATGAAGCTTGGGCCTCCATAACCACCACTACATAAAGCGGACATGCCGGCACACCCCTGTACTCCCAGCACTTGGGAGGTAGAATCAGGAAGATCAGAAGATCAAGGTCATCCCCAACTGCGTAGTGAGTATGAAGTCAATGTGAGCTATATGAGAACCTGTCTTAAAAACAAAAAAATTTGAAAGAATGAAAGGAAAGGAAAAACAACCCCCACAAGAGGTAACAGGTTCATTCTGCCTGGTTTCGTGGTATTTAGTTTACAGCCAAATTTATAGGTGTTTGCTGTTCACCAGCTTTCTAGCTGAAAAAAAAGTTGTTTCATATGCATGCCTTCCCTGGAGACTAGGCTGGAGCACAGAAGAGAAGAAAGCCAGGGGTGGTACAGTTTGGTAGCTGATGAACTCAGAAAAGAGGGTTGGCCATTAGGAAAGTAAGGGTTCGAGCGAAGGAACAGAAGGGAAAGGAGTTTGAATGAAAGAACAGAAGCTAAAGCGAGCTGTGAAGTGGAACATTTTCTTAAACGTAAATGTCTTCCCTTTTTAGTGAGTGTGTGTGCACATGTACGTGTGTGTGTGTGTGTGTGTGTGTGTGTGTGTGTGTGTGTGTATCAAAGCATGCAGGACTTGTACATACCATGAGACACAGGTGTGGGGGGCAGAAGACAATTTTTAAGAATCAGTTTTTTCTTTGTACCCTAGGTTCCTGAGATCAAACTCAGGTCATGAGTCTTGTACAACAATGATTTTTACCTTTGACCTTCTACATTTTACCTTTTTGTCACAAACTCTGCAGGCTTGAAAAGGTAGTAATCAAAACCCTGTGAGTCTACCTGACTAGTACTCAAACGTTGCCACCTTACCATGGGGTCAGAGTAGAAGTAATGCGGTCCAAGTAGTGTCCTAGTCTTCCTGATGAGGTCATCCGAGTCTTCTCAGACGATCATAGCCATGCGTAGTTCCCTCATCTAGGCACTTAGTTATCCTTTGGTAGGATGCCTGCCCCTCAAGAATACAACCAGGTATCGTTGATCTCTATGCCTATAGCTAGCCCAGAGAAGATGCTTAACACGTGACAGCTGGGTAGCAGTTTGCAAACAGGGCAGCCTGTGTGGACCTGCCTTTGTACTTGAGACCAGCAAGAGTTTGCCAATGTTGTGACAGTCCCCTGGGCTCCTCTGATATAGAGCCCCTTTCAAAGTATAATATAAACACAATGGTAATAAAAAGGTCCGAGCCCCTTTTCTTGGAGCAAAGATAGTTGTCTAGAAGAAATTAAGACCAAATAAGTGAAGAGCCTGAGGTTCACTAAAGTTGTTGACCTAGTTGCAAGAACTAAAAAAAGAAAAAGAAAAAAAGAAAAAGTATAACTCTAGCCCAAGTGTAATGGGCTTTAATCCTAGCACTTAAGAGGCAGAGGCTGGAGAATCTCTGTGAGTTGTGGGCTAAGAGACAAGGTGACCAAGCACAGGAGAATGAGCCAGTATCAAGGAGGGATGGAAGACCTCCCTGGTCAGATTCTGGCAGGTTTGATCCACTAACTGCAGCTCCAAAATACTGGTCACTTGTGAAATGGGGGAGGTGTTGATGGAGGTGATGGAGGTTCCAGACCTGCCTCAACTACTTCTGACCGTACTCTCAGTAAGTCAGTCTCCTTACTTCTCTGAGTCTCCGTTGCCTTCTCTACAAAGTAAAGATTCTTCTCTGTAAAGTGAAGGTTCTTCACGGTACCCGCCTCCCAGGCTGTTGAGACTGATGGATTAGAAAGCGTCATACAGACAAGCAGGGCCGGCGTGAGTGCAGAGGGCAGCAGTTTCTGTTGGGCACTGGTCCTTGACTCTCTGCTTTGTCTTACAGAGGGCTGTCCTGGCTTGTGCAATGGGAATGGCAGATGTACCCTGGACCTGAATGGGTGGCACTGTGTCTGCCAGCTGGGCTGGCGAGGAGCTGGCTGTGACACATCCATGGAAACGGCCTGTGGAGACAGCAAAGACAATGATGGAGGTAGGGCTCTGGCACCTGTGGACCCTGGGCAGTTCCAGGGATAGGACACAGAGAGAAAGGGGTGGACATTGCTGGGTTAGAAGGGCACCAACGTCCATGTCCAGAGTTTGAGGACCTTGGAGTACCGAAGACTGCATGGGTGGCCTAAGGAATGGGTGCTCTCACTAGTTGCTGGATTTTGATTCATTAAAATAAGTGAAAGTGATTGGCATCTATTGGCAATGGAGAGGAGGCACGGAGAAGTGTCCAGTTAACTCACTAGTGGAACGGTTACCTGCCCAGGGTTTGGGGAAGCAGCCCTCCTCTGTATCCCAGATGCTGTGCAGGTTGCTCCTCTAGGGGAGAAGGTTCACTTACTTTATTAAGATCTCTCCTTTGATTCTGAAGGTGACTTTTCCAAGGACACCAAAGGACACTTTACCCTCACACTCACTCTCGTCCCTATAGGTTTATAATACAACCTGCCTTTGCTTTGCTTTTTTTTTTTCAAGTGTTGGGCAGTCAAAGCCCAAGGAAAGAGGGGTTAATCTTGTGGAACATTTGTTAACTCAGGGTGAAACCCATGTTAATTCCAACTCTGGCTATAACTCCCCATGCCTCCATAGGCCAGGTACTAGGTATCTCTGAGCCTTATTCTCCTCAATTATAAAATGAGGCAGTTTGTGCGTGAAGGTTATTCAAGTCTTTATATCAGGCATACAATTAGCTTTGAATTCTCTACTGTGTAAACTTGCATAGCGACAATCAAAATAAACTCCACGTTCCCACCTAGAAGACTCTGTTTCTACCAACCTCAGGGAGTTACTGGAAAATAAAGAAGACAGATATGAAAACGAAAAAGCTTTCCTTTCTAATGCTAGCAGCTGACACATTTAAGCAGTTCTTTTTGATTCAAACCCAGAGACTACCTAATGTAGTACACAATGTTGGAAATTGGTAAACTAGAAACTCAGCATCCTACTTTTTGGAAATTGTCTACCTAGAATGAGGTTCCTACAGTCTCAAACCTCATAAGGGTCTAAAGGCTAAGTGCATAATTGTGGTCGCTTGGCTGCATTGGTTCTAGAATCTCAAAACAGCTGCTTTACAGCATTGATGGTTATCTGAGCTACCGTACAGTCTTTCTGTCCACTGCCCAAACCCAGAAGGCTGCCACACAGATAACCCCAGACTAGGACTAAGAATAATCATGAACAACGCGCCCGTGTGGTTGGGCCCTGATCTCTAAGCAGAGGGGTGTGTCCTCCGGAAATCCCACAGTGTTGGCGTGTTCCTTAATCAAACTGAAACTTGGCATCTTTCATCTGCCCAAATATGACTAGTCTCTTGTGGAAGGAAGACCATGTCTTACACCAGGCTCAGAAGCTCACCGAGGAGAAAGTCCCAAGGCTGAGCGTTAATGGATTATGCTAAGTGCTATGGCAGGGTTGTGTGTTAGTTGTGGGAGTAGGAAAACATTTATCAGGAAGAGGATGCTGGGGCAGGAAAGAATTTTACTGAAGGAAGGGGTGTTTTGTTCTCAAGAGATCTCACAGAAAAGGGCAGGGGAAGAAAGTAAGGGTATGGAGCATCCTTGTCTTCAGGTGAGAGGGAGCAATCAGGCTCTGTCTGCAGGAAAGAGGTCAGGCTCCCTTGTCTATGTGATACCCTTAGCATCCTGCTCTGTTTTGTCTATACGGACACAAGGCCAGTGATAAACAGTAACACTCACAAAAAGAAAAAAGGAGAAAACCTCCACCAGGAAATCACTCCCTTCCCCAGAGTCCAGGGTCTTGGCCCAGCTTTCAAACAGCTGTGGAACATCTGGGCAGCTAAGTAACTAAATGTTTTTGCGATGTTGAGAGAACACATAGTCCCCCACATGCACATATGCAAGAGCAGGCTACAAACCAGGGCTTGCTTGTTCCTCTCCATAAAACAGAGCACCAGACTGTACACCCTGGTTGCCATGCTTCGAAGACAGCCAGCACTGAAAAACCACAGTTTTCCCAGAGAACTTGGACCCACAGTAGCCCAAGCTCCAATATTATAGGAAATGATCTAGACCCCAGGGAAAGGAGCCTTCTCCAGCTGCTCTGAGAAACGAGCCAGCAGAGAGCACAAAAGAACAACCAGAAAATCCCCAATTGCAGGAGAACATGTACAGTTTTTGAGGCATATTATAGTCTGAAATGAGTTTGTACGTACTTTGTGGCAAAGCCATACAAAGCTGTGCTGTGAGTTTGTTCATTTGCTCCACAAATGTTCACCAAGCATCTGCACTGCATCAGGCCCTGGCTCCCAGGGCTTTAGAATAAATCTAACACTCTCTGCCCTTGCATAATCTAGAAAGAGAGGAAATGGGAGGTGTCTGTGATACTGTGGGCTCCTGCTGTTGCAGAAGAGCATCCAGACATTCAGCTGATATTGTCAAATGCCCAAAGGGAACTTAGATGCAGTGCCAGGAAGAATCCCCCCCCACCATAGGTCATCAGGACTGGAGATACAGCCATGTCGGGAAGACACATCTTTGGCATTTGGTTCTCAACTGTGAAGAGAGGTCTTACCTTACTTTGGAAGCCTCAAAGTTTATAAGTTCAGTGGGTTTTCTATCCATTGGGAAAGTCCAGAAGGTTCAGAGCATCCCTACTTTGCAAGGTAGCATGGATAAAATAAACTACAGGACTAGAAGGGACTAGACCAAGATTATCTTCACTGGCCTTTTAATCTCTTGGCCTTGCCAAAGCAGAGACAATTAGACTGGAAGAAATTGTTATCCAAATGACTAAGTCTAATGGAAGCAAAATGAAATAGTCACCTTCATGTCAGCTGAGGCAGGGAACACAGCATAATGCCAGAAAGTAGTTCAGGGTAGAGGGAAAGGGGCAAGAGGCCCACTGAGTGCTTGAAATGGCTCAGGGGCTTGAAGGAGAAATTAGCAGAGCTCAATGCTGAGTCTAGACTAGAGGGAACTTTATCTCTTTCCTTCTCCTCCTCTGCATGGCATAGACAAGGAGTTGGGAACCCAGACATGTGACCTCATTTATTTCATTAAAGCCAACATAGAGTCGCATGGCCCAGACTAGGACTCCAGGTTCCAGCCAA
The DNA here is from genome assembly GCF_004785775.1 of Grammomys surdaster. Classification (NCBI taxonomy): domain Eukaryota; kingdom Metazoa; phylum Chordata; class Mammalia; order Rodentia; family Muridae; genus Grammomys; species Grammomys surdaster. Next base: position 4,575,395 of record NW_021604648.1, on the reverse strand, counting down.
GCTGCTACATGGGGGCTTATACATCTAGAGTGCTTCTTCCTCACATACAGACTTCTTCTCTTCCAAAAATGTGGGGATTGTTTACCAAGAACTGAAGAGGCTTTGAAAAAATGTCACAGAGGCTTCTAGAGCATAGGACTCCAGTATCATTTGACAGCTTGTAGCTCAATGGTGGATTCATGGGGTGACACTGCTAGAAACATGGTATTGATATCCCTCACCATCTCCTGGGAGAAGGACACAAGAGCTTAGCTGCTATTCTACCCAGACATGCCACTGGCTAAAACAGTCTGCTAGTGTCTCTGAGGCCTGGTCTGGCTGTATTAGAGCCTTTTCCTGTACCAGACCTCAGACCTGGCTCCCTTGTCAATCACCAAGGTTCTTCAAGCTACCTGAGAACCTCCCATTTCCTCCTCCCCCAACCCCTCACCCAACTTTCTAGGCTTAAAGCAATATTTTTCAGATTCAACTCAAATTCCAAGGTTCGAATGCTATTCCAAGCCGGACAATGGTGGTGCACGCCTTTAATCCCAGCACTTGGGAGGCAGAGGCAGGCAGATTTCTGAGTTTGAGGCCAGCCTGGTTACCCATATGGTTGAATTGGGAGCAGTTCTACTGGTTTGTTTTGTCTTCATGTGTGGTTGATTGTTCTCTGAATTGAAAAGCAGAAAGCACCCTGAATGTGACTAGGAAACAGCTGGTCTCCTGAGCCTCTGTGGGGTTGCTCAGTGCCTCTCAAATGCCTCAGATTTCCTGGGTGCTGGGAGGACCCTGACACTACCTCGGTACCAGTTTCTCTGGGGTCTCAGTTGCAGACGATAGCCACCTTCTTCATCTCTTACCCTATGCAAATCCCTGCATGAAATGCTATCACAGGCATCTTCTCAAATGACATACAGTGAGCATACATGAGAACTCATCCCACCTCACCCCAGCCCAGCTTCAAAGACAGTGAAACAGTAACCCTCCATGCAGACTGCCTGTCAACCACGGCAATGAAGCCTCCCTTGCAGGGTGACAGTAAGAACTACTTTAAAGTGTCTATGATTAGGCACTGTAACTCAAAGATGAAAATCCCATCCCCTGGATTCAGATCCCGGGCTCCTCTTTCTGACTGTGTGACCTGGGGTGAGTTACTCAGCTTGTCATTTGTATCAGCACTCTTCCTGATCCTTTCTCCCCAAAATCACAGGGCACTGTGTTTATCATAACACATATATTTATGTATAACTATTTTTCCTTGAAATTGTGCCCTCCTTCTTTCACACAGCAGTACCTATTCTTTCCGTTACTGATGGATTTTTGACTATTATTATTTTCTTTATTAAAATCTGTCTTCTAAGCTGGGTAAGGTGATCCACACCAATAATTGGGAGACTGGGGCAAGAGATGATAAGTTCAAGGGTAACCTGGGCTACCGAGTAGGACCTGGCCTTGAGAAAGAAATGTATCCTAAACAGTTACATATTTGCAGACTAGAAGTCTACGTCTGCATCACTTCACTCCCCCCCAACACACTTGAAGGCAGAAACATTTACATACAAGGACACCGAATCCAGGAGAACTGAAGTAAGATATGAAGCCTCACACAGTGCATCAGCAGGAGAGCTAGACTAGACAGGAGCTATAAAGTCTGTAAAGAAGATGCCAGAATAAAAACTCCACTGGAATTTAAACAGTCAGATCCTTTTTTGATAAAGCTTCTCTGAGCAGCTTCAGTGTATAATAATCCCTTCTGAGGCTCTGGCACCTTGAAAGACAATCATGGGTGGGACGCCCAAACTGACAGGTGCAGCCCAGGAGAAATTTCAAGAAAAGTGAGAACAAAGCTCCCTGTCCTTCCTTCTCTCCCTACCCCCCATCTCCCACTGTGAGGATGGAGCGTTCACACAAAGCCCTACAATCTGGTCACCCTCCAGACTATCTCTAAACCACGTTTCTCGTGATAAGAGACAAGAAAGAAATTGACCTTTAAAAATCTTGTGTTCCAAAGAGCAGATAAAGATTTCACAAGCCCTTTTGAAAGAAGGCACAGAATTCATTATAGCAAATGACAAAAACTTCTCTGGGATGTGTATAGAAAGGGGAGGCACACTCTTCCCTCCTTCCCCAGGGCCTCCCCCAGGGCTGCTCACAGCTTCCTGTAAGACAGCTCTGTGGCCAGACTGCACATAACAGCAAGATGAGGCTGGCTGATGCAAGCTGGCAGAAAGACGAATGGGTTCTTCCCTGACTAGCAACCACTGGTTTAAGGAGACCTGCAAACAGCCACAGTAAAAACTGCTTAGCGATCCTAGTCTGCTTGTAAGCACTCTCTTACAAGGATATATCCCACCCTGGGCTGGGGTGGGTCTCTACCTTGGGGATCTTCACCATCCCCTGGGCTTCCCTTCTTCCCAGTGAGAGGGATGAGTTCTTCCTGCATGCTTCCAGCCAACTCCTACCCTCCATGGGCCTGGCCACACTGATCTGTCTGTTAGATCTGGGAGCCTCACATAATGAGTCATGAGGTCCTCAGAAAATATGAAACCTTTCAAACCAGAGAGTCTCCAAAATTACAGACTGATTGTTTCTTCCCCAGGCTTTACCCAAAGCGTGACTTCTCCTTGTCATACATATCTTCTAAAACTTATCATCTCTGCCTAAGAAAAATGAATTGTGGAAGAGCATACACATATACAAATGTGCATACATACATACATACATACATACATACATACACAAGTACATACACACAAATACATATACACACAAGTACATACATATACAAATACATACACACACAGAGAGAGAGACATACGTATGTACACACACATACATACATACATGCATGCACACAGATACACACACATTGTGGAACAGGTATACACACTGCTACAGGCTGCCATAGTCTACTTTTAAAAACATAAGTTTTGTCTAAATGCTGGTCTTGTATAACGCAGCTTCGTAAGTGAAGTTTGTGGGCCCCATTCATTTCAAAATCTGTGTCTCACTTAAATGTGATGGTAGATGAGTTGCCTACATTTACTGCTCAGCAACTATTTGTCAAACATACAAGGAGGAGGCATTAGCATAACAAGGTACAAGCAAGCAGAATTTCTGGCCTGACATCAGTCACTAACCCATCATGTACTCAGTGAGCAATTCCACAGTCCCAAAGTTTCTGGTAAGAGTGTGGCTTATGTGATATTCCCTTTTCAATGACACTAGTTTGAAAGGCCCTTGAGAGCTTTAACTTCCATGTGTCACCATAGCTGGCTTTATCCATCTCAGTCCTCTGAGGTCACTCTGTATCCAGCATCTTGCCTGGAATGTGTGCAGAGGAAGAGATCAGGGCTCCATCAAATGGCAACTGGTTGCCAGGATACCAGGATGCTCGCTGACGGGAAGTAGCTGTCAGAGCCACTAGTAACTGTCCTTGGCTGAGTCTTTACATAGGAGCTTCTCACCGCCCACCCTCCTACCCCCAATTTCATGGCATCTCTGTGAAGTAGGCTTCACACTGATTCATTTAACAGGTGGAGTTAAAAGAACAGAGCTTTTGCTGGGGGCAGTTATTTCCAGCAAAATGCCCATGCAGATCATTATAGTAACCTATTGACCACAAAATACAACAATTTTCTTTTAAAACTCAGCAAAGGAGAAAGTAGGGGGTGGGGTTGGGGGAGGGGAGCCCTGAAACTTAGAAATAAAATGAAACAGAAAGCCAGGGCAGCAGACATAGAAGCTATGACACACTCATAGTGACAGGGTATGTTCACAGCAGGGCACTGCTGCTGACACCACACAGAAAACCAAAGTGCCGACAGGCTCACTCTAAAGTGTGTGTCTGCTGGGGCAAAAGGTGTAGCAGGGAGGAATTTCTCAGTCTCAGAGCCAGGGGACAGAAGAGCCATCTGTAAGAGACAGAGCTTACACTACTAAGGTCCTGATCTAATCTTGCATACCTGAGAACTAAGGCCAAGCTAAGAACCCCACCTAAGAAGCCGTCCTGGGTGAGTGGTGCCCTGGCACAGCAGGCAGAACTCACCAGAAACTGTACTGGGGGAGGTTAATCATCCGTGTAAGATCCCCAGTGAGGGCGGGAAGTGGCTGACCACAGGCTAGGGTTAACAATTATGGCCTACAAGAGGATTACCACTCCCAAGAACTTAATCCAACAGAAAGTATATCATAAATGGCTACAGAGATAAACTGATATATATATATATATAAAAATCCTTAAGGAAGGAGCAATCTACTATCAGAGAAGGAAAAAAAGGGGGCAGATTTTGAAAAGTCCCAAAGAGACCATCTGCAAATCTCAACATACGGTCATTTAAATTAATGACCCGAGGGACAAATTAAACAGCAGACCAGACACAAATGAAGGAAAAATAAGTGAAGTAGAATAGAGTCTGAGGAAATATATCAGAATGGGACACAAATCAAAAGGCAAAAATGAAAGGGTTGAAAAGCATGAAATAGGAGACAGCCCCTTAAGCTTTTATGAGTACCCTGAAGAAAGGGCTAAAGAGAAATAAAGGAGCATTCCCAGTTTATAGGAGAATTTTCCAGAACTCATGCAAGGCGCAATTCTAAAATGCCTAAGGTATGACACATGGCTCACTGTAGAGCATGCGTGCCGTATCCCAGGCTGGAGACAGATTGTCTACAACTTTTCTAGACAACCTGTTTCATTGTCATAAGATACCCAGAAGGACGCCTCATATCTGGCAACGGGGCAGATTCGTGAGTCTAAAGAATGAAGCATCTTTCTTTGTCTGTCATTCTACGTAGTGAAAGATCTGGAGACTGAAGTTTGGAGGCGTTAAGCAACTTGTATAGGGTCACACAACTCACAGGTGGATGGGGTGTAGCCATCCAGCTGGAGAGGAATCATCTTAGGTACCATGCATTCTGCCACTGAGCATCGAATGTTAGGGCATCCTATCCCTGTCCTCCACTTAAAAAACTAGTTCCTGGGGGCAGGAGAGATGGCTCAGTGGCTAAGAGCACTGACTGCTCTTCCAGAGGCCTTGAGTTCAATTCTCAGCAACCACGTGGTGGCTCTCAACCATCTGTAATGGGCTCCAATGCCCTCTTCTGCTTCTGAAGACAGCTGCAGTGACAGTGTACTCACATGCATAAAATAAATTAATAAATCTAAAAAAAAAAAAACCACCTAGTTCCTGCCAGGATGACTCAGAACATTTCATACATTAGAAAGAACTGAGTTCAAATCCTTCCTTGGCTTTTTTACAGAATACTTCTATTACTATCACTAAGTCAACTTTACCTTCCCTTTAAACTGACAGTGATGACAGGGGCTACCTCTCAGAATGGCCAAGGCCATCACTGCTCATCATAAAGTATTTAGCACAGCGCCTAGCCTGACATCACTGTAGTTTGTCAGCTTCATCAACCTAATACAGTTGTCGATGGGAACCACCCTCATTCCTGACTCACCTTCTCCAAGAATGGAGAGTAGATACCCCAACAGGAAACAGTCCCTCTCAGGTACCATGAAGCAGTGTTTATAAAAAGGCAAAAGACTGCCTTCCAGGGACTACTTTGGTGATAAACAAGAGGAGGCAAGAGCTAATAAAATTTCAAATTAGCCGTGACTTTTCACGGCCCTTCAATTGTGCTAGCTGATTTAATGGTCAACGTTCCTGCTCGCTGGGATTGAATAATGGAGCGTCTCTGCAGAGTTATGGATGCAGCAGCTGAAGCTGTCATGCTAACATCAATAGCAAAATGCAAATAGCCCTCTGCTTGGGCTGTAATTATGTGTTTAAACAACGTCTGATGGGGGCAGCAGGGAAGTGTGGGAAGAGACCTGCTGATGGCAGGAAAGGGTGGGTGTTTTGCTAGGCAGTGCTACCTGCAAGGGAGAAGACAAGCTACCCAAAATTGTACTGAGGTGAGGGACACAGGATGGTTCTGCCAGGTAAATAGCATTCTCCCCCATTTTAGTGAACCATGTTCTAGGTTCAGGGTCAGAAAGGGAAACCACCCTTTATTAACCACCCACTGTGTATCCTATACTGTGTTGGATTTGGGGATCTAGTGCTATACAGTTTACTGTGGGATGGAAACTTACATGACACTCTTATTATGCTCATAAGAAACATAGGAAGCTGGCCAAGTGGCCAAGTAAAGTGACTCTGTGGGTGAAGGGACTTGTCACCAACCCTAACAACCTGAGCTTGAACCTCAGGACTCACAGGGTGGAAGGGGAGCTCATGGACTGTTAGCTTAGCTCTACATGCATACCATGGTACATGCTTATACACACATCAAAGAGAGAGAGAGAGAGAGAGACAGAGACAGAGACCAGAGAGAAACAGAGAGAGACAGAGACAGAGAGAGGGAGGAGGGAGAGGACTATGTAGTAATTCTAAAAAGAGAAAAAGATATAGGAAGCTGAGACCAGATAGCTTAAGTGACTTGTCCAAGGTCATACAGTGGGAAGATTCACAGCTGACATTTTGTCCCCAGTTGTCTAGCTCTGGGATCCAGACTCTGTCACTGTGCTGCCTGCTAGGAGGCCATATACACTCTTGGGTACTATAGAGGAGTGGGAGAGAAAGACAGGGGAATATTGTCAGGGAAGATTGTTCCTAATAGACTCAAAGGGGTGCTGGGATTGGGGTCAACCAAGAGGCTCGGCCTTTGACTAAAGATAAGTTCCCGTAAACACTGCTCATTCTGCCAATGAACATATCACAGAAGGGTAGACCAGAGGTGACTCAGCATTTGAGAAGCTGAGGACCTGAGGCTAGCCAATGTGTGCGCCATGCTTTGTGGATGCAGATTGCATACTGTAAGTCCTGGAAACGGAAGTTAGGTAGATGTGCCAGCATTACTTCCACATTATCGGTGAGGACACTGGTACTCAGGTTAAACTTGGTATTTGTCTGGTGCCAATCTTACAGAGAGTGCTAAGACATGAACTTTGGCCTCCATGCCTAATGATCCTACCATCTTTATCATTTGATGAATATGGTTGATTGAAGATATTATGGTCTGGCTTTTGCAGACTGGCATTTCATGTCATCTCCTGCTTCACTTGGTAATTATTTGGATTGTTGTTGTTGTTGTTTATTCATTTAACAGCCATTTTAAAAACATGTCTACTAAGTGCCAAGGATACAACAGCGATGACCAGAACACATCTATGGTCAGGGTAGTTAAAGTTTTCCAGTGTCACAGAGCTAATAAGCAGTCAAGCCTAGATTTGAACCCGGGCACTACACACCCCATCTCTGCCTGTAACACATACAGATATGACTGTGGGCTTTTCCTGTCCCATATCATGGTCACTATCTTCTAATGTCTGGGTTTGTTACCCATCCTAAATTGTTATTTGGGAACTGTAAAAGTACCTTGCAGTAATGAAGCCAAAAGTCTGTATTCTGGGATAATCTCATTGTTTGAACTTTTGGAAAGTTAGATGAGCTGAGAGAGCTTAGGATCCTGAGGAGATCCATCCGTGTGGTAAAGAGAACTCCATGCAAGTGACAACTCACAGAAGGCAGGGTTGGGCCTCTGCAGGGCTGAGTCACATGATTCCACAGCTGAGGGAGATGCTACAGTTACAGGGTTCTTAGCATCTCTACTTCCTGCTCACCCCAGTGTCGGGTGTCCACCAGGTCTTGGGTTTTACCTACTAAGTGTCTCTCAAGACCGTCTACTGCTTGTTCTCCATTATAGGCTGCTCTAACCCAAGCTACTTTGTTTTTCACACATGCAACCTCAGCACCGTCACAGGTGAAGTCACCTTCTGTCTCCAGACTGTAGAGGTACCTATAGCCCGAGAGTAAACTTCCAGCTCACTAGCACGGACCACATGGCCCAGCCCAGCTGCCTCAACCAACACAGCAGCCTCATCCATTGCTACCCCCTGAACACCAGCACTTTAGTTTAGTATCTCTGATGTCCATACACTCTCTCTCCTCTGAGCTTTCCCACAAACTCTTCCTGCTGTCTCTTTTGAAGAGGAAAGAAAGTACACACTGTATGCTTACTAATCTGTATCACCTATTAGACTGAAAGGCTGGGGCAAGACCTGAAGTAACTGGATCTCCTTCTGCTCAGAAAAAGCCTAGGCTTATGTCTACATTTAAAGTTGGCCAGTGAGAGAAAGACAGGCAAACATGGCTGACTGAACATAGCTGTATAAACGACATGCTCTGTCACCCCTGCAGATGGCTTGGTGGACTGCATGGACCCTGACTGCTGCCTCCAGCCTCTCTGTCATGTCAACCCGCTGTGCCTAGGCTCCCCTGACCCTCTGGACATCATCCAAGAGACACAGGCCCCTGTATCCCAGCAGAACCTGCACTCCTTCTACGACAGAATCAAGTTCCTCGTGGGCAGGGACAGCACACATATCATCCCTGGGGAGAACCCCTTTGACGGAGGGTAAGTCCATGGGGCTCGGCTCTAGGGTCTGCTCTTGGAGGGAGATTGACTCCATTCTGGGTGTGAGGAGACTGAGAAGGTAGGTGGGTGTCAGAGGTTCTAATGGGTTTTCATGAGAGGCAAAGAAGCAGCCTCCAGTACCCACATTGACAAAACTGCTGTCTAAGGCCTTCCAAATTATTATGAGCAAAGCTGCGCCACTCCCACTGGGTGATAGATGGAGAGAGTGAAAAACCAAAGGTCTGAGGGGAATCGTGGATCAATACCCACTTTGCAGTCAGCTCTTTCTGATCCTGTGGTCTCCACACAAGCTGATGGGCTTTGACACTGTTTGCCCTCAGAGCTGATGGAAGACCTTACTAATCTGGAGGCTGGGACCATTGCTGTACCCCACACATGTCTACATGTGGCCTCATGTCCATGCATTATTTTCTTTGACAGTTGTGTCATGCATTAGATATTTTCACACTGAGACACGCTCTGTGGCAGGTCCGGTGCTACGATGACAGAATCGAGTAGAACACACTGTCTGCCGAGTGGTTACTTACTGTCTAGTGGGGTAGAAAATAAATGCAGTTATAATGTTCTTGGCCAAAATATGTTGCAAGAATCCTAAGGGGCACAGAGGAGGTGCTCTTGGGCAGGAGAATCTAGGACATGGGTAGGAGAAACAAGTCTTAAAGACGAGAGACAGTTAAGTAGGCAAATGAAAGAGGGAAGGCTCATAGGAAAGAGGAAAGAGTTCACACAAAAACATGAGGCCTGGAGGGATCCTGGAGCCCTCAAAAGATGGCGCTGTGTTTCCTGCTCCCCAGGTCAGGGCATTGAACCAACACAGTAGCTAGAAAGAAATAATTATAACAACATCTCTGGGATGTCTTCCGATACAGTGATGTGTTACGTGTGCCTATCTTCACTGTGAATCAGCACAGTGAATCTGGAAGTCACCAATCATGAGCCTCCATGTTCAGGACTTCTGTGCCAAGGGGTCTCCATCCTGAGGGGAAATGGGAAGCGATGAGACTGTGGGAATGGGGAATCTGCAGGCTTAGATGGAGACGGGTGTGAGGATGGAGTGGTCTCCTGTGTGGATGCTTAGGTGGATGGTGCTGTTATCTGACACCAGGATGAGGACCTAAAGCAGAGCCAGGAGGAAGTCATGGCTTCTTCTTGAGCAGGGAAAGGGTAAGGTAGTGAGGCTCCCAGGAAGAAGTATCTGCTGCCTGTTGGAAGTCATCCTGAAGCTCTTGATTTGAGAGGCATCTACATCAGGCAGAGGTGACCAGTTACCACCCAGTGCTAGCTCCAGGAACAGCTGTTAGACTGGACACCAAAAGACCATGGGGCCATGCCGGATTCCTCCCGCTGTGCCACATAAGGTGGTTCCTGTGGTCCCAGGTGTAAATGGGAGCCCCAAGGCCTCCCCTCTGTGTGTGATGAAGCTTAGATACAGTCTCATACCTAACCTCAAAGCTCACCCATGCTATCCTAGCAGTCCTAGCAGAGAGCACAAGGACATGGGGGAAATTAAAGGAAAGAAGCACTATGCACCCAGAGAGAGGGTCAGACATGCAGCAGCATCCAGCAGGCCACCCTGCTGGATATGAGAGTTAGTGCTAGAGAGATGGCTCATTCTGTAAAGTGTTTGCTACAGAAGCCCAAGGGTCTGAGTTCTGACTCACACAAAGATTCATGGGTACATTAGAGGGCACACTCTTCAGCACACCCCAAAAGGAACGGGAAAGTTTATACTTTGGACCACAGGAATCACCTTATGGGGCACAGAAGGAGGAATCTGGCATGGCCCCATGGTCTTTCAGTCTTCACTCTTACATCCGCACAAGTCCAGTCACATGCTACAGTTAGGGACAGCAAGAGTAAGGGACAAAAGTGACTTTTTTTTTTTTTTTTGCCAGAAATGCTGCTTTTGTTCCTAAGCAGGAAGCTGCTGCTATCTTATTCAACTGTGTGATTTTGTGTGTATGCTTGTAGCCCTTCCCCTGGCATGAGTTCTTTTAATCAACTAGAGATATAAGTAATATTCTTACCAAGGAAAACTTTACTTGTTCAGCCTTTCATGACAGACCCATATGGCATCCGATTAGGGCTACGGCTTGTCAGTTGCCTGTAGCTGTTCTGTTTAGGGAGTGCCCTATTTATGCCAGCCTGCTCTGTGCCAGCAGAAACACATCTCCTGGGTGTCCTGGTTACGTGCTGGGCCTGCTGCTTAAGCTCCATGAGACACCGTGGGACCTTCACTGGGTTCTCCACACTGCCTCTCTAGTATAGAAGGCTCACACAGACTGGAGAAGCCTGTGCTAGGGGACCATGCAGAGCCAAGCTCCACTTCAGCTCTTGGCTCTGTCACCCCTGTGTACATGGATCTAATGAAGGACTAAATGAAACGAATCATACCAGAATCTGCCACCCTCTAACCTGTGTGTCCCAGGAAAGCATTGAATCTCACTCATTAGAGCATTCAGGAGCTGCTCAAGGAATGTGTGTGGGCATAAACTGCCCGAGGGATGAGGAAATAAAAGGGAGAGAGGAATGGGAAAGAGAGAGAAGGCAGAAAATATGGAAGGAAGGAGTGGGCAGATGGACACATTATATATTTTACTTGGTTTTATATTGAGGATTCAGGTTCCAGGAGGATTAGATCACCTGCCAGACATCAAACTGGAGAAGCCAGAGAAGACAGCACACAGGTCCTTGTTTATACATCTGTTGCTTTCAGTTAAATTTCATACACTCCAAAGGCAGAGGCCATCCATCCCTCCACACCTGTGACACCTCAGGAAGGGCCTGTAATGGGATATTTGTTCTACAAATGAATAGATAATGAAAGGCTCCAAAATGTTAGTATGGCATCGCTGTCTCCTGACATTCTCCCTAGTCACGACGCCCCTGTTCCCTACTCATCTAAATGCAGAAGAAATAGCCATCAATCACCATAGATTTCCCAAACGTCCCTCTGTAAAATAAGCTCCGGTGACTAGTCATCAGAAACACCAAGCAGCAGATGCCTACCCAATAGCCTCAAGTGGGTGTAGAAGTAAAACCCTCCCTTCTTGGTGCCACTGGGGTGAAGTGGAGTCCACCTCCCACCTGGACTTACTGCTTTCTCTCCTCTCATGTGGGAGGGTTTTAGAAATGTAACGGGGAAGCCCAGTGTTTCTTTTCTGGCTTTATCGTCAGCCACTCATACATGAAATAGAGTAAACATTTCATAGCAGCCATAGAAAAGATTAAAATAAAAGATCTATACTTGGGTTTGGTACCTAATAGGAGATTTTACAGAGAGATGGTAGCATTATCATTAAATTAGCACAGGCCTTGCAATCAGACAATCTGACCTGAAGGAGACAATCTGACCTGAAGGACAGATGCATCCTTTTCCCTGCTGTGTGACCTTGCAGGGGGTAGGGAGCGGAGAGGAGGGGGAGGTTCGGACCTTTAGCTTTCAGAGGTCCAGTCTCATCATCTGAGAGACTGAATGAATAACATGTGTGTCAGGGGGTTGCCAGGAGAATTAAATGGAAAGAAGTACACAAAGCCTCGACCTGGAGCACCCACTACCCAGAAACACCTTTGATAATTACCTAACGATGAGGTACCAGAAGCAATGGCATTAAGAGCTGCCACTTCCATCTCCTTAACAGGAAGCAAAGCTTGAGAATCAGCTGCCCTCCAGAAAAGTCTGGTAGACAGAAATGGGTTTAGATTGTCAAATCACTATCTGAAGATAAGAAAAGGCCATATTCTTGAGAGCCAGATGATACTGGGATACTTGTCAGTAAGGAATCTAGTGACATCAGGATGCAGCTGATGAACAGACAGGTTTGCCTCAGTGCCCATGGGTAACAGCAATAAGCCTGCATCGAACCCATATCCTGACATCCTGTATGCTGTGCCACAAATTGTATAGTTTGTCTAGGATTGCATTTAACAGCTTCCAAGATACAGACTGTCACCCCACAGTACCTCTGAGTCCTATAGGGACAGGGATCCTCAGAGGGGTAATTACTTCACTCTGAATACTCACAGCCATATGTCAGGGCCAGGAAGATTCACAGTGAGGGTTCAAGGCCACTGCTTGGAACTGGTTGGACTAAGTAAACAAGCCTTTCATAGGCCAAGCCTCCCATGAGTGGCTACCCCATGCCTGGTATGAAGAGTTAGGAGAGTCCTCAAAGGATACGTTAGGGGAGGGGACACATTCTTACACTTCTGTACAGTACTCCACCTGGTGCCAGAAGTAATGGAGAGGTAAGGGCGAGCCACAGCTCCTCAAGAAGCTGGGCTCCATGGAGGGGAAACGCAGTGGTGGTTGGATTGCTGAGGCAGAAGCACCTCAGAGAAGGATGAAGAACAGGGAAGGCCTTCTCAGCCATCCTGTTAAAGTTAGTGTTGTGTCAACAGATACCTAAGGGAACACCTTAAATGGAAGAGAGATTTGTTTTGGCTCACAATTCTGAGGTGTCAGTCCATGGATGACCTACCCCACTGCTGTGAGCCTGTAGAGAGGCAGGACATTAGGGTACAAGATTGTGTGGCAGAGTAAAGTTGTTTGCCTCTTAGCAACCAAGAAGTAGAGTGAAACTCAGGAAGAGATTTGGGACAATGGCCCCAAGAACATGTCCTTCAGTGCTAGACTTTCTCTAGCTAAGGCCCTGCCTCCTGCAGTATTCACCATCCCAATAATGTAGGAAATTATTATGACTGATTCCATCAGTGGATCCAGCCATCAATTAGGTAGGTCAGAGTCCTTGTGATCCAGTTACCTCTTATTGATTAGGTCCACCAGCTACAGACTGGGGCTTGGACACATGTTTCTTTTAGGAAACACCTCCTATCTAAACACTAACACCATTCATTCATATCCCAGAACCCAAAACAATGCCTGGCTAAACGGCATGTTCAGCAATAGGTTTAACCAAGACAGTAGTTCTGACACTCTTCCACTGTAAGCATTAAAACCTCATAAAGTAATAGAGCTATGAATAACCTCGGGGATCCTAAAGTGGGAAGATACACACAAGCCTACGCATCACCATCATCAGATTAGGTAGCTTAAATACCATTGTTCTCTCTAACCAGGATACCAGGACCAGTGTGCCCTTACCTGTTGTCCTAGGCAAAGATGATGAGCGGCACTTGCTATTGAGACTTGAGTGAGAGGGGAAGGAGCCATTGAGGTTTCTGATGGAAGAAGGGCCTCCAGCTGTCCAGACAGAAAGGAAAGAGAATAGGACACAAACCATGGAACCCGGAATCAGGCATCTAAGAAAGGGACGGCAGCCCAAGTATCTCCCAAACACCCCCAAGGCAGAGCAATTTCCTCTTCTGGGCATGTAGACTTCTGAGCAAGACTAAGAAGGTTGAGAAGCTGGGTGTAGGGCAGGTACCACCTCTATGAGTAGTTACTTCTTACCAGTGCTAGACAAAAAAGATTACAGGAAGATGTAGTGACAAAATGACCACCCAGATGTGTGCTGAAGGCTCAGCTATTTGAATATGGTTGAGAATGTATTTGAGAACCCTGGTTCAGTCTGAGAAATTATATGACATTGGCAAGTCTTGCTGGTTGTCAGCTCACTCAGTCAGCAGATAGCTGTGGACAAGATGTTACAAGACTCAGCTGATAGGACATGCTGAGCACAGCAGAGGGGAACAGCCAAAATGGTAATAGGTATTCATGAAGCTGTATGAATGTGTATGCTTGCGTGTGTTTGTAGATGTGTGCGTGGATGTGTGTGTGTGTGTGTGTTTGTGCAAGCATGTGCTATAAGGAAAACTGTATTACTTCCTGTGGGTTTCAGTCACACAGGAGTGAGAAATGCATGCTAGATTGAGGAACCAAGATGGGGAGCAGCATGAGTTTCCAGGTTCATCAGAAAATAGAGGATTTTAATGGAGCTGGGAGATAATTAGGGAGATATTCTTGAGGAGGCATGCTCGAATATTTAAGATCAAGATGGGCTTACCAAGTCATGTAAAGGAACACGGTCAGCACAAAGGGCCTGCAGGGGGAGGATACACAGTGAGGGCGGCCAGAAAGAGGATGTAAGGGCAGGGACCCAGAAAAGTCCATAAACTACATTCAAGCATTGTGTCTGAGTCAAGACTCAAGATCAGCTTTGAACAGAGGGGAAACAACCATCATGCCTCTTAAGCCCTCAGAATTTCTGTTAAGCCCTCAAGGGGAACTCAGCTTTCTCAGAAGTTTTAAATGTGAGAGTTTACAAAAGGATAAGGTAATGGAAAAACAGAAATGGTCGTATATGTGACATTATATGTGGGTTATACCAAGCATAAACCACACCCAAGTGTTGGTGCCACCAAGTCACAAATGGGTGTTTACTCCCCATCCCAGACTTCTGTCCCTGAGCCTAACGCAACCAACTAAGACCCTCCAAGAGGCTGGGCAGTGAGGATCTTCTAATGAACTTCAGATAAACAGCAGCTTCCTGACAGCTGGCCTCTGAGTGGATTTATTATTGAATTACACTCCTGCACTTTCAAAACAAGCTGAGCTGACAGGCTACCCCATCAGTTACCAAAAAGGTGGGGGAAAAAAGAAAGGAAAGAAAGACATTGATAAATTACCTACTGGAAGATGGAAAAAGATAAAGATCGTGCTTCCTCCAAAATGTCAGCCGTAATATATTATTCATGTTGGTTTTTAAAAATCCCTCCCCACATTGAAATGAATGTTTATGATAATAAAGCAACAAGGTGGATTCCATTGAGGATGCAGGCAGCAACGTCTCACATCATCCTGATGAGCAGCTAACAACTCCTCCTTGGCCACTTGATCATCCCTTTATTGATTTCAAAAGGAATTACCATCTCTGTTTGCTTTGCAGCTTAAGCGTGTTCCTCCTTGTCCATCACAGGAAGCATTAGCAGAAGAGACTATGGTGATGCAGAGACAATCAAGTACACAGAGAGAGGGGACCTACATCAAGGTCTTGGACAAGTGAGACAAGTGTCCTTGGACAGAGGAGACTCACCCTTCTCTGTATTGTGAAGTTTCTGATTGCCACTGGATTGTTTTAAATAGTCAATGAGATAAAATACCCAGAAACTTGTATACAGAAATAACACAAGACATTCATCGGTAGTGTGTTCCTTGTCAGCCATTGCTAGGAATACTTTCTGTAAATAGTGGTAGGCTTGGGTCTCCACCCCAAACTCTCAAAACAGCACAGAGGGGCTCAGTTAGTGGCTCTCATTTTAGAACTTGAAGAACCAAGGCAAAGCCGAATTACTGGGCCAAAGGTCATAGACTTGTAAATGGTAGAGGCATCTGTTCTCCACTGCATCATGCATGTTCCAAGTTCAGCATCTTCAGTTCAGAAATCTCTACAGCAAGATGCTGCTACCATCTACATCTCCAGCTGGCTCTAACCATCTCTTTAATGCCACACAGCATAGCACAACACACAAAGACACTTCACACTACAGAGCACTGGATCAGAGCAACGTGGTCTGGGCTGGGAGCCCAGCCTCCTCTAAAAGCAGTACGACTGTAGACACATCTCTTACAGACTTTGGATAAATTGTGGTTGGTGCTGAAAAAAAATCTCATTCAATCAGCAGGAGCTCACAGAAGACAGTTTAAGGTTTTGTACAAGTCAGGCTTATAAATCCACTTAAAGCACCTTGTACACTGAAATGATTTACATAACCAGCAGCAGCACAGAGCCGCAGATTCTGTACGGCAGGGAAACAGTGCAGTTAGAATCTGTTCCTAGATTCCTAATGATTTCTCCGATGCCCCGAATGCCAGCTGTTTTCATTGAATAACCAAAAAGGAAAGAAGTTGCAGACTCTCTCCCTTCACTTAACATTTTCTTTCCCTATTTATACACTATACCTCACGCAGGAACTTGAAACCTAATGGTTTCTGGCATTTTTGTTAATCTTTTTTTTCAAACAAGAGATGCAAGCAGAAGCCAAGTGGACTATCCAGGGGCAGAAATTCCCCACCTTGGGAAGAAGTTTCAGCTCTCAGCCTAGGGTCTCTAACCACATCACTATGGAGATCAAGTGGCTTAAGGGTCTCTGACACTACCTCACCTTCTGTAAGAGAAGCATCTCATATCGTGATTCATTAAATAATTTATTAAAAGTTTATGCCAAGCCATGCATTCAAATTCTAGAACAAACAGCCCATTAGACGATATTTTCCTTTGCCTACTAAAAATGAAATCAGCCGTGCCCAGCGCTGGGAATGGCGCTTTAGGGAAGTGTGGCTAGCCCCATCTACATGGAGCAGAGTCTACTTTGGGAATAAGATTGTCTTAACTGTGTGAGATTCATTTTCTACAGAAGTATCCCCGAGGGGCAGGAATGGTGGCCACTGCTTGGTAAATGCTGTGGCTGTCTCTGAAAGGTGAGCAGGCAGATTTCTAAGTACACAAGGTCAGTGGAAGACGGCAAGAATAGGTCAGAGGCAAAGGCATTCGTGCTCTGAACCTCATTAAGACTCTAAAGCCCCCTGGTCTGAAGGCTGCTTGAACTGTTTGCATAGTGCCAGGTAAAAACAATCAAACCTCTTTGGAAAAACACAACTTGCAACTCCTGAGCACTGTATTGGATTCTGTTTTACAGCAGACTGGGGAAACCCTCAGGATAGTTAATGGATGAAGGGATGGAGGATCAGAGGTGGTTGGTTCTCCAGAATCACCAAGTTCCCAGAGTCAGAGCAAGAAACCACAACACATCCAACCACAGTTCTTTCTGCTGCTTTCCCCTGAGTGGCAGTCGAGGCTGCTTTTTTTCCATCTGCACGCTTCTGTTTTGAGGGAGGGCTGGGTAGCAATCCATCTGTTGTCTCTCTGGCAGGCTCTTTTCTGTATCCCAAGCCTGGCCTCTGGCCTCAGGAAGCAATCAGGCAGATCTTATAGTCACCAGCAAGGGCACCTTGTTCAGGCTCTAAGTGTAGAGTTGGGCTAATGGCAGTATATGTGACACCACCCCAGCTGGCTTGGCAGGAGCACTGCCTCCTGGCAGGGTTCACCCAGCCTAATTGCTTGTTTTGTGTCCCAGCTGCCTGACATATGCTAATTCCATGTGTTGACACTCTGATAACAGGGACAAGCACACTAAGGCATTTCAAATGGCTTTCTCAAGCTCTAGCAAGTGACCAAGAACTGGGATTTATATACGTTGGTAAATCTAGCAGCCAGCACAGTGCCTGGCTCCTAGGAGGTACCTGGGATTTTTGTGACTATAGACATATGACACAGCAGTCACAGTAAGGATTTATAAGTGAGAACTAAGCTTAGCCAGTTGTGTTCATCTCTGGGTGACCTTGAGCAAATATTTTCTCCCTGGGTTTCAAGTTCTTGGTCAGCTGCAGCCCCTGCTTACTCTACCTACGAGAAGTGAGTCACAGCCCCAGGCATGTGAGGTGGCTTTGTAAATGTGAACAGTGCGATTGTAGGACAATCAAAGTCACTGAGAAATGCTCTTAAGTATAGAGGAGCCCAGAGGAAAGGGTGATTAATTGTACCAGGAAGAGTTGCTGACAGCTTTCCTGAAGTGTTGACAGTGGGAGTCATTCTAAAGATGACTAGAAAATAATACCTCCACTCTCCATTATTCCAAGAAAGTGATCAAGGAGAAAATAAGAGACATTGTCCTAGTTTGCTTTCTATTGCTGTTATTAAACACCATGACCAAAAGCAACTTGAGGAGGAAAGGGTTTGTTTGGTTTGCATGTCCTGATCATAGTCTATCATGAATGGTTTGAGGGGAGGACTCAGGGCAGGAACCTCGAGGCAGGAACTGAAGCAGAGACCGTGAAGGAATGCTGCTTACTTGTTTGCTCTCCATGGCTTGCTCAACTTGCTTTCTTCTACAACCCAGGATCACCTGCCCACAGTGGTCTCGGCGTGCCTACATCAACCATTAATCATGAAAATGCCCTCACAGACTAGGCCTATAGGCCGATCTGATGGTGGCATATTTTCAATTGAGATTCTGTCTTCCAAGATGACCCCAGTTCATATCCAATTGAAAAAAAAACCCAGCACATGCATCATACATATGTATAGGACTGTGACAGAGACCCCCCCCCCCCAGAGAGTGACTATTATTCTCACCCCTGGTCAGTGGTACTTACCATAACACCAAACCTGACCTTTAGTATGAAGTCAGTGACCCAGGAGAATGTAAACATCAACTCATTTGAGCTCATGAGAACTGATTATTAAATGTTTAGAAATTTGGTAAGCTGGTTGCTAAACAGCAAAGGCTGTTCTTCCAGAGGACACAGATTTGATTCCCAGGACCCACGTCCTAGGAATGGCTCACAACAGTCATTAACTCTAGTCCCAAGAGAGCCTATGCCCTCTTCTGAGCTCCATGTGCACCAGGCATGCATGTGGTACACAGACATACATACAGGCAAAACACTCATATGCATAAAATAAAATTTTCAATTTAAAATTTAAAAGCTAAGCTATATGAAATTGAAACATATTAAAAGGTTATAAATAACTCAAAACTTATTGCTTCCTAAGTATTTGATAATATTGTATAATTGTCATTGCTTTTGAGCTTGTCTGAGACTAATATGTCCCTGAGATAGAAATATTACTTAATAACATCCTATTGTGCACTCCTTCTCAACTCTGTATTCAGTGGCATCAGGTTGGTAGCTTGAATTCAGCCATGATGGGAGTATTTACACCATAGGAAAGGGTAAACACCACAGATTGCAAATGCCTCCCTCCCTCGCCTCTCAATTTCCTACTCTCTCACTCTCGGTCTCTCGTCTATCCTGAAGCATTTAGTAACATCCCACTGACAGTGTCTATTGAATAACTGCACAGAGAAAACAATCACTGGGAAACCTACCTAGCACACACATCTTTTTAAACTTCCCCTGACGAAAGCACACAGCATGAAGCATATACAGAGACCTCCACAAAGTGACTTCCCATCTCCTTTGCTCCGGGGAAGTCCTAATATTAAACAGGGTTCTCTTGACAACTGAAAGCCCTGGTTAAACAGAAATAGAATGGAAGTGTTTTCCTCTAGGACTTGGTTTCTAAGCCAAATGCTTGTCTTGCCATGAGGCCTCTGTGGCCTGCAGGGGCTGGGGAAGTCAACTTAATCTTCTGCAGAATCCAAAGCAATCCACAGGAGCCTGCCCTAAAATTATATCTGCTCTGGTTTGCCGAATGGAGACTAAATGATAGCCAAATGGCGCTGATTTAATGTTTCCCAGCAACCAGAAAATCCCCACAAGAGAGATAAATCAGAGGATGCTGGTCTGCATGTGCATGGGGTGGGGGTAGCCAGGGCAGCCCCGTGAAGGAAACCACTGTCGGAGAGCTGGTTACTATCCAGGCAGAATCCAAAGGTACTGTACATGTCAGGAGGCTGGATCATAGCCAGAATCTGAGGTGCTGAGATCTGTTAGTAATTCACTGGAAGGACAAAGTTCCAGCAATACAAAATTCAATTGTCCTCCATTAAAGAAAGCCTCTCTCAGTACCAGCTGAGTACAATTGATGAATAAATCCCTCCCATTAGTGGAAAGATAATTTCACATAAATACATCGGGAGACCTTCAGAACAGGACTGAAAGTCTTTGCTGAGCCTCACCTGCTTAACTGGTTTGCCATGTAATTGCATTTAGACCAAGGGCCTCAGAAGGAAACCACTGACTGAATTAGCATTAGTCAGACTCTGCAGAGTGAGGTGAGCTGAGGTGTGCAGGGGTGCGGGGGGAGGCATGTGGTGCATTGTGGGTAGTTGTTGTTGCCTTCAGAAAGGAAAAGCTGACTTGAGTGAGACCAGCTGCTTACAAGCCTGGTGTTAATTGCTTTTCTCATCAAACAGAGAAAAGTTTATCACTTGAGGGAAGTAAGGATCTGGGGTGCCTAAGAAAGATGGGATAGAGTTTGAGATTTTTTTTTCATTAGTGCCCACAGGCCTTAATAGTAGCTCTTCCATAGGCCAGAAGGAAGGGGGTTCCTGAACCAGGAAGGGAAGGTGAGCAGAGCGCCTGCATTGTTCCGGAGAGCGGTCATCAGTGGCTGTGTCCACAGTGCCCTGATCTCACAGAGCACTCACCTGAACCAGCATCTTCCTCCCCATCCATTGCTCCTGCAGACACACAAATAGACCTAGCATCTGGCCTAGAAATGTTAGGTCTACAGTCCAGCCTCCTGCACCCACCTTCCTGGTAGCCTTGGGCAAATATGAAGACCTCTCAATCTCCTCATTACAAAACAGAAAGGATCTTGGCAACTTTCTGGATGGTTCCTTCAGAGGTTCCATCAAATGGTCTTCAGAACCAACAGTGGGAGGGAGGAATTCTGTCACCATTGCATCTACGGCAGGTCTTCTCTTGGTTTGTTTTCTACTTTGAGGTCTTCAGGAAATATTATCTATCAAATTATTCTATTTCTGAAACCTGTGAAAATCATCCCTCTGGATGATTGCTAATGCCTGTTTATTTGCACAGTCCCGTTTCTTCCTCTGTGACCGAGTACTTGCCAGGCGTGATCCAGGCACTGCACTTCGGAGAAAGCCTTGCCATGTCCTCAAACTGCTCGGTGTCTGGGTGGAGAGGAGAGGGATGTGTAGCTTGGCAAGGTACCAAGACCTTGGTGTGTGGTTTTGAGGGAGTGAGATGTGAGTTCTGAGCAGAAACATCAAGAAAGGCTTTACAGAAGTCCTTTGAAGTGGGTGTTGAAGGACGAGACTATCGGACTGTGTGTTGAGATGACATTTTAGGCAGATGGGAGAACATCACACAGACACAGGCACCACACAGCATTCTCCTGGAAAATGCAGGGAAAGTGCTTGTTGTCTAGAATACTAGGGACAAGGGGGAGGGAGCTTGGGACAGATTCCCAAGAGGGTGTTATCATTTATCCTTCTCTTTCCGATGCTAGGTAAAAGGAAGTATAACCCTCCATCCTGTTCTCTTGTGTTCTCACTTCCAGTAATAAAATGATGGCTGTTGTTACTTGCCATACCATTGCTACATTGCACCAAGATAAAAAAAAATTAAAAAAATTTAAAAAAAGGAAAACAGAAACAAAAAAAATGAGGCTCAAAGAACTGCACAAGTTCAGAGATCTAGAAAGTAGCAGAGCTGGGACTTGAACCTAGACCACCCAACTCTGTCATCACATGCTTAACTATACCATTTTCTCCCTAGGATCAGCTTTCTCCCCTCACATCAGATGGCAGCCTTAGAAAAACAACTTTAGAGTGAGATACTGGAAAACATTTCCCCAGAGTATTTATCTCAAGGACACGTTAATACCTTGAGAGATGATTTCTTTAAGAGATTATTATTTGTATGAAGTGAACACGTGGGGTTCCTGGGTGTTAGTCATGTCTAAATGACCAGCCTTCTGCCTATGACTTCTAGGGCTTCCCTGCAGACAGTGAAATGTATTTCATGTTCTTCTCTCTTCTCTTCCCACAGGCATGCTTGTGTCATCCGTGGACAAGTGATGACATCAGATGGGACCCCACTGGTTGGCGTGAACATCAGTTTCATCAATAACCCTCTCTTTGGATATACAATCAGCAGGCAAGATGGCAGGTAGGAGACCCTTTGTGGGCCGGGAGAGTTATGGCCTGAGAGTTAGGGGCTGTAGTCTTGCAGCATAACTGCCCTTGGATTGATTATGTGGACAGAGGGTCAGACCTGGACCTAGATGGCCTACATTCTAACGTCAAGCTCTGCAGCCTACTGTTTCATGACCTGTGCCTGCCTCTAGTCTCTGTCCCTTTGGCTGTAGATGTAACACCCTCTTCTCGTGAGGCTCTCACATAAGCAGAGAGCTCTTTATCCATACTATGCTGCCCACTGACCCCTCATGGGAATAATGTCATGGAACTACTTTATAATGGATAAAATGGCTCCTGGAATCCTACTACTACTACTTTGGTTTCTACTTTCAACTGCTTAGAGGTTGCTCCAAAAGAAGCCATTTAGGTGACAGCAGAATTTTGGCCTTTTAATTTCCCTGAGAACCATCAACAGTATGAAGTAAAGCTAGGGGGTTGTTAATGGCCCTGGACCTCCCCCCACCATGTGAGTAGAGTATGCTTGGACAAATATTGCCCCCCTCAGACCCTCAGCTTCTTCATCTGAAGCATGATTCTAACACCATCCACCTCATACACTGGATGTGAGGATTAAAGGACTAGATAGGACAGTATGGTGAATGAGGAAGCACCTAGCTTATAGTTTGTGTCTAATAAATCTCCTGCCACCAAGGATTCACTTCCTAGTGTGACACATAGTAAGTAAGTAAATAGTGGATGGGAAAAATACTAATTATTACAAATTGTTGAATAACGAGGACAGAGTAGCACAAATATTTCAGAGCAAAAGAGGGCAAGTGGGATATTTAGGCTGTCGATGGTGAGAAGTCCTCTATTTTTAATGAAATCAGGTGATGTCAGTCCATCTGGCTGAGCGTGGGCCCATAAGGTTGATTCCTCACTCTGTGTTGGAAATTGTGCTCCAGCCTGATTGATTTTAGCACCTCTTTAATCCAATATCAGATGTGAGCATGTCCCAGCCGAGGCGATAATGAAGCAGGACTCATCTGCGTGGAGACATGTGTGCCTCTTAGACAGCTTGGCAAGCTGTGTGGGGAGCCTCCCCTCCCCCATGGCAGTGGGAAGGGCACAGCTTAGGAGAGGTCTGTGCCAGTCCACAGGGAGGAAACTGGCCGGGCCAGGCCACTGTTCCCTGCCCTGCACAGTTTCTGCCCAGAAACCCCTTGGCAAACACCCACCAGGGCATGAAGGAGCTTCCTTTATTGCCTGTCTTCAGGTTTTGGATAGTACAGAAATGGCAGCTGTGGGAATCCTGAGCCATGGGTATTCTTAGTACATTACCGCCCACAGGGGAACAGTCATCCAAACAGGAGCTTTTGGAGATTGTTCTTTTCGCCACAAAACTTACCACACGAAAAAGCAATGTGTCAGTCAGTAGGCCCCCTCTGTGCTTGCTTAGACTAGGACCATAAAACATGCCACAGTAATCCTACATGTTGTGACCTTAGGACTCGCCTATTCTTTGGGGTCTTTGGGTTACAATTTCCCTGTTTGTGCTGGCCATATCTACTGTTTCTTGAAGGCGTTGAGCACCAGGAGGGAGGTTTCCTGCATCAGCCTCCCACGCTGTGACATAGAAAGGGTGCTGCTTAGAGCTTGCATTTTAAATAAGTCCTTGCCCATACACCACGGACCTAAAGTGTTCTTTCCAACACAGACATAATGTATGGGAAAGTTATCACTTCTTCCCATAGTGTGTGAATCTCCCTCTGTTGTATGTGAACAGGGAGCATCTGGCCCACTCCACTCCTCCTTCCTTGACTCAGTTTCGCTTATGCCTGATATATAGGAGAAGCCACGAGGCTAAAGATAGTCAGGAGATGAGAATGAGTGTGTGTGCACTGAAGACCCAGGCTGCATCTGACTCACCTGTACAATCTGTGTTTTCCAGGCAGCACCAGGACACTCTCACCAGTTCCCTACCCACAACTACACACACACACACACACACACACACACACACACACACACACACGATGTCAAATTTTAACAGTAGCTCATACACAGAAAAATAGTAACAGAGAAGATACTCAAAAAGATGGAAATGCAAGCCATGAAGGAAAACTAAGAGACCTGCAGATAAGAGAAGCAGTTTAGGCTCGCTGACTTGAAGAGTGAGGTTGTGCTGAGCAGGATGCCCAGGGAACACTTGGCATCTTGTGCTTGCCCTCCCATCACTAATTAGTAACCCTGCCAAAGGATTTTGACGTTCAGCCTAATTTTACAGACGGAGAAACTGAGACTTGGAAAGGTGATATAACTCACCTGCAATGTAAGAGTGGTGTTTGACCAGCAAGAGATAGGCTCCATTTGAGAACCAGGCCTTCCCTCTGGGGTCAAGTCCATGTTCACACCTACAACAAGGTTTCCCAACAGGATGAGGAGGCCTGGCCTCAGACCATTTCACTCAGCCCCTGGCATGACCAACTGCCCCGGTCTGTTCACAGCCTTGAAGAAAAGTCTTTTCTTGTTTGTCATCCCTCCCTTCCTGCAGGCTACCTCTATTGAACAGAGCTTTTGAGTCCAGCCAAATTTGTGTTTGGCTGTTAAAAATTCAAATACAGATACTCATTCGTTCTGTGACAGGAATACCACCTTGTAAGTATTTCCCCCAGACTGGGGGTATTCTCGTAAAGAACCACACCCTGAACTCTTGGACTACAATAAATGCCTACCCTTGGTGTTTCTCCATCATCCCTTCCTGAAGGAGTGTCATGTAACTTCTAAACATTAACATAAAAAAGGCCACGAGCAGTTAAGTGTGTGGAAAACTCCCTTGGAAAGAAGAGTCTGCCTTTGGAGTTTGAAGAACCATAAACAGGGTCATCTACCATAAACAGAATTTCCTCCAGGACAGGATGGTTGAATACAAGATTCTTGCAACCTCTAAGGAAGGGAAGAGTAGCAAGTTGGACAGCCAAAGCTAACCAAAGTTATGTGTCCAGGTAAAGATGAGAAATCCTGCATTGAGGAGGTCCCATAGACCAGCAGCAGAGGTAATCACTGGGTTGATCTGAGTTAGTAGCCAAGGTAAGGCTTGCCCATTTGGCAGTCAGTTTAGAAACAGTGGTAGTGTCTCATGTATTCATTCTGTGAGCTACTAGCTAGACCTGTCCCTAGAAAGACAGAGAAATGGACGTCCTAGATACTAGAACAATTACAGTGCATTGCAGCATGGGCTGTCAGGAGTTTCTGTAATACAGCAGAACCCAGGGAGAGAATGAGAATTTTATTTGAGCAAGGCTTTCTTATGGCAGGCTCTGCAACCCTAGCTTGCCATGATAGCACACACCTGAAATCTCACAGCTTTTGAGGCCAGAACAGAAAGATTCTGAGTTGAAGAACAGCCTGGTATACACAGAGAGGCTCTGTCTCAAAGAATAAACCTGTAAAGCAGAATGGACCACCTAAGAGGACTTTGTCCAAGGAGATATTGCAGTGGAGGAGGGCTGGCAGACAGTGCTACTGGTCTCAGGTCACCATAACAGATAAAACAAGCTCAATACACAAGAACTAGAAGGAGGGAGGCCCAGGCATGTTCAAAAACTAAAGTCCTAATGGTCAGAATTACTCAAAGATGGTCCTGTCCTTCTGTGGCTACAGCAAGCTCTTGGTGACTGGATCTGTGCAAGTATGAAATGAACAGCCCCGTGCTGGTGGTTCAGTTCGAAGGGAGTAGCCCTTCACATTGGGAGAGACATGGGAACATGACCACTAAGTTCATATCTCAGGGTTCAGCTATTACATGGCTTCACACTTTCTTTTTAGAAAAAAAAAAAAGCAAACTGTAGGCTGAACTCTCATACACCAAACACAGGGCTTAAAGTGACAGGCAAACACTGGTCTTGGCTAAGCAGACCTATCATGCAGGATATGTTCCACACCTTGATTTCCAGCCCCTGTACCTATAACCTGAGCTCTCCCACCCTCTGATCGTGTGGCTATAGAACAGAGGCTAGCATCCCTAGAGTGCCTGCAACTAGCGGAAACATTAAGGTATGCAAATGAGAACTCACATTCCTTGACTTTCAAAACTGAAAGGTGCGCATCATGGTTTATAAAGGCAAGGGCCGCATAAGGTTTATCTGAGGCACCAGATCCCAACAACGGCTAATATGTTTCTGGAGGAGTCCTATCTGGGAGTAAGGTACTTAGGGGTAAAGCGAGGAAGATTTTCATCTACATGATCTCACACAAACCTAAAACAAGAGGCCCAGGGTAGAGCCGTCTGAGGCAGCAAAGGGTCTGGAGAACACAGAACCAGAACAAGAATCAGGAGCATGCATTACTGCTCAGAACACCCTTAAAGAGCCATGAACCAAAGCTGGGCTACTGTCTTTGGATACTTTGTTGCAATAATCTCACTTCAGCCGGGCACTTGGGTTTCCATCTCCCCTTGTACTTACAAGAACTGTGGTTCTAATCACACAGTCTCAAACTGCTTAGCTGCTTAGGACTCGGGAACAACCCCTCTGAGAGATGGACAGATGGCCTGGTGGGGAATGTACTTCTGTGTAAGCATGAGAACCTGGATTTGGATCCCTACCACCCACATAAAAGCTGGGAGGGAGAGACATATGAATCCCAGGGCCTTACTGGACAGTTAGTCCAGATGAAACTATAAGCTCCTGGTTCAATAAGAGACTTGTCTCAATGCCCAGACCTAGTAGTGCATGCCTTTAATCCCAGCACTTGGGGGGCAGAAGCAGGAAAATCTCTGAGTTTAAGGCCAGCCTAATCTACATAGTGAGCTCCAGAACAGCCAGGACCATATATAGACCCTATCTTAAAAATAAATAATAATAATAATAATAATAATAATAATAATAAACAAAGTGGGGATGGAGGAGAGAGCTATCTCAAATAGCAATATGACATAGAGAAGCAACTGAAGAAGATACGTATACCCATATCAAACTGTGGTCCCCATACATACACAGACAGATGCATGTGCATATATGCATGTACACACACACGCACACACAGAGAGAGAAAAAGAGAGAGAGAGAGAGAGAGAGAGAGAGAGAGAGAGAGAGAGAGAGAGAGAGAGGTGAACCTTTGGGTTTCATACAGAGAAAAGTAAAGCTCAAAGAGGCCACATTATAGTTCCCAGAAATAAGGATTCAGTGCAGGGTTCATGATGCCCAGGGAACACTTATTCAATCTCATTCTGCTGGCTCTTTGTGGGCTCTGGCTCTGATACAGTAACAGCACCAGGCGCTCCACAGCAGAGATTTACCAGCTGTCTGGGTCCTACTAAACAGTTCCCGCTGCAGTGGTTAATTTGGCATCTGTAAACTCTCCCTTGGCCAATCATCTTATAGCAATAACAAATGGTTTCTGGGGTCACTGTCACTGTCTGTGGCTGCAATCAGGTCTCTGGGTGTCAGAGTAGTGCTCACCAGGTACTCAGCCCCTTCCTGTGACTTTCAGGATCGCGTTGTTCTCCTCCTCTTATTTCTGCTGTTACTGTCCCCCACCCGCAGCTTTGACCTGGTCACAAATGGCGGCATCTCCATCATCTTGAGATTCGAACGGGCACCCTTCATCACACAGGAGCATACCCTCTGGCTACCCTGGGACCGCTTCTTTGTCATGGAAACCATCGTCATGAGACATGAGGAGAATGAGATCCCCAGCTGTGACCTGAGCAACTTTGCCCGTCCCAACCCCGTGGTCTCTCCATCCCCACTGACATCTTTTGCCAGCTCCTGTGCTGAGAAAGGCCCTATTGTCCCAGAAATCCAGGTACCCAGACTTCTTGATGACATCAAGCTATTCTTTTATTTTATTTGGAGGCAGAAGATAATCTCACAGACAATAGAAAAAGAGAAAGCGCCTGTACGGGCCTGAGTGAGACCCCGGTAGCCCGCGTTGCCAAATCTCATAGTGGACATGGCATCAGGATATAAAGGCTATCTTACATGCTGAAGACTGTGGCATGCCTCTATTCCGCCTGGTACATGGGCCCTTACAATAAACTCCTTGGCTCTTCCTACCCTGCCTTCCTATTTATTCTACTCTGTTCTTCAGTTTTCAGAATCTTACCTCTCTTGGTATTTCTGCTATAAGTATTTATAATAATAGCTTCTATGAATAGGAATAAGCCATGGGATCCCAAGTATTAAGCATTTTAATAAAGAGTAAATAAGAAAAATGTAACATGAGGTACTTAGCACAATGTCTGATACCTACTAAGTGCTCGATAAATTTTGGCTATTATTATTGCTAAGATTATTTAACACATGCTGCCTTCGTGCCAATTAAGGATTGCTTTGGATCAAATCTACACATGCAAATGGTTTACTTCATTATCATTAAAGGGAAGTAATCGAGAAAAAATGTATTTTAATCTGATGAAAATTAAGATAGATTCTTTGCCTAGCAAAGCCATTCTGAGTTGGATCTCCTCCATCATCCCCAGTCTGATGTCTGTAGGCAGAAAAGAAGGGCAAAGAAAGAGGGGACATAGCAGCACAGAGGCCCAGAGAAGCCCAGGCCACCTGCCTGCCTAAGGAGACCTCCAACAGTGAGCATGTTAACGGGTTGCCCTGGTACGGGTGGACCAGAGCATTTATACATTTACATGAGTGTGTTTCACGCCTAGATGAGCAAACACATCTCCCTGAGCGTACCCTGTTGTACAGTTTCCAGTGTCAGTCCCCAATAAGGAAACACAACCCTTTCTGAATTCTCACTGTACAGAAAGCTCACTCCTTCTCAGAGATTCAGCACCTGTCTCCTGTCTCAATGGCCAGGCTGACCTTTTGTATGAAATGCTTGTCAGCAGAGACAAAACTTGCTGGAGAGAAGTAATTTGTTAGTCAACCCTGGCTCGGCTCCAGCTAGACATCTTTTCCCAGGAGCAGGGACTATGGAACAAATGAGGTTCAAGGTCAGACTCTCTTTACACTGCTCTCTGAGCTAGGTGCCCACAGGTTCAGCTGGGCCACAACCCTTACTTACTTTTAGTCTCACAAAACACATAAAAACAAACTTTTTGTTTCCCCGGTCCCGTTGTTGGTTGATGTTTGCAAGTGCTGGGATGTGGAAATTGCGGTGGGTGCATTAAGAAAGGGAAATATTTATGAGAGCATCAGGCCAGCACTCAAGTGCTGCCTGTGGCTCACCCGGGTGTATAGCCTACTTTGCCTGGAACTATAAACTGTGGCCTGGGAAGACGGCCCTGGATTAAGCCCAATCTATAGCATTTCCTGTATTTGAAAAAGCAGCATAGACAAAACGTCTGCACCCTTCTATAGAATAAACAGAATGAGAAGGGCTCAGTTCTCCCTGTAAACATGGGATAAAAATAGCCATGTCCCTTGAATGGACATGCTGGGTTCAATTGACCTAATGTTCCCTTCTTGAGAAAGAGCCCAGAGCATCGAGCTGATGACAGTCCCCTGTGTTTGCCTTATGGTGATCATCTGGAATCTGCTGACTGTTCCCATCTTCAGTCTCCTCTGCTCATCTGGAAGGCACTGGAGTTGGGAACCATTGTGCACTTAAAACTCCTCTCTGGGGACAAACTGGGACATTGGAACAGGACCTTGTCAGGTTCTCAAGCACTGCCTGATGATGTGTTTGTTCAGCCTGGTGTGGTCTCTGTTGACTGTCCTGGAAAGGACACATTTAAATCACATCTCACTTGAAGAAAGCTCTGGATAGAAACCATCTATCGGGCTCATATTGCTACAGTCTATGTTAGTCCTTCTTCATGGCAGCCCTGCTCTCAGCTCCATAGGTACCAGCCATGCCGCTGTCCTGCATAATGATGGGCTAGGCACTTTGCATGTGTGGCCTTACTGGTATTGATGCAGTGAAGAAGTACAGATTCCTAGATTCCTTGAGTTCTCCTGACTGATACAGCTAACGAGTCAGAGCTGTGTGTTGCCAAGTATCCTTATGTGTCCTCTTGGGCCCATGATAAAACATCTTCATTCATGTTGCACTGGGGAGGGGGCCACTTATCTCACGGAGATAAGTTTGTAAGCACAGGTACACCATGTAGGAACTGGCCCTGGAGACCAGGGCTAGTCTTCCCTCTGCCTTTCCCATTCTCTTCCCTCTCCTCTCCCTACCATCTTCCTGCTATTCTTCCTTCTCTTCCTCACTGCCTTCCCTTCCAATTCCTCCTGTGCCTCCTGAACACCCAAAGATCACAGGTCTTGTCACTTCCCCAGGGCCCCACAGTGATCTCCCTGCTATGATCTGTCTGTGCTGTAGGCTCTGCAAGAGGAAATTGTCATTGCTGGCTGCAAGATGAGGTTGAGCTATCTGAGCAGCCGCACCCCTGGCTATAAGTCTGTCCTGAGGATCAGTCTCACACACCCCACCATCCCCTTCAACCTCATGAAGGTCCACCTCATGGTGGCAGTCGAGGGTCGGCTCTTCAGGAAGTGGTTTGCTGCAGCTCCTGACCTATCCTATTACTTCATCTGGGACAAGACAGACGTCTACAACCAGAAAGTGTTTGGGCTCTCGGAAGCCTTCGGTAAGTCTCCCCTAAGCACTTGTGACACAGGCGCCACACATTGGCAGAGACAGAGCAGAACCGAGGAAGCAGCTTCCCTTATGGATGTCTTCCTTCCTTCCTTCCTGTTTTCCTTCCTTCCTGTTTTCCTTCCTTCCTTCTTTCCTTTCTTCCTTCCTTCCTTCCTTCCTTCCTTCCTTCCTTCCTTCCTTCCTTCCTTCCTTCCTTCCTTCCTCTTTTCAGGTCAAAACCTGCTAGGGCTTAATGGGGCTATAAGACCTCCATAACCTAGAAGGATACATTGAAAGACCTGAGTGAGCAAAGCCCAAGAATGAGAAGTAGTTATAGCACCAGAACAACCCTCAGAAAGTACTATGGAGGTATGTGATGGGTTAAAATATACCCATGCGCTACACAGTATACCTACTGTGTGCCAGGAAAGCAGACTATGCATATGTTATCTGGCCACTCTACACCCATCCTGCCGAAATCTAAAATTAAACTAGAGGGGGCCAAGGTTGGGCTGCCTTCGTGTTTTCAGTTATAAGGACTGAAGTCAGAACTTGTGCAAGATGACTGTCTCTCCAACTTCTAAATTAGAGCAGGGTCCCAGAATCTGCAGAGAGACAGTCCGTAGTCATGACCCCATCTGTGCAAGACGACTGAGGAGCAAAAGCCCAGCAAATTCCTTCAGCTCAAACTGTAGTCCCATTCAATTGTCTTCACCTAGCAAAGACCTAAAGGAACTGAGAAGTCAATTTGCCTGAGAAAGGGAAGAGAGAAGGGAGAGAAGGGGAGAGTTGTTGTGGGAGGCAGGAAGGAGCTGAGACACTCTCTTGAGCCCCTACTCCATGAAATACTATAGATTGGACTTAATGTGTCAGACACGTTAGCACCACAATGAATCCCACAGCCACACCCTTTGGAGGATGCTAACACACCAACTACAGTGACATCCTAAGCATGCACAGATAGATGGAAGAGAACTAGATTCATCCAGATCTTCATTAGGATTTGCATCCCTGCCCTGTGACAGCTGATGCTCTCCTAAGACCACAGAAACCAAGCTTAGAGAACTCATAAATTTTTTAAATCATAGATGACTGAAAACAGTCAGCTTCTCAACTGATTGTCTTTCTTTTAGCATCTCCTATGACATCAGCTGGTCTTTGTGACCATGATGTCCAGGGGGGTGAGTAATATTTCAGGACTGGACATGATTAGATTCTCACCTGACTGAACATCTTGTCACTCTCAACTGTCTATGGTCACAAATAAGGCTACAGTGGAAAGTTCGTAGGATACTATAGAGTTTGTGTCCTCAAAATGCATATAAAAGCCAACTGCACTCCATGCACATGTATACACACACCCACACACACATATGCACTCACATACATGTGGACAGTATGAACACTTTTAAAAGATTATTCCCCCAAATCAACTCACTTGGGTCTTTTTCAAAGTGTGTGGCATATTTAACTTTTCCTAATAATATACAGTTGATCTTTGAAACAAAAAGGTTTTAAGGCCCAGCATCACTGTGTTGGTATTTGGTATTTCACATGGTTCTAGTTCCCAAGTAAAAGCATGACCCTTTTTATCTTCCCTATGATAGTTAGTCAGGGGCCTTGCCTGCGGGGCTGAGGGTCAGAGAGGAGACTTTGCTCATCTGTACACTTTGCTCTTCTGTCCCTGTAGTTTCCGTGGGTTATGAATACGAATCCTGCCCAGATCTGATCCTGTGGGAGAAAAGGACAGCGGTGCTGCAGGGCTATGAAATCGATGCCTCCAAGCTGGGGGGCTGGAGTCTGGATAAGCACCATGCCCTGAACATCCAGAGTGGTGAGTGGAATCATGGGATCCCTTGATCGAGGCTAAGGTGGCACCTTCTTTGCTATCCTGTTATCCTCACACACACACACACACACACACGAGAGAGAGAGAGAGAGAGAGAGAGAGAGAGAGAGAGAGAAACAAAGAAAGAAACAAAGAAAGAAACAAGGAAAAGGAAGAAAAAGAGAAGGAAAAAAAAAAAAGGGGAAAAGTAAAAAAAAAAAAGCATACAGTGTCAACATGGGCTCCAAGGTGATCAGTCATTTAGAAGGTTGTCAGAAATGACAGATGAAAACATAGGACACCAGAAAGACATAGGAGAAGCATGTCATTTTTTGTCATTAAAGCAACAATGGAGAGAGGATTCCTGTGCAGCATCCCAAAAGGACTAGGATTAGCCTTGGGTATCAAGTAGGAGACACTCTAAGAGAGCAGCCATGAGTCAAGGAAGCGCAGCTATGCAGAAGAGTTCTTGGAGAGAAGGTCCAGTCTCTGTAATTTGGGCTGAGTGAGACGGAAGAAAGAACTCCCAAGTCCAGGCATAAGCAACTGGAACCTGGGGTAAGAGTATTATGACTTCAGGCTTCATCCACAGTGGGTGTCACTCATATCTGTACATTAAGAAACTCAGCCTGACCCTCTTCTGCCTTGGGACAGGGGTCATAGTGACAATGTGGGATAGTAATAATGTTGGCTATTAAGGATAGTAACAATGTTGCTTAATAGGGGTAGTAACAATGTTGCTTATTAGGGATAGCAACAATGATGCTTATTAGGGAAAGTAACAATGTTGCTTGTTAGGGGTGGTAACAGTGTTGCTTATCTCCTGACTAGTCTAAAATTGGAAGGAATGCTTGTCAATCCCACAACATGTTTAAAATAGAGAAGTTGAAAACCAAATCAAAAAATGTATAACAAAATATTTGTATATTCCTATGAGTCTCTAAAACAGGAGCAAAAGACAAGGACTCGGCACATAATAAAGTTAGAAAATGAAAATCTGGAGCTGTGTGGTACTGATAGAGAAACAGGTAAATAGAGTCATAGGTAGAAATGACCCATGACCAGTATGAACAGAAGGAGAAGCATGGTCTTGAAGGAGAAGCACAAATGTCAGCAAGCATGAGAAAGAATCGCCTAACATCCTTTGGTCGTCAGGACATGAAACTCCCATGAGAAAGTCTATCTCCCCCCAGTTGGAATGGCCAACGTCATCAAGATCAATCCAGGGAGGGGAGTATATATCTAACATACAGTTTATTTTCTTCAAAGTTATATAAAAATAAACCTTTAAAGAATAAATAAAATGGAGAAAAGAAAACAATAATAGAGACAGTACAGAAAAGGAAATCCTTATATACCACTGGCAGAAATGTGATTCAATGTTCCCATGGTGGAAAACAGTGCAGTAGGTCCTCAAACAACCACATGAGAAGATGCGTCAAAGGATGTAATTCACCCTAGCACAGAATGCCTAACCGTCATGTTTACTGCTGCACTGTTCACAATATCCACATTATGAAACCAGCTTAGCAGTCCATCAAGAGATGAATAGATAAAGAAAATGTATCTTATATAATGGAGTCTTATTTAGCTATAACAAAGAACAAAATTACATTATTTGCAGGGAAATGGACAGGACTGAAGAAAATAATATTAAGTAAAATAAGCTAGATTCAAATACCTTTGTTTTCCTAATGTAAGGAATCTATTTTTTTTCCCTCAAATGATGTAGAAGTAGAAAGATATCTGTTTAGGAACAAGATGGAGAACAAGGCTAGAGGGGAAAGAGAAGGCAATGGACTAGGTGAA
>NW_021604648.1:4534316-4541238 GCF_004785775.1 Grammomys surdaster | reverse complement strand
CAAGGCTAGAGGGGAAAGAGAAGGCAATGGACTAGGTGAATGGGATTAAAGTACACTGTGTGTGTACGAAATGGGAAAAACAAGAAACTAGCTTTGGCTCTCAGTATCCAAAATTTTGAAGTAACAGAACTGTGATGGAGCTAAATTTTGTTTCTCACTCACTTGTACCCCGCTGGAGGCAGCTTATCGTGGGCTGCAGGCTCAGAATGTGAAGTTCCTCTGTTCTCCTTGTTCATCATGGCCTTTACCCCAAGGTCACAGTCCAAGCTGACTACTTCAAATCCAGCCTGCACATCTTGCTGATGTAGGAACATCATCAAGGAGAAGGAAAAGGACCACGCCCTAGGCCCTTCCAGTGTGGGGATGCTGCCCAGCAGATGATCACAGCATCAACACTTAGGAGCCACTGGCCAAGACTCAGTCACAGAAGAGGCTGACTGCTCCAGGCAGACATGTGGCCAGCTAGGTGTCGGGAATTATGTTCTCTACAGAAGAGGAAAGGGTGGATGGGCCATCGGTGGATAGCTGGAAAGGCTTTCCTTACACTCTGTGCATATATAGAAACTATACTCTATAGAGAGAGCATCACATGTCATCAGATGCACACTTCAGAAACTAATACTAGAGAAAACACTTCAGTGTATTTAGAAAAACTATGCTACACCTCCACTCCACACTGTGCAAAATAAATTTTAATTTAGTTTTCAACATCTAAATGTGAAAATACTCTAAAATTAATAGAAGAAAGTATAAGCCAGTTTTAAATATCAAGAAAGGATTACAGAAAAACTTAAACAGCACAAACTTGGTCTTAGAAAAATAACTGATTAGACTAAGTAAAATTTAAAATTTAAATTAAACCCTTCAATAAAGGACATGGTTTGGGCAAAGCTAGGGAAGATGGCAAATTGAAGGAGATTCTTGTGACCTATAGGATCCCAGTCCTACTCAGGTATCATAGAAACAGGTATGGCAGGAGAGACAGTCAACCTGGAAGCTGTGGCCATACACAGATGAAAGGGGATGGTCAGGAATGGTGAAACCATGTAGATATGTGTGAGAAAGAAGACAAGTAGCTGAGGTCATTCAAATGAGTCCCTTCATCTGGTTAGTGGGAAACTGAGGCCCCAGAGCAGTGTGAGTAATACAGACACTTGAGATCTCTGCAAGCTGGAGGATCATCCTGTCAGCTGTAAGACCAGGTAAAAACCTGGGTCTGTGCTGGTGAGCAGAGACTGTGTTTCCCTCCTTTATTTCAATAAACATTTATTGGTATCTATTCCTCAGATGCTATACTAGGCACTGGGGATATAGAAATGAAAAAGACATGAGCTCTACACTTGAAATTGTACTGGTGGGAAGAGGGGAAAGGAAGCATGTACACCTAAGAATCTGTGCTGTACACAGATTCAGACTGAGTCCGGTGAAGATGCATTAGCCTGGATGGTCAAAAGCTGGGGCTGAAGCTCAGTCAGTAAAGTATTGGTCTTGAGAGCACAAGAACCTGAGTTCTTATCCCCAGAGTCCAAGTAAAAAAATGCCAGAAAAGGGTGGGCACTGGAATGATGGCCCAGCCAATAAGAGCCTATGTTCTTGGGTTCAATTCCTAGTGCCCACACAATGGCTCCTAGCCATCTATAACTCCAGTTCTAGGGAATCCAATCCTCTGCTCTCTTCTGGCCTCCAGGGGCAGCAGACACACATGTGATACACACACATACATATAGGCAAAACACTTTTATACCTAAAACATATCTTTTAA
The DNA here is from genome assembly GCF_004785775.1 of Grammomys surdaster. Lineage (NCBI taxonomy): Eukaryota > Metazoa > Chordata > Mammalia > Rodentia > Muridae > Grammomys > Grammomys surdaster. The sequence continues at coordinate 4,539,476 of NW_021604648.1, read as the reverse complement.
AATGCTATGCATGGTGGAATAAGCTTTCAATCCAACCCCTGAAAAGGAGAAGACAGAGAGATCCCTGGGGTTCAATGACAAGCTGGCCTTGTTTATTTGGCACGTTCCAGGATATGAGAGGCCCTGCATCAAAAAATTAGGAAGATAGCACCAGAAGTTGTCCTGTGGCCTCCATATACACCTACATACACCTGCACACATATGCACATGTGCCTATAAACACACATGCATGCATGCAGACACCACAAACACACATACACATGACGGTGGCAGAGAGTGGATGTATTTTGGGCCTGCCCACTTTCTGTCTGTGGGGCCTTGGCTAAACTGCTGGCATACTCCGTCTGTCATAACAGTGGTAACAGTGCCATCTCATAGGCCTAGAATGAGAATTCAGTCAGTAACCAATGGAGCCTCTTAGGGAACCCTGGGTTTCACTATGGTAAGACAAGTCTCAAAGTGTTTGGCCAAGGCCTCATATCCTTTGCAAAATCAAGATAACATTAGTCAACCAAAGGAAGAGGGACCCAGCCTCTGTTCCCTCACTCACGCGTATCTCTCCCTGTCCCAGGCATCCTGCACAAGGGGAATGGAGAAAACCAGTTCGTGTCCCAGCAGCCACCAGTCATCGGCAGCATCATGGGCAACGGGCGCAGGAGGAGCATCTCCTGCCCTAGCTGCAATGGCCTTGCTGATGGCAACAAGCTCCTGGCCCCCGTGGCCCTCACCTGTGGCTCTGACGGGAGTCTGTACGTGGGAGACTTCAATTACATCCGTAGGATCTTCCCCTCTGGAAATGTCACCAACATCCTGGAGATGAGGTATGTAAGGGAATATCTTCCCTGTGGTTCCTTGTAATGTCCCCTTGCCATCGTGAGGCCAAACAGCCCTACCCATGGGGACCAGAGAAGTAGGTCAAGACAAAGCTCGATGTCCAGACGATGTGAGAGGCTGCTGATGGCTGAAAATGAGTCCCCTTGGAGCCACCAAACCTTTTTTCTGCATTTAACCAATAGAATCAGTTACAAGAGTCTTTTTGTAAGAACAAAGGATCCACAGCAAGTAAATGTCACTCAGTTTTGCCCTGTTCCTTTTTGTTCCTCAGAAGCGGTTACCTCAGGCCAGAGTTGAAATGAAATGAAGCCCAAGGCTTATGCAGGCTCTCTGGGTGGAGCAGAAGCACAGGGAGAGACTCTCACAATGACCCTCAGCTGGCAGACAGCTCTCGAGTTTGCATTTTTCCCGATGCCCCTGAGCCAGGTCTCTTTAGAACCAAAGCCCTGTCATGAGATGGACTCTGTGGTTAAAGGGAGACTGTGCTTCAGAGACAGGGGAGCCCTACTCTCAATTTCAAAAGACATTTTAGAAAGCTTTTGATAGCTGTATTGGAGCAAAAAATTCACCCATGTCCTTGTTTGGAACCACAGTAAGCAAGACATGATTTGGGATGGAAGGGCATCCTCCAAAGTGGATGGCAGGGAGGTAGGGCTGTTAACCCGTGTGACAGTTCTGTAAGGTCCTACCTATTATCAACCTTTGGCAAACAGGGGAAGCAAGCTCAGAGAACTTAAAGTACATGTTCAAAGTCCAGCATCTAGAACCCAAACCTAGAAGACTGTTACACAGCCCAGCCACCCAGCATGATGAGAGCCATGCCCCACCCACCCACCTACCCCCTCGTTATTCTCTGTTGGATACACATCATTATGCAGCTCACACATAAAAGGAGGCAAAGCATGCTGTCTGGCTGTCAGACACCACAGTCCTGAGGACCATGAGCGTCGTCCATCCCCACACAGGTCAACTGGGGAAGCTCGAGGAGGCTCCCGTGCTGTGGGTACCTAGGAAATCGCATGTCAGGCTGGGTGAGGTACCTGACTCCAGGAGAATATTCTTTGCCCTTTTTACTTGTTATGAGGTTAATGCACAGGCACTGGTCAGGGAAGAAGGACCCCTGACTGTACTTGCTTCAGTCAGAAGAACATAATGAGTGACAGGAGCAAAGGACCAAGGGTCAGCTCAATGTAGCAGAGAAGCTGTGTGACTTTGAGCAAACTTTTAAATTCTGGGCCTCCCATTTTCTTTTTTGTTTTTTTAAATTGGATATTTTATCCCCCCACCCCCATCCCCGGACAGGGTTTCTCTGTGTATCTCTGGCTGTCCTGGAACTCATTCTGTAGACCAGGCTGGCCTTGAACTCAGAAATCCGCCTGCCTCTTCCTCCTGAGTGCTGGGATTAAAGGCGTGCCCCGCCACCGCCCTGCCCAGAGGATATTTTCTTTATTTACATTTCAAATGTTATCCCCTTTCCAGGTCTCCCCTCCAGAACCTCCCTATTCCATTCCCCCTACCTCTTCCTCTATGAGGGTGCTCCCCCACCTATCCGCCCACTCTCTCCTTCATTCCCCTACACTGGAGCATTGAACCCCCTCAGGCCCAAGGGGCCACTCCACTTATGTCCAACAAGGCCATCCTCTGCTACATATGCAGCCGGAGCCACGGGTCCCTCCATGTGGACTCTTTGGTTGGTGGTTTAGTCCCCAGGAGCTCCAGGAGATCTGGCCTATTGTCACTGTTGTTCCCCCCCCCCATGGGACTGCAAGCCCCCTCAGCTCCTTCAGTCCCTTCCCCAACTCCTCACTCAGTGGACCTTTGCACTCAGTCCAGTGGTTGGCAGCAAGCATCTGCCTCTGTATTTGTCGGGCTCTGTGTAGTTTGGTGACTGTATATGGGATGGATCCCCAGGTGGGATAGTCTCTGGATGTGGGCCTCCCATCTTCATATCCTCCAAATAAAATATCCTAGTTTCTCTCTCTTCTTCCCACTACTGTTGGGGATCATGCAAGAAGGGATGAAAGAAATAAACAAAATTAGGGAAGAACTCAATGTATTATCACCCAGTCCTTTCCTGCTGGGCTCTGTCTCTGTGTCACACCCTCCCTAATTACATTCATTCTCCAGTCCCGTGCCATATTTTGGCTCTTGGTAGGCTCCCCACGTTTTGAAGACTGTCATAGAGAAGCACGCATGCAGAGACCTGAAACAGCAAGCCTGTATATCTCTCTGGGTGTCTATGCAGAGAAGAGAATCAACTGCTCCTCTCTCTTCTGAGTCCCCACTGAAGCAGCACACTGTATCAGGCCCGTCTTCTTCCCAGAGTCAGCAGTATGGTGCAGGTGGAGCTGGGCCTCCTCTGTGATATGTAGCTGCTTGTAAGTGAACTCACTGACAAGGAGTATCCAATATAAAATGTATCAGTGTCATGGCTAAGTCTGTATTTATTACAGTGTTGTACAGTACCACTGCTGTCAAGTTTTCAGCTGCTAATAATGCTTCTAACCCTGCTGCTAACACCTCGTTCTTTCTTCTATTCCCTGCTCTCCTGTCTTCTGTCAGAAATAAAGATTTCAGACATAGGTAAGCCAACCAGTGGAGAATTTCCTGCCTCTCCCCTGCCTTGTTGCATGCTGTATGGTAAGCCACACCTGTCAGTTTCAGATGGCTCAATGACAAAGGAACCCTGTGTGGTTAGAAGCTGATAGGAGATAATTGGTACAATTAGAACACCCAACTCCTAGTGGTGGGGTAGGTGGCAAAGATCCGAATTCCTTGTACCTTTGGTAAAGTGAGACACTTGTCCTGTAGTCTGTAGATGTGACAGACGAGAGTAATAGGGGAGGTACTTGAGTGGGCCCTCCTGCATAATCCTGAGACTAGCACATCATCTAGACTGTTGAGTGAGTGTCTGGCCATGGTGGGACATGCCGAGACCTTCTTAAGCAGGTAAGGAATATGACAATAGGTAGGTTTCAGATCTCAAAGTCAGAGCCCTTGGAATGCCAGGGGTCCCTGCAGAGGCTCTTCACAGTGACTCCATGCAGAGAACAGTCCTCACACAGAACAGATTTGAAAACTGAGCATGAGCAGATAGAGCTATGGTTTGCACAGCCACCAGGGTGACTCTCAGCTGTCTGCGGAAGACTCAGACCAAAATGATGCATGGGATGGGCCTATAAAAGACGGCTCTTTGGGATACTGAAGAGTCAGACAAAGCCCGAGCCAGCAGTCCTTTCTGAATTCACTCCCATATGTAAGTAGGTACATGTGTGTGCACATGTTACTTTAAGTAGTAATTCATACATGTGGAGTACTTGCTGCATAACAGAGTTAGACAGTTTACATGAATACCATCTTATATCTGATCCACCCCATGAGATGGACAACTGTGGTTATTTCCAGTTTACAGATAAGGGAACTGAAGCTCCCCAGAGGTATAGCCCTGAAATAATTGCTTCATCTCTGAACTTCCATTTTTATCTTGGAGTTATTAACAATTACTCTAAGGATCAAAAAGGATCTCTGCAAACTATTCAGAGAAGTTCCAAAAATTGCTATGGAGAGACATGTTACCAGTGGTTGTAGTAACTGTTACAATCTCTATACATTGGTTTTATAATTAGCATATTACAATTCATTATAATTATGATAAGCATGATGATAAGATACCTCCATTTTTCCCCCAAAAGGGGAACTGAGTCCTCTTACAGCCAAGAATGCATATAAGAAGTTAAAGTCAACAGAGATTGGGACCAAAAATAAAAGCAAGAAGGAACACCGGTGATCAAACCTTAAACTCTAAGCTTCAGGGCAGCCAAAGTCACCATGGGAGCATACGTGATGTCCTGGTTCACACTGCCACCAATGGGGAAAGCATGTGCTTCCCAGAACAGAAATGTCCTTCATTCACACTGAATCCCGTGTCACATGAGCTCCATACGGGTGATACTGGACTGTCCACTGTCCTGTCCTCTCCATTTCTGTATCACAGAGGTATGCTTCATGTGTGCCTTAAGTTAAAACCTGGCATCTAACACTGAGTCATTCAGTCCATGGTAGCATCTTGCCCCCTCACCCCAGGACATAGCTGTGGTACTGGCAGACACAGCTGGGAAGTCTTGCACCATGTAGCATTGGCTGACCAGTCAGCTTTTGTGATTTCCATTCCCTATCAGTTGAAAATGTTTGTCTCTGTGTGTGTGTGTGAATATGTGCAGGTCTGTGTGGTTGTATGAACTTCTGATCTTCAGTGATCTTTTGATCATAGTATGGAATCAAAACCAAGCCCCTGGCTTCTTTCAACCCATTGCTTTCTTAGGTGAG
>NW_021604648.1:4477538-4534306 GCF_004785775.1 Grammomys surdaster | reverse complement strand
AAAACCAAGCCCCTGGCTTCTTTCAACCCATTGCTTTCTTAGGTGAGAAAAAAAAAAAACCAAGCCCCTGGCTTCTTTCAACCCATTGCTTTCTTAGGTGAGAAAAAAACAATCTACAAAGTGATACAGAGTGTAAAGGGAGACTCCCACTGCCTGCCACTTTCCTAATACGGAGGCAGGAACCCTGAGTTTCCACTGCAATCTTTGGTTGGTACTGATCTTGGCAAATTGCTTCCTCTCTCTGAGCCTCAGTGCCTGCACCCTTTAGTGAATACTGGTTAGATTAAAGAAGTTCTAGAAGTGTATCTTCTGCATCTGTCCGTTGCTTCATTTTCTTCCAATGACAGCATTTGCTTCCATGGGAACCTTGGCCTGTGTGTACACCCCCAGGAGAGACTTATCTGTCTTTGACTTTTTCAGTCTCATGCCACCTGCTATCCTGGGCATTCCCAGTAGCCCGAGTCCCTTCAGCATCTGCTGCTGTGGACCTGTTCAGGAAACAAGCATCCTTACGTCTTCTAGGATTTCTTCCCTGGGGACAGGAAGGGCTGTTAGAAGCCTGTTCTTATGCATGAACTTAACCTCCCTCAAACCAAGCTACACATATGGTACCAACTCAAAAGAGCCCTTAACTGTCATGGAAAATAGACTAGCAACTCAGAATTAAGTCAAGAATACATGGCTATTATTCACCAACATAAATATACTAGAGATTTCTTAGGGTCACCAGATTTGGGGGACTGGGGATATAACTTAGATAGTAGAGTGCTTATTTAGTAGTCTTGAAGAACTGAGTTCAATTCCTAGCGCCACAGAAACTGGGTAGGATGCTGCAGTCCTCAAATCCCAGTACTTAGGAGATAGAGAAACAAGGATCACAAGTTCAAGATCATCTTTAGCTATCTAGTAGGTTCAAGGTCCCCTGGAATATGTATGATCATGTCTCAAGAGTTTAAAAAAAAAGACAAAAATCCAAAACATTCCATTTATCAAACAACTCGATTTTTCTTGGGACGGACACTGTGTGCAGAGGTTTATATTCTTTGTATAGTTTTCATCCTTAAAATAACCCTTTGAAGTAGATGTGATTGCCCCATTTCTCAGATTAAGCACAGAGACTCAAAGCAGCAAACCAATCTGCACAAGCAAACGCAGGAAGTGGATAGTGGATGGCGGAGTTGGTGTTAGACCCTCTGCCCCTCTGGCTCCAGCGCTCACCTCTAGTGGTGGGAGCATGTAAACTAGTTCCTGTCAGGGCAGCATCCAAAGTGGCTAAACAAGGCTCCTTGCTCAAAGGAGATCTTACTCTAGGACCAAAGGAGGCTTCTCCCTCAGAAGTAGAGAAAAGATTATCCTTCATCACTAGAGACTCCCAAGTTCCCAGTCTGCCGAGAGCATCCATCCCCACTTCCCCCTAAAGAGGGAGGGCTGACTTCAACACACTCACTTTAGGAATGTTTCCACAGCCAAGGTTACATTCCCAGAGCTAGAAGACAGTGTGAGACCTGGGAGTTCTCTGCAGCAAGCTCCAGCACAGGGCTGTGATCTAGTTCTGCGTCTGGCCCTGCTCAGGGTCCTGGCCATAAGAATTGGCTTAGACACAGTCTTTGGAGCCTGAAAATGCTCCCTGTCCATGGGCCTGGTCCTGGGGTCTCTGGGCCTCTGCTGCAGGCCATCTTCCATCACATGCCTTCAGGTTTACATGGTTTGCAGCACATCCCTAGGCCTTTATAATGCAGTACTGATAGTGATAGGCCTGGGAAATATCAGAAATGCCGAGTCCTGCACTATGGAACTGAAATCTGCATTTTGGTAACATCTTCAAGAGCGTCCTCTGCACGCTGAAGTCTAAGGCACTCTGCTTAATTCCCAAGTCTGGCTATACCTAGGACTCACCTGAAAAGACCTCAAGGGCAGAGCCCAGCCCCTTTCAGTCATGCTTGTTCAGGCTACTTCTTCTCATTTCCAGATGGTTCTGATGTACAAAACCATCAATCTAAGATCACTAGCAACCGATGCTTCCTGTGTATCCTCCAGTGACAAAGCCAAATTCATTCATTCATTTATTCTTACATAAGTTCAGCAGAACTTTTCAGAACATTTCCTCTGAATCTGTGTTAGTGGAATCATTTAGGACTTGAAGTCAGTCCCTATCCTACAAGAGTTCAAGAAGGTATTCATAGTAGTGGTAGTGGCGGTTGTAGTTTATCTATATGGATGGTTTGCCTGTATATATCTGTGTGCCACATGTATGCAGTATACTTAGAGGCCAGAGAGAACATAGGATCCCCTAGGACTGGAGTTGCAAGTGGTTGTGAGCTACCACGTGGGAGCTGGGAATTGAAATCAGGTCCTCTGGAATATCAGCTAGTGTCCTTAACTGCCGAACCATTTCTCCAGTTCCAAGTTCAAGGCTTTATGGAGGAAATAGACAAGTCATCAGAGAAGAATCTGTGAAAGTGCCACAGACACTAGAAGCAAGATCTGCCACAGCTCTGGTGGAAACATGAAGATATAACAGAAAAGCAGGGGGCAGGAATGGTAGCACAGGTGAGGGAGTACTTAGCCGAATCTCTCAAGATAGCCAAGTCCAAGGGGCCCCCGAGCTTTCTTCCATCCTATGCTTTCAAGGATTGTGTGACTTGCAGCAGACCGTCAGGTCTTCAGAATGCAGAGCTGATGTGTTCAGGGAACGGTGCAGCTATGTGGAGAATAGAAGGAGACTGGAATGAAGCACGCGGAGATTGAAATCCACTCGGCAGCTTGTGAGCCTGCTCAGGCACTTTATCTCTGTCCATCTCAGTTTTCTTAAATGGAGGGAGACAGTCCCTACTTAATGTGTTAGTTACGGGGGAATGAGGCCATGTGTGTCGAGTGCAGACACAGACTAGGACAGAATCCACATCTTTCAGTGTCAGATACATCCCAATCCATGGCATCACCTCCATAGCTCTGTCCTATAGGCTGCTGGGGCGGCCTGGGGAAGGCACAGAGGGAACCACAGATACAGTGCAGCTGCTAGTGCTGGCTGGCATGAGGAGGAAATGTGGAACTGGATATGTAGTTCAGTTGGTAGAGTGCTTGCACAAAGCCCTAGGTTTGATCTCTAGCACCAAAGAAAGCCATATTTAATGATACACACCTGCAATCCCAGCACTTGGGAGGCAGAAGCAGGACAATCAAGAGTTCAGGGATATCCTCAGCTACATGGCGAGTTTGACGTTTAGCCTGGGATAAATGAGCCAGTCTGAAAAACAAACAAATGTCAAACGTGTGTGTGTGTGTGTGTGTGTGTGTGTGTGTGTGTGTGTGTGTGTGTATAAAGGCCCATGTGTAGCAGAGCAGAGACCTAACCACTGGACAGCTGACAGTCACAGCTATTTCATTGACTTGCCCCAGTTAAACACTCACCGTCTCCACTCAGAGCAAGCAGTTTCCCTTCCATGCTGACCACCATATAAGCATAAGAGATGGGGTCTAGGACAATCCTGACAAGGCCACCATTTCCTGGAATTCACACACTTGAGAAATTCCACGTGAGTGACACTTCTCCAGGGCAGTGTGGGACTATGTGAGCTAGAAACTCAAGGGGCTAATCTAAGCGGACAGGTCCCTCCACCATACTCCCTCGGGGTCCTCTCTCTGCCAAGGTAGATAGCACCAGCTTATCATGAGTGATGCACACCGAGATGAAATAGTCCCCCGCCCTCCGGCTGCTATGGGGAAGCTGGTAGGCTGGGTTGCTCCAGCATGAAGGAGCAGGATCTAAGGTCACTGTGTTTTATTAAGCTAGGATCAGGGTTGTCTGGGAAGATTAAATTTGTGCCACCTTCTAAGTCCCAAGGGAACATTTCAAGATAAACAGGACGTCTGTGTTATTACTGCCAACCCCATGAGAAGTAGAAGCAAAGCCAAGTGATTTTAATGCAAATGCCACCTAAATAAACTGAAAATGGACATGCTGTCATCTATTTAAGACAAGCTGCTCTGAAGGGTTGGAGACTGCAAGTGGGGCATTGGAAATGCAGTCTGGATAAAAATCTAGCCATTTCCCCTTAAAGTACTGGAAGGTGGTATGAAAGACATAAATCGTCAGGCCTTATGCTTGGTGTAAAACATACATTAGTATAAACCCCAGGCCACAGAGGAAAAACAGCCAGGGAAACGTGGCAGAAAAGGTCCCTGAGTGGCTGCCTTGAAAATAGACGACAGAGAGCAGAGGAGTGGGTAGAGGCATCAAGGGGCCTGATATGGATGTCTGAGAGGAAGGCTGCCTTGCCTTCCTCTGCTGGATCTGCCTTGGAAGAGCTGTGCTTCCTCTGAAAGTCGGGAGAGTGTTGCAAACTGAAACATGGAAATAAATTGGTGAGGTTTGGATCCGATCAGAAAAATAGTCTGAGGAAGAAGATCCTGCCCTCGTTCGTTAGGAGGTGATGGGATAGCAGTGCGGGGCTGGCAAGGAAATGCCAGTGCAGAACAGCATGTCATGTGGAGCTCAGGGAAAGAAAACTCGGGGCTGGCAAGGAAATGCCAGTGCAGAACAGCATGTCATGTGGAGCTCAGGGAAAGAAAACAGTAAGAGAGCCGCAGGTCTAAACACCGGGCTCTGACCCAGGGGATACCACCAAGGCAAGGGATGTTTCTAATGATGAGAAGTCAGGGCCAGACTAAGACGCCATGGCTCTAAACACACACACGCACACACACAGTGGGGGGAGGTGGTACAGATACACACACATACACACAGAGACAGGTACAGACACACCACACAAACACACACAGTGTCTCAAGCTTCTCGTGTGATAAACACCAGTTTATAAAATTAAGTTTTTCCAAAGGACCTGGGTTAATCACTATGCTTGATAAATGTACAATATTGACATGCTGTTTGAATACAATATTGACGTGATCAGACCACACACAGGAGCTGAAAATTGACATCACAGTGGGCTCCCAGTGGTAAGCCTAGCATCCATGTACTCTAGAGTTGGAAGAAGTTGTAATCAATACCCCTGAGTAGTACAATCTGTACTTATTAGGAGACGCCTACCTGAAAGTCGTCTCCAAAGACACAAGCACCACCACTCAGTGATTTCTGAATTCCTCCTGTGTGCCATGCATCATACTACATGTGAGACACATGTGGTTTCATATGAATGGTCCCAATTTTTAAGCAAACACTAACACCACTATCTTGTAGATGAAGGAAATTGGAGGCCCAGGGGCCCAAGTTTCAGAACCCACAGAATCCAGACTGATCTGGTTTCATGCCCTGGACATTTTCCAATGGAAATATCTCTTTCACGTTTCTCCGTGATCTGACTTCTTTCCTGTTACCAGAGCCCAGGTTTTGTGACTTTCTTCCAGAAGCAGACCCTCTCAGCCCCGCTCCTCTGTTGTTTCTTTTCCTTGAGTTTGCTGCATCTCATTTATACCTGACTGCAGGACAGAGACAGCTGGGCTCCTGATTACCTCACCCTTAGGAACACCCGGAAATAGGGCAGACACTGGCAGCAGGCAGCTTTAGCCAGTGTCTTATCTGCCAGTCTCAAGACAGAATTGGAAGTTGCTGTAAAAACCTTAGAGAGAAAGGCTTGTTTTAAACTCCTGGGTTGTTGTTTAAAGTCAAACGCTTTCATGCTCCTATCCTGGGTTAGCGTGTCTCCTATGACAAGATTCATTGATAATCTTTTATGTGTTGGAGTAGATTGGCTCAGTAGTTAAGAACGCTGGCTGCTCTTCAGAGGACCCAGGTTCAGTTTTAGTACTCACATGGTAGCTCACAGCAGTCTACAGTTCTATCTCCAGTGGATCCAATGTCTTTTTCTGGCCTCTGTGGGCGTTGCACATATACAGTTCACATGTGTACATGAAGGCAAAACACTAATACACATAAGAGAAAAAAAAGTACATGTTTAGCATTTAATATAGGCAATCATTAGCAAGAGGCCTGGTGGGGGTTTTTTGTGTGTGTGTGTATGTATGTATGTATGTATGTATGTATGTATGTATATGTGTGTGAGAGGGCACATGTATGTACAGGTAGGCATCAGATATGTGTATATGCATATAGAAACCAGCGAACAACCTTGGATAGCACCATATACCCTATGTTTCCCTTTGAGTCAGTCTCTCAATGGCCTAGAGTTCATCAAGGAGTATAGGCCAGCTGGCCAGTGACCCCCAGGATTCTCCCATCTCTGTCTCCTAAACACTGTCATCACAAGGACATGGACCCACAGCTGGCAAGGTTTGTTTGTTTGGTTGGTTGGTTAGTTGTTGTTGATGATGATGTTGTTTTTAACATAGGTTCTGAGTATTGAACTCAAGTTCTGGTGCTTGCAAGCACTATACTGGCTGAGCAATGTCCTCAGGCTAGGCAAGGGGTTTTTGCATTAGGAATTTAAAGGGGGAGGGATCATTAAGCCGAGCTCTCAGGTCACCCACAATGAAGATAGCACCCTCATTAGAGCATTTTGCTTAGATTCAAATGGTTTGGGGAATTCATGTTGTACATACCCATCCAAGTATTAAGCAGGCTCAACTCTTCTTAGTTCTGAGATCAAATGAGACCTGGCATGTTCAGGATGGTATGGCCATAGTCACGTTGTGTATCTCTAGTTATGTGATGGAGAGAGCAAAGTGCTCACCCTAGCCCTGACTCTCTTGCAGTCACAGCCCAGCTCACAAATACTACCTGGCTACAGACCCCATGAGCGGGGCCGTCTTCCTGTCTGACACCAATAGCCGGCGGGTCTTCAAGGTCAAGTCCACCACAGTGGTGAAGGACCTGGTCAAGAACTCCGAGGTGGTAGCAGGGACTGGTGACCAGTGCCTCCCCTTTGATGATACTCGCTGTGGAGACGGTGGAAAAGCCACAGAAGCCACGCTCACTAATCCCAGGGGTAAGGCTTTGCTTTTAAAGCAATAGCATTTGTTTGTCATTAAAATTGTATCTGTCTGTCTGTCTGTCTGCCTACCTGTCTGTGTGTTAGTGTGTTTATATTTGATATAAGCAATTATCAGCAAGAGGCCTACCAGGGGGTGGGGTGGGAAGAGTGTGTGTGTGTGTGTGTGTGTGTGTACAGAGGAATTGTGATACTTCTACCTGCTGGAAACAATCCCAGTTAACAATACCTGTCTTTCCTCCTGTCTCTTTTTCGGAGTGTTTGTGCACATTAGTCAGTGCAGTCAAACAAGATGAAACACCAAGCACACTCTGTTAGCAAGCTGCTTTTATCTAAACGATGCCAAATGACTTCTCCATGACAGTAAATAGTCTCCTAGCTACTCATTTTTAACAGCTGTGTAGGATTCTAACAAACCAACACTCCATCCCTTGAGCAACTCCCTCCTATCGGGCGTGCGGGCTTTCCCTCAGGGTTTTTGCTACACAAAGACATTGTCCTGTGTCTTCCTTGCATATAAAGTAGACTCAAAGAGATGAGTCTCTAATTTTTCATTCATCAAGTATATACCAAGTGCACAGAGCTTCAGAATGCAAAGCAAAGCTGACCATAGCAGAATCAATGACACCTGAACGGTAAGCACTCTGATAGGAGAGAGGAGACACGCACCCTGAGATGCAAAAAGGAAACGCTGTCCACGGGGGCTCTGAGCCTGAATGCCTGGAGACTGAGGAAACTTGACACAAGAGAAGCCATCATTACCAAGAGGTGTCCTTCAGTAAGGCATTTACTATGTAGTAAGCCCTACAGCCAGGGACGTCTAGCCTCTAAGCCTCAGGGACCTATTCAATAAAATCAGGGTAATAGTACCACCTACCTCTACCTCTAAGATTGTTCTGGGGGTCAAAGTTGATATATTTCACATGCTGTCCTGTAAAACTATTAGAAATAATTATAGTGTTAAAGAGGACCAGATTTCAAGATTGGTTTCAGATTTCAGATTTGGTTTCAAATCAGAGCCGTAGACTCTTGAGAAATCGTGTGTTCAGACATTGTCATCTAGCAAGTGTGATGTTAGTTGCCTAACCTCTCCGAACCTCATTTTCCTCCTCTGTGTTACAGGATTGTTCTGCACAGTCATAATCCAATTCAAATGTCAGGAATATAAATGTCTAGTACAAACAACTAGGTACATAGTAAACATAGCATCACGGGAAATTCCCTATTGGTATCACTACTATGTAGTATGTAATCACGTAGCATCATATAACATGGTGACAGACTGTCTACCTAACTAATGGAATGGTCAGGTGACAACTCTACGGGTAAACGTTATGTCATCAATAGTTCAACTCCCTGCTAGCTGTGATTCCTTAGTACTGACTGAGCAGTGGGGAGCAAGCACAGCCTTGCACTGAAGTTTGTCTCTGCCTCTAGTCTTCCCTCAGACCTCCCCTGTCGGACCTCAGTGTCCCAGTTTGTGAGTAAGCAGGCTAAGCTGAATGATCCCGAGGCCCCTGTTGACTGCACCATCCTACTCTCTTCAAATTAAAACCATTCTTGCTGAGAGATTTGTCGTCTCTCCTGGCATCCCTCCGTTGTTCTGCATGCCTGCGGTCCCCTCCCTCACCCACACAGATGGAGTGGCAGTACCATCGCCCAAAAGCCTGTAATTAACCCAGACAGAAATGACAAGGGTGCTGCAGTTTGCAGTCACTTTGCAGGAGGGAGGAGAAAAGATGTCCATCTATTTAGCACAACAAAAGGAGAAAAAATGAAGTAATTAATCAGGGGACAGATCTCTTCTATTAGCCTGCGCAGCCAACTTTGTAAACAAGAAACCCAATTGTTCATGAAGCACTCATCAGTCCTGGCAGATGGAGGAGAGAGACAGGGCAGAGCCAGGCAGACAGGCGGCAGGCCTGACTCATGTCCTGCTGCTTAAGGAAGGAAATTAATTGATATTCTAGGCAGGACCACAGCAAAGGCTCCCAGCCCGGAGGCTGCCTGTACATTGGTCAAAGTCCTTTTCTAGCTTCCTGGTCCTTTAAAGAGGGATGGAATGAGTGGTCTGATGTGGCCATCACTCAGAGAACCTTGGAGGCCTGGAAGAAACACAAGGACCAGAGAACTCATCCAGGCCTTAGAAGCCACAGAGCATTGTCTGCTGTTACACAGTCAGAATGGTCATTAATGAGTATTGGGAACTAAGAACTCAAAGTCAGCTGTTTTTCCCCACCCTACTCTGTGTGTGTGTGTGTGTGTGTGTGTGTGTACGTGTGTGTGTGTGTGTGTACGTGTGCGTGTGTGTTTTGTGGAAGTACACAGGTATATGTCAAGAGTACACAATCATTCATAGTTTATATAGGAGACCAGAGACCAGAGATGTCATTCCACTTTTTTGATTTTTTTTTCTGAGATAAGGCCTCTCATTGGCCCAGAATTCAGTGAGTCCCAGATCCACCTATCTCCACCTCCCCAGTGCCAGGATTGTAAGAACACTCCCATATCTAACTTCTGTGTGGGTTCTAGACCTGAATCTCAGTTCCCCACGTTACCAACTGAGCTCTCTCCCTGGCTGCCCCAGTCAGAAGCTGTCATTCCACACAGCAATGAGGAAACCAAGAGTCAGGGGTGAAGTAACTCAGCCAGGAGCCTCCTAACTCAGGATGCCTCCTCCCCATGCCTCATCTAACCTTCCCTCCCATTGCCTGGCCAGAAGACAAGAGAGTGTATCAAGATCACCCTTTATGTCACCACCTCCCTCCTGAGTCTGTCATTTCCCATGGTACTCCATATGGTTCTGACTCAGTCCTGTGTCTCCGTTTCAAAACTTGTCACCCTTCATGAGTACCAGGCACCACCCAGAAATTCCGAAAACACATATCAGTCCTAGACCCTGCCATCTCCTGGGTGGTATCACCAGAACTGAAGCCAAGCAAAGCTCCCTGGATGGTTCTGAAATGAGTCCCTGGCCAGGAGGAATGACCTCCTGAGTGACCTTCTGTACCCCCACCCCCAAGCTGCCCTTCAAAAACACAACCTTTGCATGAAGTTTTCTCAGACATCCACCTGGGATTGCCATGGGCTCCTCGTAAGCCCTCAGGCCAAAGGCAGAGATACAGGCTCTAAGCAGTGCCTTAATATAATGAGTAAGGAAACAGATGCCAAGAGGTGGGCCCCACACCCCCGTGGAGAAAGTTGTCAGAGTGAAACAACTCAGCAAGTGAAAGGGAAGATGCTGAGTGACAGCCAGGACCCCCATCTTCAGAGTGCCCTCCACAGATCCAAAAGTCAATGAACCCATTCTCTACACAGACCCAAAGGTTGTGTTTCAATCTGTGCTCTTATAATGACCAATGAAACCGAAATAACAAGGGTTGATAAACTCAGAGTATGATTGTCTTGGAAGAAAAGAAAAATTGTTACTAAAAAGGAGATCCATTATTGTTGTGTTTACAGGACTTCAGAAATAGGTTAATTTAATTAATAATTCACAGTGACACTGAAAAATCTTTCCTACCTCTACGTCAAGTCCTTTACAAACCCAGTTTCTGTTGATATCCAAGAGAAGGATAAGAGTCTCTTACAGCAGCAGAGTGGGAAGACAGAGCCTGAGGTCTAGGCCATTGGATTTTTACTCCTGGCTCATAGGACACTCAAAGCCTTAGCACCTTCCTTGCTCCCTGTTCATCTGTAAGAGAAGACTGGAGTCGCTGGGAATGTAGCTCACTTGGTACAGTGCTTGCCTGGCATGCATAGAGTCCTTGGTTCAGTCCTCAACACTTCATAAGACTGGGCATAGCAGTGCACACATATAATCTCAGCACTGGGAAGGTAGAGGCAGGAATTCAAAAGTTCAAAGTCATCTTCTCTGTATCTGAAACTTGAGGCCAGCCTAGGCTATGTGAGATCCTGTCTCAACTAAATAATAATACTTTCAGGGTTTTTTTTTAATTTAAAGGTAAACAAAAGTAAATAACAAACAAACTGTTAAATAATAAAGAGGGGACCAGAGCCACTTGGGATCGCTCAGTGCTATAGCACTTATTCCAAGTACAAGATCCCAGCAGAGGGACAGAGAGCCGGATGGGGGCAGGTGTTACATCCTGAAGCTATCTACTGCCAATCTCCCTCTCCGATCCAATGCTGAATTCCCGTTTTGCCTTCTCCACCCCAGGAATTACAGTGGACAAGTTTGGACTCATTTACTTCGTGGATGGCACCATGATCAGACGTGTCGATCAAAATGGGATCATTTCCACTTTGCTGGGCTCCAATGACCTCACCTCGGCCAGGCCCCTCAGCTGTGATTCTGTCATGGATATTTCTCAGGTGAGAAGACATTGTCTCCCAGAACCCTGTATGCATGTGTGTTCTTGTGCCTCTTGTCACCCAGCCTGATGACTACTCTTAGCACTGTGGCTCAGGGCCTGCACTGAGTACCCAGAAGAAGAAACTGCCACAATCCAAATGCCCTGAGAGTCAGTCAGCATTAGCTATAACAAGTGTGTGGCTAGAGTAGAGACTCACGGGATAGTGGAGAAAACCTTTCTATGGCCAACAGACCATTGTGAATTTAAATTCATATCTCTGAACTTCCTCTTTGACAATACATGCAGGCATGTGTATACTTTCTAGAACATATGCTGCACAAGACAGGGATTCTGCCTGCCTGTCACCTCTTCTACTTTAACCAAAGTGCCTAGTATACAGAGCAAAGCCAATATTTGTTGGTTAGTTGTTTGGACCCTAGCTGTACCACTCAGTAGATCCTTAGCTATCCAAAGCCTTGGGGCATGGATAGGCTTGTGAAATCTTTTGAACTTCCTGTCTCCTAACCATACAATAAAGTGATTGACAGGCATCAGCATGGCAAGATTGCCTTGAAAACACATGTATTATCACATGGGATCAACCTTGCTCATCCCTTCAGAGGTGGTGAATAAAAAGCATCCACTCTCAGTAAGAAGGAGGCGTGGGTACCAGGTTTGGACTCTGAGTTTGCTGGACGGCATAAAATAACAGAAAAGTGATAGTATGTGCAAGGAAAGATGTTACTAAGCCTAGTGCGAGCCTGGGGTTGCAGCTCAGGTGAAAGATTGCTTGCTGAGCATTCATAAGGCTCCGAGTTCAAGCCCTAGTTCCATATAAACTGGATATGGTGGCATGCTCTGTAATCCTACTGTGTTAGTCAGGGTTTCTATTCCTGCACAAAACATCATGACCAAGAAGCAAGTTGGGGAAGAAAAGGTTTATTCAGCTTACACTTCCACATTGCTGTTCATCACCAATGGAAGTGAGGACAGGAACTCCTGGAGGCAGGAGCTGATGCAGAGGCCATGGAGGGATGTTACTTACTGGCTTATTTCACATAACCTGCTCAGCTTGCTTTCTTATAGAACCCAGGACTACCAGTCCAGGAATTGCACCACACACAATGGGCTGGTTCCTCCCCCTTGATCACTAATTGAGAAAATGCCTTACAGTTGGATCTCATGGAGGCATGTTCTCAAGGGAGGCTTCTTTCTCTATGATAACTCCAGCTTGTGTCAAGTTGACACACAGAACCAGCCAGTATGACCACATCTGAAATGTTCTCAAGGAACATTGGAAAGTTGAATCCAAAGCAGAGGGCACTTTGAAGGGAGCTGAGATAGGAAGTGTGGTTTACAGCCAGTGAGAGAAGATCCTCTTACTATGCCAAAGAATTTGGGCTTTAGCAGGTAGAAAGCAGGAATGAGACCAGTGACTGGCTATCCAGGGTTTCCTGCATATATCCCATGATGACTTGGCAAGGACCAAGTCCTTAACTGCCAGGACCTGGATCAGGGCTTGGCCTGAGTCTGATCAGTGAGCATCCATCCTGCTAACGTTATCAGAGCCTAGGGCACATAAAGAGGCTGAAAGGAGCCCTCTCCCCCAGTCTCACTCACTGGGCCTTCCTCAGTTACTAACACATATCTCTGAACTCCTTCCTCTGAGCCCCATGACCACACTGCTGGCATTCCCAGCACCCACACCCCATCCCAGCCCAGTGCTAGCATGGTGTTCCCTGTGCCAGCTTCTGTGAGTCTGTTCTCTGCAGCTTGACTTTGCAATTTGGCAGGCTTCGCCTTGCTGGCTTGAGAGTTTCCCTTTCCAGTCTGTGAGCAAGCTAGAATTACCCAGGAGGAAGCAGCCAAAACCTAAGGATGTGCAGACAAGTATTTTTGCCTCTCTAAATGGGCCTCAACCAGCCAACACAGTGCACCAAGCACTTTCAATCCACTCATTGGAAAGTTGTTTAGGTTTAGAGAGAGGCACTGCCAAGCACTCACACCAAAGACTTGGAAGGCAGCTAGCATGTTGAAGGGGAGAAAAACACAAAAGCCACTTACTGAGAACCATGGGGTAAAGTCTCTACTTCTGATCCTTGCTTCCTTTGTCTGGATGTAAAAATCGGATTTTCCCCCCACTGAACTCTTAACACAGGCATGTATTTTTCCATATACATATGGAAGGTGGCGTCTGTGTTCAGAGCTCCCTCTACTAAAAACACCCAGGTCTTCCTGTGAAAATTGGGAAGGAAAGTCACAGGGAGCATAGCATGGCTAAAGCCTGCAAAGAGGATAAAGAGGGAGTTTGGGCGGAGACAAAAACCAAATCCCAAAAGACCACTGTGAGAGGCCTGCAGTGAGTGGTCAAGCAGAAGTCAGGGCCCAGGAGGTTGGCTTTCAGCTCAGCAGATAGGGCCTCCACCCTGTACTTTGAAGCCCAAATGAAAACTTGCTATATGCCTGGTGCTGACTAGAAATGAGGTCAGAGCTGAATACAACTTCTCTTCTCTTACTTAGTTGCCACCGTAGTCCCAGGGGTAGAATGTAGGAAACTGAGGCTGGGTGAAAGGAAATGCCTTTACAGAGAGCCCTGCACGGGATTTCATCAAGGATGAGGAAATGAATCTCTCTAATGAGATCAAGAACATAATTGCCTAGCGCAGAGCCGCCAGCTGGTAATACGGTGTAAATATTAGTTCCCTGAGAATCTACAAAGAACTTCCTTGTATATTGTCTCATTTGCTACAACTCCTCTGGATAATGTTGATTACTCTGATTTACATATTGGGAAAGAAGCTCAGTGTCTAAGAAACCTGAGTAAGATGACCCATTAGTGACCCTAGAAGCAAACAGGAAGTGTACCCTGCCCCCAGCCCTCCTGCTCAGTGTAGACACTCATTCATTTACTCCTGTGACAATGCGTTTGTGCACATTCGCCACTCTGTGGCAAAGCAGCTGGCTCGAAACACCTTAATGGAAATCTAGAATGTTCAGGACAACTAGGCAAAGGAGCCCCCTCCACAAGTCCCCTCAGTGCAGGAGCTCGAGAACCTCAGAAGTCCCCTCAAAGGTTCAGTCCCAGTGTTCTCATGATGGGAATTGAAGCTCTGGCAGGAACATCACTAACAGGAGGGAAAACCAGAAAAGTGTTCATATGGGATCTGGTGCAGGGATCTGGTGTGTCAGAGCCTGGAGCCTCTGAGAGCTGTGGCCTTCTTTCCCAGACACACAGTAACACAAAGCAACATGAAAAAAAAATGCTAAAATGCTCTCCGGTCTCCTCTCTCTCTCTCCACTGGGCTCCCTCTCTGCTCCTTCCCACCCACCCACTCATCAGGACGCCATCTTTTCATCATAATGACAAGCAGAAAGGTCTCTGCGAGTAAGTCCCCAAGGTACCACAGGACCAGAGGGCATAAAATATTTAGCAGCCAGTGTTGACAAGAAATGGATTTTAGGAAATTGAAAATTCTCCTGTCACTTTAGAGCAAACTGTGTTCTTGATGTAGCCGAAAGCTGGCAGGACCATACTCCAGAGAGCACCGGGGAGTGTATGCAGCAGCCCAACTGTAGCTCTAAAGAGTCTGCAAGCGCCCCTGCCCTGCAGATAGACAGGGGCTGGGGCTGGGTGAGGGACAGAAGGCTTAGGACCCAGGAGCTGAACACTGACTGTTTTGGTCCATCTTAGGAATGGCTCTTAAGCTAAGAGAACAACCTCATTGTTGGCATTTGTTGTTGTTGTTGTTGTTATTGTTTGGTTGGGTTGTTTGGTTTGGTTTTGTTTTTGGAAATAGGTTTTCTCTCTGTAGCCTTGGGTATCCTGGAACTCGCTCTATAGGCCAAGCTGCCCTCGAACTCAGAGATCTGCTGACCTCTGTCTCCCAAGTGCTGGGATTAAAAGTGTGTTCTGCCACCACCCAGCTTTGTTTGGTTTTTTTACATTCACCAACAACCATATGTACATTGCAACAACTTGAAAAAAATAAAAATGAATATTAGCATCATCCTTGATCCCCAAATGGCTAACATTTTAGTATGCTTCCTTCTAGCTTTAAATCTCCTCTTTGTCTATAAACTAACTTATACATTTCCCTAGCTGGTACTATTCTTCTCCTGCAGCTCTGTAGTCTGTTCTTTCTGTCTAGCACGTAGCAAACACTTCCTCCACGTCATTCCATATCTACCTAGAACAGTAGTTCTCAAAATGTGGGTCTCAATCCTTGTGGGGGTGGCATGTCAGATACCCTGCATAGCAGATATCTGTATTACAGCTCATAACAGTAGCAAAATTATAGTTACGAAGTAGCAACGGAGTAAGACTATGGTTGGGGATCACCACAACATAAGGAGCTGTATTAAACGGTCACATTAGGAAGATTGGGAACCACAACCTAAGGATCATGTTAAATGAATATGCACAGTATTGTAACTTGCAAGTAAAGTAAACGTGCTACAGTTATTTAGCCAGTTCTCAGTTGCTGACCATCTGAGTCAGTTCTGTTTGGTTTGGGGGTTTTGTTGTTTTGGTTTTTGCCATTATTAACATGGCTGTGATAGATACACTAGGAAAGTCAGCTGCGAGAAGCACTGCTCAGTGTTTCTAGACTGTGTAGTGTAGCTATGCCTCTTGGGGACATAACCAAGGGCTTCTCTTAGTGCCAGTCCTTTCCAGTCAGATACATCCAACAATCCTTTGGTAAAACATTGGTCACCCAGACCCTAATGGCTACCGTCCCCTAGGCACCCAAGAAGACTCACCGTTACTCCAGCCACTTTCCCAGCATGGTTTAAGAGAGGCTCCATGTGAGGCTCTGAGCTCTGAGCCTAAGTCCCACTGCAAGTTTCATTAATCCCTTCTAGGAGGACCCACTCTGTGAAGCCCCAGAGACCCCCACATCATTCAGGCTTCCTGAGCTCCAGTGTGCACTCAGTCACCTGGCTGTAGGCAGAGACATATTCAATAAGGTTGGGACAAGCTTACCATTCTGCATTCCTGATCAGCTCCAGGGAGCTGCTGGCATTGCTGATCTGAAGATGAATCCAAGTGTGATCCCCAACCCTAAAAACAATCACCCAGGAAGTTATTTTTAAATAGGCCCAATGTGTGGACCAACCACACTAGGGATCTGGCTTATCTGAATACTCAGAGTGGCATTTGGCCATCAGTGTTTTCTAAAATGTCCATCTAGTGTGAATATGGGACCAAAATGGAGAGTCACTAGCCTAGAGCCACATGTTAGACAGAGGCATGGGGTTTTTGCCTTCATACTCCAAGCCTAACTTCCTGTTACATCAGCATTTCAAGAAGATCTTTTTAAATCCTCTGAACAACTGTTATATCAGCCTCCAGACTCCATCCTCCTCTCCCTCTCACGTCTGTATTCACTGTCTGAGTTTGAGCACTGAACTATGTGCCAGGATGTACAAATGTCATCCCTATTTTTCCAATATGAATATTGAAGCTCAGAAAAGCGAAGTAACTTGCCCAAGGTTGTAAGTGGGTCTAGGTTAGGAACCGAAGCCGGTCTCCATCTCACTGACTGCTTTTCAAGGCTGTGGCCCCCTTCTTCAGTTTCTGTAAGGCTGGGTCAGACTGTATATAAAGGCCCTTTGGACACAATAGTGGGTTATCGGGAGTTTGGGGGTGACTAATGGCGGGCATCTTGGCATCATTCGAGTGTCTGTGTCTCCGTTGTCAGGTTCGCCTGGAGTGGCCCACAGACTTAGCCATCAACCCAATGGATAATTCTCTCTATGTCCTCGACAACAACGTGGTCCTGCAAATCTCCGAAAACCACCAGGTACGCATCGTCGCTGGGAGGCCCATGCACTGCCAAGTTCCTGGTATCGACCACTTCCTGCTGAGCAAGGTGGCCATCCACGCAACCCTGGAGTCAGCCACTGCTTTGGCCGTTTCACACAATGGAGTCTTGTATATCGCTGAGACCGACGAGAAAAAGATCAACCGAATCAGGCAGGTCACTACAAGTGGTGAGATCTCACTGGTTGCTGGTGCCCCCAGTGGCTGTGACTGTAAAAATGATGCCAACTGTGACTGCTTCTCTGGAGATGATGGTTATGCCAAGGATGCAAAGCTGAATACCCCATCATCCTTGGCTGTGTGTGCTGATGGGGAGCTCTACGTGGCCGACCTCGGAAACATCCGAATTCGATTTATCCGGAAGAACAAGCCTTTCCTGAACACCCAGAACATGTATGAGCTGTCCTCCCCCATCGACCAGGAGCTGTACCTCTTTGATACCAGTGGCAAGCATCTGTACACTCAGAGCCTGCCCACAGGAGACTATCTGTACAACTTTACTTACACGGGTGACGGGGACATCACACACATCACGGACAACAATGGCAACATGGTGAACGTCCGCCGAGATTCTACTGGAATGCCTCTCTGGCTGGTAGTCCCAGATGGCCAGGTATACTGGGTAACCATGGGCACCAACAGCGCACTCCGAAGTGTGACCACACAAGGACACGAGCTGGCCATGATGACGTACCATGGCAACTCCGGCCTCTTGGCGACCAAAAGCAATGAAAATGGGTGGACAACGTTTTATGAGTAAGTAGCAAGATATGTTCTATGGGATGCACCATATGACTAAAAATGAGTGAACTGATGGCGTACGACTTTTATTGATTCCATTTTAATTCAGGAGGGGGGGGGTAAAAAGCATTATCAGTGACAGGTTCTGCCTGTTCATATTCTGAAGGATTTCTCCTAAGAGGGAAATGGGATGGTGGGAAAGGCATGAGTTTTAGACTCACGTGGGGCTTCCATCCCAGCTCTATCTACCATGTCAATCTCTCTAGGTCTCAGTTTCCATACCTGTAAAATAGATACAGTAGACACCGACTCAGATTACCACAAGGACATGATGTCAACCAGAAGTACTGAAAGTGTTAGTATCTCCGTATAAACATCAAGGTGACAACTAGAGGATCTGCTCCATGTGGATGGATTCTCTACATAACTGTCGTTCCTTTTTGTTGTTGTTGTTGTTGTTTTGTTTTTAAATTTTGGATGAACTTCTGACATCATTGCATGTCTACTTTCTCAAACACGTGATATAAACATCATCTGGTTTTTCTTTCAATATGTCAAGTTTGTTAAGGAATGGTAATACTTACATATCATGCTGTGCTACAGAAATAACTTCCAGAAGTGGGCACACAGAACCCTTCACCCATGAATTAACAAAATGACTTCGGTCTAGTTGCTCATTGGCTTCTGTGCTGTGGTCTGACCGAGTCCTCGACACAGTGTTGTTCTCAGGTGTAATACTCACTTCAGGTAACTGTCTCCTACTCCTCATGCATGGGACACATCTCAGAGCAGGGTGGCCAGAGAGACAGAGTTCAGCTCATTACAATCCTAGGCAGATAACTCATCTCACGTATGGATAGAAGACAGAGGTGCTATTTTAATGAGTGGGCCTTGTAACATCTCTTTTTCGACATAGACTTTTTTTTTAAGCTTCTCTTCTTTGTCATGTTCCAGACAACTGAGCCTGCTGAGTATGTCAGAATTAGACAGGCTGCAGGAGCTGGTGAAGAACTTAGTCTTGTTGAACATCAGCTATGTGCTAGAAACAGAGTCATTGAGCTATTCTTCACACCAGTGGGGGTGACAGGTAATATTTTCTCTTTTACAGAAACAGAAACTGAGGCTGAGGGAGGCTCATTTGCAGGCTAGAAGACTGTGAGAACCCTACAGGGAAACAGAAGTTCTAAACACAAGTTCTAGCTTGTCTGGGGCTAGAGTTTTAGCTCTGAGTAATCCAGGGTCCTCCAAAACCTCCCCCTGAATTTGCAAATCCCAAATGAGTTTAAGTCCTTGGGCCATAAGGTTTTCTCAAATTAAATGAACATCAGTTCTCACAGCTGTAGAACCCAGTGATGGGAGGGAGGGGCTATAACTGATTTTTAAATATGATTTACACTAAAAAATGTCACAGCCCTATGTGCAAAGTTCACTAGTTAAATTCCTCTCTCCAAACAGGGGCCTTGTTAATTGAAAAAAAAAAAAAAGACAAAGATCCAGGAAAATAGCAATTATCTTGATTAACTCGTTGAAATGGAAATACACTAAATAATTCAATTTTCCCCGTTGCCTGGTAGAAACTTCTTATACATTATTTAGCCAATACAGGGGTTTCTTTGTCAGAGCAAATCTGTTCACGCAATTAGTTCCCAAGGTCACTCCCCCCAAATCCCAAACGGAATGCTAACGTAACACACCACCGCCACTGTCACTCTCGCCATCCCTGAAAACTAAAATCCCTTCCTACACGTATACTGAAAAAGAAGCCCTCCTCTCTGCCCTCCATGTAAACCACAGACACAGCTGATGGTAGTTTAATTATGATGCAAGTATGTGAATTTGTGTGTTTGCTTGGGTGCATTTGTATGTGCAGGTACATGTACATATGTGTATGAAGGCCAGAGAACAACCTCAGGCATCCTCAGGAATGCTACCCACCTCCTTTAAGGTCTCCCATTGGTCTGGTGCTCAGTCACTAAGCTAGCCTGGCTGGCCAGCAGCAGGCTACAGGAGCTGATTGTCTCCAGCTCCTAGTGCTGGGCTTACAAGCACTCACCACCAGGCCCAGCATTTTTATGTGGATTCTGGGGACCAAATTTAGGTCTTCATATTTGGTAAGCACTTGACCAGTTTGGCTATCCCCTCAGCACCCTCAGCTGATATTTCAAGAAAAAGAAACTGATACAATTATATTTTTTAAATAGCATTAAAAATCTTTTAAAAATCCACTTAATATTAAAGCACTGGAGGAATGTTGATGCTTGGCCTAAACCAAAAGTGTGTGGTGCCATACCTAACATTAAAGGGAGACTCACTTTCTTTTTTTTTTTTTTTTGAGATCCTACTGTGTGCCAGACTCTTCCCTCGATGTCTATAACAGCTCCTAGGGCTTGCAAGTCCCTGGGTCTGACACAAAAAATAAATTGACAAGGGTTGCCCCAGTCAGTAAAAATTATCATCTGTATATTCTTTCTACCTATGGCTCAAAGAAAATACACAATAAGCTTCAAGTCGTCCTTAGCAGGTATAGAGTGAAATCCCGTGTCCCTGCCATTCCTGCTACACTGGCCCAGTGTTCTGTGCTTCCTGGTTTATCTGTATGGCAGGGATTAAGTCAGTGGTGAGTTTCTAGTCTAAAACAGGGAATCTCCATGAGATAAAATATGGCAGGTTCAGTGATAGTTGCTGCTGCTGCTGCTGCTGCTTCGGTTTCCAACATACTGTGGCACTGACAGTAATTACAGGAGCAGTATGCAAGGGAAGCAATGAAAACATCAGAAAAAAAAATCAGGTGGAAATCAGAAGTCAGGCAAGGATGGTAGAATCAAATGTCAAGTCTAAGAGGTCAGGATAAGAACCAGGAAAGTAGTCAGATCCTAGGAGTATCTAAGACGGGCTAAGAAATGGAATGCACTGTGGCCCCAAGCAAAGTGCTCCAGCTCAGACTGGAAACAATTGAGGGTGTAAGATACCAGCAGTCACTAGACTATAGCTATAGAGCTGAGAGCAGACTGCAGAGCTTTCAACTAGCCCCCACCATACAGAACTGTCACTCTCTTTGGGGCCATTCTGAGCATCAGAAGACTTGATAACGCTCTTCTCCCCATCTCTGTTCTGCCATCTCTCTGGCTGTCCATTTCCTTTCTCTCTGAATCTCTGCTCCATCTCTGTAGGTCTCTGTCACCTCTCCCTGGATCTCTGTCCTGCTGTCTCTCTGGGTCTCTGTCCTGCTGTCTCTCTGGGTCTCTGTCCTGCTTTCTCTCTGGGTCTCTGTCCTGCTGTCTCCCTGGATCTCTGACCTGCTTTCTCTCTGGGTCTCTGTCTTGCTTTCTCTCTGGATCTCTGTCCTTGCTGTCTCTCTGGATCTCTGTTCTGTTGTCTCTCTGGATCTCTGTTCTGCTTTCTCTCTGGGTCTCTGTCCTGCTGTCTCTCTGGAACTCTGTCCTTGCTGTCTCTCTGGAACTCTATACTCTTCTCTGAGAGCCTACTTTCTCATTTTCTAGCTTCCTGTCCCCTTCTCTTGTACCTGGTCCCTTCTGTCCTTCTCTCTGAGTATTTGTCTCCGTTTCTCTCTGTCTCTACCTCTCTTTCTGTCTCTCCCTCTTGGTCTCTGTCCCCTTATGCCCCCTCCCTCTATATGTGTGTGTGTGGGTCTGTCTGTCTGTCTTCTATCTGTCTCTGTACACCTCTTTCTGAGACTCTAAAACTATATACACACACAAACATGCATACATACATGCGTACGTATGTACATACATACATACATACATACATACATACATACATACATACATACTTTCTGAAAGTGAAATTACTTCATAAATGATGAAACCAGCTAGAAATCATTACAGCATTTTTTATTAAGAAAAACTCCAGATATGGAGTTTTGCCAAGGAACCATTTGTTGAAGTACAGTGCCTCCCTTTTAGCATCATGAGGCAGCTTAGTAGAGTCAGGCTCAATGTTTATACATATAAAAGCACAGGAATGCATGCGGTGTGGGCTGTTACTGAAACAAGTTTTAAGTTGGTTTTATCAATCTTCACAGCACACTAAATAAAACATCTAGTATAAACAGCATATACTTAGAGAAACTTGTCTCAGAGAGTCTGCAGTTGTAGAGAGGCAAAGTTACTCAGCCCATGTCTACTAGGAACACCCTTCTAGAAGACTGCAGTGCAGGCCTTGGCTCTGTAGAGCGGGCACCATTGCTTTCAGACTCAACTCCAGGTCACACAAAACTTTATGGCAAGAAAAAAAAAGTCTTGATAAAGCCAGATGTGGTAGTGTATATTTATAATCCCATTACTCATGAAGCTCAGGCAGTCTGGGCTGCACACATAGTGAGTTCCAAGCCAACCTGTAAACAGTGAGATCCTGTCTCAAAGACAAAAGCAAAGAAGGAAGCTGACAAAATGGGGCTAGTTCCAAAGGGAACTTTCTGGGTGGAAGTGAGAAACAAGCTCACTGTGTTGCATAAAGAGAAGTGGCTGTCGCCTCCCACAGTGCTCTGGGGCAGCTCCCACTGTAATTATGCTCACATTAAATATGTGAGTCCCTTACTAATTCTTTACATTTATTTCTGCTTTAAGCTTAGGGCTTGCCACCTCATAAGAGCTCAGTAAATATTATATGAATGAAATGTAGATCCAGGAGAGAAGGGAGACAAAGAAGGAGCACGTGCTGCATGCCTCAGGGAGGACACTAGATTTAGACCCTGGTTCCAGCATCATCAATGCACCTGGCAGAACGGAGAATTCAATTCACACAGTTCAAATGGAATACGTGGCTTTCAGTCTGTGCTGGAGAGATAGGAGAGCTACAAAGAGCACCCTTCCCAACTTTACGATGAAAATCAGCCTGACTGGAGGCAAATCCATGAGTGTTTCTTGAATTCTTTCTCTAAGGTTACAGGACAAGCAACAGGCCCAAATGCAAGAAGTTAAACTCCACCTACAAAAAAAGGACCACATTTCAGCTTCCAGTTCACCTGGGTGAACACAGCCAGACACTAGAAGTAGTAGTTGAGCTACAGAAATTAGGGATGGTGGGGAGGAGCCCATGTCCTCTTCCTGATCTACCTCGCCCCCTACAAACCACAGCAGAAGTTTACACACACACACACACATGCACGCACACACCCACACGCACATGAATAGAGAAAAATTAAGGAAGTGGCCGTTAAAATTGGCATGGTAAAGGGGCATAGCAGATGCTACTGGGGAACATAGTACCCACTGGCTCCACCCACTCCTTTGTCACCCCGTCTCCCCTAAGGAGCAAAAGAAAATGGCAGCTGCGCATCCTCCTTAGACACTGTGTGAAAATCCATACAGCTCATGAGAGACAGAAAGGAAGGAACATAATAACTGAGGCTGAGAGAGAAGAGGGATAGGTCTTCAGCCCAGAGCTGCTGCCTACGAAGGGCCAGGAGCACAGAACAGACCACAGCCCTGCAGCTCAGGGACCCCAAAGCTCTGTCAGAATGATAGAGAATACTCCCCCATAAGCCACAACTGCCTAAAATCCTGAAGCAAAACAAGGGGCAGAATACAGTGGAAAAGGGGATGCGGAGTAAGCCAGCACATGGAAGGAGCCATCCCTCTAAGACACTACATGGGCCGAACCTAAAGCTGGAACAGAGTGGCTTGGAGGCAGAGGAAAAAAGATAAACAAACAAACAAATAAAAGCACTGGCAAAGCAGTTTCTCAGTCAGATTATTGCTAGAAGAGCTTAATGCCTGCGAGACACCAAGGTTAACCATAGAAACAGTGAACCTCAAAGCCAGCTCGGCTCCTAAGACCATGACTTCACACACCCTCCTCAAAGACCTCACAGGAGGAAACCCACATCACCTCAGACTCTACTGTGCTGCACAAGATGTCACGTTTTTCCAACTGACCGTGTAAAGGGGCAAGAAAAAGCAAGAAACATAGCCGTCAGACTCATATTCAGATATGACACAGATGTTGAAAACACCTTTCAGGGAATTTAGAATAACTGTAATTATATTAACAGCTCTAATGGAAAAGGTGAGGTGCAGGCAGCTCAGATGGGTATTTCAGCGGAGATGGGGAAGAAAAGAATCAAATGGAAATGCTAGAAATGAGAAGGCCAGCTACAGAGATGAAGAATGCCTTTGAAGGGCCCGCAGCTCTTGATGACAGCATGGCACAGCTGGGGAAAGAAGCTAGGTCAATAGAAATTACCCAAACCAACACACAAAGGAGAAGAGATAAACCCGCAGAGCAGGACATTCGCAAGCTATGGGAGAGAATCAAATGGTCAAATGCACATGTAATAGAACTCTCGAAAAGAGAAAAGAGGCAGAAGAAATGCCCGAGCAAACGGTGACCATGTAGTGTTCACAATTAATAGCAGGACAGTGTTTTAAAGCTCAGAAAGTATGAGACAAAACATGTACATATATACACATACATATAGGAACTTCTAAGTGTGTCATACTCTAACTATTGAGTTGTTTGTAAAAGGGAATTTCCTGAAAATGGCCTAAAGGTGGGTGTGTCTTATAAGAGGAAAAGGGAATAAGAATCACAAGTTCTCACCAGAAACTATGCCGATTAAAAACCAGACAAAAAGGAAATATCTGTCCACTGAGACATGATTCCAAAAATAGCGTTCTGATGAAGGTGCCTACAGGGACAGGAAAGGATAAAGGATCACAGGAAGGTGCTGAGACCCATGGGCACTAAAGGATGAGCCGCCATCACTAGCCTTCAGGCATAAAACAAGTCACTAGGGTGATCACCGGGGAAGAGAAACCACCCAAAAGAAGATGCGGTTGGTGCATCTGTGAAAATGAAGGAATATGTGCCCCGACTCATTGCTTTCCAGTGTCTACCTCTGACTTGACCCTAGTGAAGCAAACCAGCAGAGGTGCCCAGTGTGCAGACTATAGCTGCTTAGCCTCTCAAGGGAAAAAGAACGGGAAAGGATAGCTAGGAAGGAGCAGAACACTCAGAATAGACACTGGCTGGCTCCGTAGTATGATCTATGTAAAGGGAGAACCAGGATTCTACCCCAGATGGACCTGAGTCCTAAGCACTACCCTGCCACAAGCAGACACCTGTCCTTGGAACAGCATCAGTGAGCTTATGATAAAGTTTGTAGATCTTACAGATCTCAGTAATCCTGAAAGCTAGAATTCATTGTTTGGACATAATCTTGCAGTAAATACTTAGTAAGAGTCATAATTGCAAAATGCAGAAGGTACTCCCACTATGACTAGACTTAGGAGTACCCAGTGATGTAATGACATCCATTAAAGTGACCTGGGCCAAGGGAACTACTATCATAGCCAGCTTTAAACTATTTACAAATGACACGGTGACCACATCCTTTGCTGGTAACACTGGTATTTAGAACAATTACAGATGAAAGTCATAAAAAATCACATCTTTGTTATCCAACCGAAAAGTCAGGATGAGCGAAAGTTGTGTACCACAGAAGCGGTTTGGCATTTCCTCACTTGCTGCACATAGTGAGTGGCTAGCGGTGAAGTATGCAGTGTAAAGAAAACCTTCCAGCGTGTGTGAAGATACCCTTTAACGGTCCCCTTCTGAAAGCCAAGTTCATGGCAGCTCCATGAATCTTTTATGTGTTTTCTTTCACCGTGCTGTAAAGATGCTTCAGAAAACTGGCGTGAAGAAAAGTCAGTGGAAGGAAATCACAGAAAGCCAATCATCTAGCCATCTTTATCCCCCCCCCCCCCAAATGGGGACCTGGCTCTGCTGCTAAGTGAGCTGCAACCAGAGCCAAGCAGAACTTGTCTTGAAAACTGTCAGTCTTCTTGACCCTCTCAAGACTTCCAAACAGAATTTCTTCCCCTTTAACACAGAGATGAACACAAAAGGTTTTGTTGTTGTTGTTGTTGTTGGTTTGTTTATTTACCTGAAGCAGCAGCATCTTAATGGAAAGTTTAATCAGAGAACACAATCTTCATGGTCAGACAGACCTAAGTTTGAATCTGTATCCTCGTATGAGCTGTGTCTTTAGGCAAGTTCATCATCTTCTGCCTCTATCATTGCCATTTGTAAAATGACAATAACTGTCCCTACCCCGAAAGATGCTTATGAACATGACTCGTGATACCCTCTGTGATTATTAGTGAGATCTTCTTTCCTCACATAGAAGGGAAAATGAAGTAGAAGATTGCTCTTAATCAGATCAAAAAATCAACAAAAAAACTACCACCCCCTTATACAGTCAGTGAAGACTCCAGGGTAATGTCTCCATGCAGTGTCTTCTCTAGGCATTGAGAATATGGGCAAGGTCCTTGTCCTCATGGATCTTACATTCCAGTACAAGAAGTCGGGTAAAGAAAATAACAAGTATAATGAAGTCAATACGGTACTGGTAGAGGTGGTGGCAGCATGTCTATTTTTGGAAACAG
The DNA here is from genome assembly GCF_004785775.1 of Grammomys surdaster. NCBI lineage: Eukaryota > Metazoa > Chordata > Mammalia > Rodentia > Muridae > Grammomys > Grammomys surdaster. The sequence continues at coordinate 4,508,106 of NW_021604648.1, read as the reverse complement.
ATAAGGATGACCTCACCATGAAGTTAGGGCATCTGAACTGAAAGACAGATAATGAGGGGCGCTCACCATGCCAGTACCTGAAAGAAGAAAGCGTTCTCTACAGCACAGCTCCTGGGCTTGGCATGTTTGGGACTCAAGCTTAGAGAAGTCAAGGAAGTTCAGAAGAGCAATTTCCCCTGCAAAGTCAGAAAGAGAGGCAGGAAGGAGTCAGGTCACGCAGCCACCCCTCACCCACAATATTAAGCACTCCAAGTACCCGACATTCAACAGTGACCAGCAAATCCTGGCCTCTGGGGGCTGACATTCCACTGAGGAGAGACTCCTAGGACACTGAAAACCCTGGTAAGAAGTTCGCAACCACAGGATATACATGACCTCTTTTGGCCCCCACTTTATCTATGATATAGGCATTGGTGCTGCCACTCATGGAGCAGGGAGGAAAGCAGCCAAGGTTATACTATGGAGCCTGCCTGAATAATCACTGGCTGTGGCGAGGCTTACAGGTTAGGAGGAAACAGGACTGAGATCTGTCCTCCAGGATCACCTCTCAGTCAAGTGTAGAGACAAGATCTCCCAGCCCAGACTGTGCCATCTCTTCTGGTTTGGAAGAAAATATGACTGTGCTCTGGGAGGTTTTGTAGTGGAAATCAGGACAGTCAAGCCAGAGTGGTGACACACATCACCACTCTGTGACACAGCACCTGTGACGTAGCTGCAGGAGGATCGGCAGTTCTATGCCGTCCTTAGCTGCACAGCCAGCTCAAAGTCAGCATAGCCTACAGGAGACTATCTCAGGGGAAAAAAAAATCAAACCAAACCAACAAATAAAAAAGGCATGATAATCAGAATCAAGGCAATGTCCCGACATCACCCAAACAAAACTGGGGCTCAGAGAACTGTCCTTCCCCAATTCCTAAATCCTGCTGCAGTAGCTCTCAGCAGGTCTATGCCATGCAATAAGGGTTCCACAGAGGAGACCCACAGGGCAGAGGTCTCAGGACCCAGAGGAAGGGAGGCGCCAGCTCTCCCCACTCACTGAGATGGAGCAGAGCTCTGATGGGACAATCACAGGTATCGATCAGGAGGCCGGGGAATCCATCGGCATTTCTCAAGCTCTGGGAGATACTGAAATTAATGAATAGGAGACAAAAATGAATAAATTGGCTGTTGCATCTGATGTTCATTTAATTAAGATGTGGAGTTCTTCTACTGGAATATAAGAGTAGAAATGACTGGGTTTGGGCCGTCACACATAAAATGAAAACCAGATCTTGAAGGCACACAGCCTTTTCTTTGTATCTTCCTCTGGCTCGATTTAATTATGCATTACAAGCCACCTTACATAATAATTACAATTGTCTGCCTTGATACAAAGCCTCTTTCTGTTTGGAGACTAAAGCAGGGGAGAAGCATTACTACAGTATCATTTAGTGAGAGCAGTTGCCTCTAGATTTGTGTTTTCAGCAGATGTTTATCATGTACCTACTGTGTGCCGAGGCCTGCCCATTCCTTCAGGAGGCAGTGAGTGAGTGGACTGTGGTCTCTTTCTCCCCATGCCCATTCTGTATCCATTCAGCCTAGCAGCCTGACTCCACAGAGCTGTCTTGACCTGGAGCACTCATAGTCCCAACAGGGAACCAACTCGTATACCAGCCCTCCAAAATAGAAGAAGGCAGGGCACTTCCCCAGGGCTCTTCCTGATCACACTGGGCTGTAGATGTGGGCAAGGACTAGGAAAGAAAGATTCAGAGAAGTGATTCATTTCCCTGCTAGATATCAGCAGGTAAAGTCACATCTAGGAAAATGTACCAAACCTTGGACAAGGAGAAACTAGAGACTCGGGAGGAGACCCAGCCAGAAAGAAAAAGCAGCTGTGTGCAAAGCCACAGCTGGAGATAGAACACAGTGAACCTCAGCTACCTCATACCTCACGGTTCTGTTTTGGTCCTTGTTGCTGTGTGTCTTTGTTGCTGTGATCACAGCATCAGTGGTCAAAACTAACTTGAGAAAGAAATAGGTTTGATCGGTTTACATGTCCACATCATGGTCCATCACCGTGGGAAATCAGAGCAGGAACCTGGAGGTAAGAACTTAAGCAGGACCACGGAGGAATGCTTGTACTGGCTGGATCCCTCTGGGTAGCAGCACAGCTAGCTTTCTTACACAGCTCAGGCCCACCTGCCTAGGGATGGCACCACCCACAGAGGACTGGTCCCTCCTACATCAATTAAGCAATTAAAAAAACACTTTCACAGAAAAAGGTACAGGCCTGTCTGATCAAGGCAAGTCTTTAACTGAGGTTTTTTTCTTCCCAGGTGACTATCAGTTTGTACCAGTTTGGCAGCTGAAGCTGACCACGACATGTACAGTCGTCACTGAATACTTATATCACTAAAGTGCCACCCCCTTGATTTCTAGGTATGACAGTTTTGGTCGCCTGACAAATGTGACCTTTCCAACTGGCCAGGTGAGCAGTTTCCGAAGTGATACAGACAGCTCAGTGCACGTGCAGGTAGAGACCTCCAGCAAAGATGACGTCACCATAACCACCAACCTGTCTGCCTCGGGTGCCTTCTACACTCTACTACAAGGTAAGTCAGCCAGGGCCTGGGGACTTTGAGACCCAGAGATGAAGATGACTAGAGGAGGAAACTATACAGTAGCTGCCCAAGACCAAGAAAGCCTTCTGCTTTGGTTTTTCTCTGTACAGCCACCTCATTTGCAAAACACATGAGGCAGAAGCCTGTAAATTGTCTCCCAGAGGCTTCAGAGTGATTTTTCATTGTCCCATCCTATTATCCTCAGAACAAAGAGGAGAGAACCCATTAGTTGTTAATCCAGGTGACCTCCTACTCTGCTCTTGTAATGGCTCCCAGATTTAAAAAAAAAAATTAGCTCACACTGGTGCAAGAGAGACAAAGGCCAAGAGTAATTACACCTAATTGTGGCACGGATTTGAGCATGAAGAAGTCCTTCCAGGAGCCAGGGAGAGGTTTGTGCCTCTGCTAGGACTCCAGGGTTCCCCTTCTGTGCATCTGTCAAATCACCTCGGATGCGGATTGGTGTTTTAGCTTCAGGTACCTGAGGGTGAGGGAATCTTGCTGTGAGTCCCCTATTTTGACAGTTCCCATGGGAAGAGGTGACCGGGGCAGCACCCACAGCTTTGTTGAGTTTGATGACCTAAAAGGATCACCAGTATCACTTAGGAAAGCTCTGTCTGAATTTTTCTCTTTCTTCCCTCATCTGATACACTTCCAGACCTCAATGTCTAAAAGACACTCGGCTCTGGGTGTCCAAGGTCCAGTTCTAATTCTGTCTCTGCCACCTCATTAGACCACAGCCCTTGGATTTCTTCTGGGAAAGAAAGCATGTTGAAGGGGTGTTGAGTAGTATGGAACAGTCTCTGGGTGGGTGGACCTGAGGCACCTGTGCCTGCTGGAGGGGGTCACTCTTATTCTCTGAGCCTTAGTTTCTGGATCTTTAAAATGGGGCTGCATTAGAGGATCTGCCTCACAGAGTTTTCTAGACATATCTGGAGACAGCATTCACAAGTGAGCAGCATGGGCCAGGCACAGAGTACTGCTCAGAAGCTATTTGTTGGATTGACTAACTAGTAAGCAGTTGGATTTCCCTCGAGGAGGTAAATGTTTGCATTATTGCTTTTGTTCCCAAACATAGTTTTTGTCTTTCAAAAATCTGGACAGAAAATAGAAGTTATTAAAGAAAGCAAGACCATGCCCAGGAATTTCTTTCTATAATGAGGAGTTGGGACATACCATTGTGTATGCTCTGGCAGGGAAACTGCCATCTGGTAAGAACCCTACCCAACCTACCAAGGACAGTGACTGTTAAGCTGTGTGACCTTCAACCCAGTTTCTTCCCTCACCATGCATGGTTTTTCTACCCACTCTATACTGCCAGGCCTGCTTTAATAAATTTTTATGTTTAGGCAACTTTTTAAAATACAAAAGTGCAACACTCCTCAATTTTAAAATGTAGCACCATTTAATCACAGCTTTCCGGGCCAGGAAGAATAGAAGTCCAGTTTTCAGCATCATGCCTAGATTGTCAGACACACTCCAATTCCAGGAACACTAGAATGTAAAGGAAAAGCACGTCCTAGAATCCAGGGGATACGGCATCCATTGTCTGCCTGGAACCACTGCAAGCTCTCTGTATCTTTCACGTTCCAGGCTTCAGTGCTCAGCCTGGCAGCCGTCTCAGCAGAGTCTGTAAGAAGCTCTCTCAGCTTCATCTTAGGTCTGAGCAGTGGGAAATAATGAGAAGTAGCTGCTAATGAGTAGCACCCTTGGGCAGTCACAGCCAACATTAGCTGGGATCGTGTGCGACGGACGGACCTCCCCACACGCTGGCCCATCCAGAGTCAACAGTAATAGGCACATGTGCATTCCGTGAGGAGAAGCTTTACAAGATAAATTGACACAGGCTTTTTCACTCTTCGAATGGAAGCGAAATACAGATTGTCAGTGAACGATGCATAGCAACGCTGAGGCAGATTTTAGAATCCCTGTGAGTGACAAAGTGTGGAAAGATGGAGTCCAAAGGAGAGAGAGGAGAGGCCCAATCCGATGTTATTCTAGTAGGAAGACTCGGTGAGGGTTTCCCATGAAGACTACATCTTTTTAAAACGATGTTTTCATTTTGCTTAATGTGTATGAGTTCTTTGCCTGCATGTATATATGTGGACCATATGTGTGTCTGGTGCCCACAGAAGCCAGAAAGAAGGGTCAGATCCCCTAGAACTGGAGTTACAGATGGTTATGAGCTGCCATGTGGTTCTGGGAAATGAACTCAGGTCCTCTGGAAGATCAGCAAATGTCTTAACTACAGATCCGTCTTTCCAGTCCCCAGCACTATTTTTATGGCTTAACATAGCCTAAGACATACTTCCAGCAAATGCTCACCAAGCACATCCACTAATAATAATGCTAGCTATGTTTTGAACACTTATCAGCTAAAAAGGACTTGTGGCCACTTGTGTCTAACTTCTTTCACCTTGAGTAATATCAATAATGCATTTTCTTGCAATGTTATGTGTAGTTGAAACAACGGAAACAAATTAAGAATCTACTTGGTATTATTAAGTACGTTGTATCGCCAAATAATGGAAGACTGAAGTCATTGTTGTTTTGTTTTTTTGTTTTGTTTTGTTTTGGTTTTTGGCTTTTTTTTTTAAAAAAAGATGTAGGTTTGTTTGTTTGTTTGTTTTAAAGATTTATTTATTTTATGTATATGAGTGCTCTATCTGGATGGACACCTGCATTCCAGAAGAGGGCATCAGATCACAGTATACACGATTGTGAGCCACCATCTGGCTCACAGTTGAACTCAGGATCTCTGGAAGAGATCTTAACTGCTGAGCCATCTCTCCAGTCCAAAGACTGTGGTTGTTATGAAAAATGTTTATTACAAATATTTAACAGCATGATATGATACATTGCCTAATGAAAAAACTCCATAACTATTTGACTCTATTAGGAAATACTGTAAAATCTACAAATATACAACGTATTTCCAATGGTTTTGAGTATTGGGCTTATATACTCCAGATATCTTCCTTCTTCAGTGACAAAGTATTACTTCTATATTTAGGGGAAACACATTTAAACCCCCATCCTCGCCTCTGTCCTCTCTCCTCTTAAACATCTCTGCTCTCTTCCCCTCCAGACCAAGTCCGGAACAGCTACTACATTGGGGCCGATGGCTCCCTGCGGCTGCTACTAGCCAATGGCATGGAAGTGGCTCTGCAGACCGAGCCACACCTGCTGGCTGGCACTGTCAACCCTACTGTAGGCAAGAGGAATGTTACGCTGCCCATCGATAATGGCCTCAACCTGGTGGAATGGCGGCAGCGCAAGGAGCAGGCTCGCGGTCAGGTCACAGTCTTTGGACGCCGTCTGCGGGTAAGTAGTTCCTTGCAGCCACTAACCTTGGTGCAGGCACTGGGGTGTGGGGGTATACTTAGAGAACCAGGTTCCATGTTTGAAACTCTCCCCAGTTTCTTCATCTACCAAAGGGAGAACTGAGGTCACAAGCCACATGTAACAAAAGGCTGTGAGGCATCCTTTCAGTTTTCTGTGAACACGGCTGGCTTTGGAGTCGGCTCTGAGCTGAGTTACCAGCTTACTTTATTCCATAACTGAGCTTGGGCATGTCAGTCACCTTAAAGCCTCACTGTCAGTCACTGGGAAATAAAGCCGATGTTGCATGCTGTTTCAAGGATTAGAAGTGGCATACAGTGTCTCACACCGAGCTTGGCACACGTCAGGATCAGTAATGGCTGCTGGTGTCCTTACCACTATGCTGCTTATTGTTGTCACTGCTAGTATGCCCCCAAGTTTATTTCAGCTACTTAGAAAATGAGTCATATTTGCCACTCTTCCTGAGTCAGATGATCCGTTCTAATGATCAAAAGGACTGAGTATGGTGGCAGGGAGGTCACAAGTTCGAGGCTATCCTGGCCTAGGTACCAAGACCCTGTCTGTCAGGATGGTCTTACCATAACTGTCACTGTGGATGAGAGGCGCTGCCTTGAAGGCTAGTATTTTGGAGCATTTTTCAGTGTGGAGCCCTGAGCACCTTGTCTGCTCCCCTTCCGTGTTTCTGTAGAGTGAAACCTCGGCCCAGGACTCACTACCCAGCAGACTTCCTCTCCAGTTTCAAAGAGCAAAGGTTAAAGGGCAAAGGGCTCTAAAGCGGGAACTTGTGGATGGACACTTGCCTGGCAGGTGATTAAGCTTGGAAACAAAGAGAAAGCCAGGGCTGAGGAAATCTGGAGCAGCAGTTCAGTGGTTGCAGATTGCCCACTAATACAAAATACAAAGCAGCAGGCAAGGGGCTGTACAGAGGGACAGCTGGTGCCCCGGGCCTGGCTTTCTGCCCAGGACCTGTAGACCACAGGTGCTCAGTAGACAGCTGCTGAGCTGAAGTGAACCAAAGAACATTCTCGCTGCAACAGTGGACTCTTGATTCCCTGCCTCTCAACCAAGGAAGTTTATGTATGCTCCCATCTTCTCCATGAGCAATCAAGGTCAAAAGATTGTTTTTGATTCATATAACGAGGTAGTTGTGAATCCTGGGAAACAGATACAGGGGAGAAGCATGGTGGTTGATGACTTACCCAACAGCAGAAACCAGAGCCCAGGAAACCAAGCTTCTTTTGAACCCTCATCAGCCAAGAATTCTATAGCTAGCTAGCTAATGTGGAAACCAGCCTCCTACTAGTTCCTGTGGAAGGCCTAGCTAGCTGTCTTTGTTCCCTGCCACCATCTGTGGTCTCCCTAAACCTTCATCTGCATTTTCAAGAGCCCTTCCTGCACTTCTGAGGCAGTGAGCCAACGAGGAAGTTTGACCTAGGTTTGGATTCCCACTGGGCCTCATGCTTAGCCTCCATCAGCTCCTCTGAGCCTAAGCTTCCTCTACAGATGCAGAGGGATGATGTATTCAAAGCACCTAGCCCAGAGCTGCAGATCCCAGGTGCTCAGTAAAGGGCAGTGATTAGTGCTATTAGGAGTTTCTCTCCACCGTGTGAACAGGACCTGAAGTTTCCCAGGCTTTAATTGGTCCCTCTCCCAGCCAGAGATAGATGATACTCTAGTCCGGTGGCCACATCTCCCGCTTCCTCCCAAAATAAATGGCCACCAACAGTGGCAGTTTGTGGAATGAGAATGTTAGCCGGGTGTGCCTCCCCATAATGGAGCTCATTTTTTATACAGCTGGGAATTTTTTTTAATAAAGAAAGATGTAAAATAATCTCATTGCTGCCACTGCCGAGCACAGGAAGCACAAGGTGCTCCCCCAGTGAACTGTTCAATTCAGTTTTATTAATTTTGTCACAGAGGTACAGATCCCCTTCTTCACTGGTATCCTTGGGGATGGAGAGGTGCTGTCCTTGTGGCACCTACACCGGTGGGATAGGAGGATCTCCCAAAGGTGCTTTCTAAAGGTTCCCACCATTGTTGCCAGTGTGCCCCCCACCCCTTCACGCACCCTCTCTGCAAAGAACACGGTTTGAGCTTCCAGCACCTCTGATTTTTCACAGGAATTGTCTGCCACACGGTTTTTGCTTCTGCAATTGTGTTTGATTACCCTGGGGAAGGCAAGCTTATTATAACCAGGCCATTCACAGCTAAAGTCGCCTCGGCATCATCATTATAAATCCTTATTTTCGGGGCCTTGGCATTTGTATAGGGAGAGTGGGGGAAGACACACACAGCCCTCCTTCCTCTAAGACTGACCATGATCATGTGCAGTCATTTAGTGGAAATAATTACAGTCATTTATCCAATGCCTTCTATGCACCTAGTTAGCAGTCCGCTGAGGATTTACTCACAAATTTGGGAGTACACACGGTAAGAAAGTGAGTCTCTGAGAAGTAAAGGCACTTGACCAAGGTCACATAGGACGGCTAGTCACAAAGTTGAGATTGACATTCCAACCTTAATCCTGACACCTGCCTAGACCCAAACCCTCTTCTAAATATACAGATCCCAAAAGGATCTTTGATTTCCTCAGGCCACACATGCCATTTTACATTGTGTGACCTAATTATCTGCTTTCCTCTTGGGTTGTCTTGTTTGTCAAACTTGCTGAATGACAAGTAGAAGAGACAGCAAAGGTGCCCCTGTGCCCTGTAAAGCCAGCTCTCTTCCTCACTCCCAGTAGGTAGCTTTGAAAAACTTACTAACATCTGGGGACAGCCTGTGCCTACAGGTCAAATCCAAAGACTCCAAAGCATATTTCTTTATTAAAATATGGAGCAGGAGATGTGGAGAAATGGCTTACTCAGTAAAGTGCTTGAGGGCCTGAGTTTATTCCCCTGAACACATTTGGGGGAGGGGGACCAGACATGGTGACATGTTTGTAATCCTAACTCTAGAATGGCACAGAAGATAGATCCCTGGGGCTCAGTGGACAGCTAGCCTAGCTAAAACAGAAAGTTCCAGGTCCCTGCGTATCCCGCTATGTACTCATACACAAACATACAAAGCTCCAACTTGCAGCTACCTCCATAAGGATCTATAATTCTGACTCAGAAGGGAAACTGAGTTGGTGGTGGCCTCACAGGCCACAGGGAGACTAATGAGGGGGCTCCTGAGCCTGGAGGCAAAGGCAAAGTACTCTAGAGTTAGGACTAGTTCCAACCAGACTACAAGAGAATGTGACTACAAGTGGGAATGTGAATGCTACTGCCTTCCAGCAACCACTGAGGAGAAACAAGAAGGGATGTCTCAGAAGACAGAAGGTGACCCAGAAGCCTTGCCTGTGGGCAAATGCAGGGGAGTTCCCAAAAGTAGCAAGTATAGTGCCCCAGGAATGCTGGGGAATTGCTCAGAAAACCATCAAGTATCTGATGTACTAATGAAAGCAAAGCCCACACTTGATTGTACGAGAGCCACGGATCTGCAGCTTCCCTGAGCTTGGTTATCTTGAAATCCAACACAGCATATTGTCTGGAACAGAGCAGAGGAGTCTGGTGTTAATTTGCTGGACTTGCTTGCTAGCTCTGTTTTTAGGATAGAGTTAAGAGGGATCTGACTTCTTTTATTTTTAAGTCCCCATCGATATATCACATGATAAAATCCTATGTCTTCGTCAGCCGGTGATCCCATGTGCCCATCCATCACCCATGTCGTCTTTATTCTTACAACAGGCCTATAAAGCTGGCATCATTTTTCCTTATGGTACAGATAAGGAAACTTCAAAGCGTTAACAGATGGCAGGGTAAGGTTTGATGCCCACAACCTGTGCCGCTTTTTGTTCTTTGGCGCTCAACACAGTTGGTCAGTCATCAGAGCCAAATTCTCAGTGTCCACATCTATAGTCTCTCTTTCTTATCCCTTCCCCAGGTTCACAACCGAAACCTCTTGTCTTTGGACTTTGACCGTGTCACACGCACAGAGAAGATCTATGATGACCATCGCAAGTTCACCCTTCGGATCCTGTATGACCAGGCAGGGAGGCCTAGCCTCTGGTCACCTAGCAGCAGGCTGAATGGGGTTAATGTGACCTACTCCCCTGGAGGTCACATCGCTGGAATCCAAAGGGGCATCATGTCTGAGAGAATGGAGTATGACCAGGCAGGGCGCATCACATCCCGGATCTTTGCAGACGGAAAGATGTGGAGCTACACATACTTAGAGAAGGCAAGTGTCTGTCTGTCTCCCTTCATCAGTGACCTTGTCATATAGAGCTTGGTCATTGTGGCTATAGTTTTTAAGATGGGTACCACTACGCTCCCCAGGGTGGATGGAACTCCTGGCCTCAACTGGCCTCCTGAACAGTTGAAGGCATTCACTAGTACACCTGCCTTTGTCATTGCTCCCCACAGCCTAGACTGCTAACCTCAGTAGGATAAATCTGACTGTTATAGTTTCCAAAAGAGGAGATGCACATCTTTCAAAAGGAAAGAGTATATGGATGGTCTAATATGATGAGAAGGAGGTCCTAAACCAGGGAAACACGAAAGTCTTGCTGATGGAGGAGAACTGGCCCATCCTAACTGGTCCGAGGGTGCTGGCCCAGGACAGGGTTCTGCTCCGAGGATTATCACACACAGTGCCAACTCCCTATAGAGAACCAAGCCAGGGGTCAGACATGAGGCAGAGCAAACTTAATCCCATGCTGCTAGAACTGGGTGTGGGTCTCATAAATACCTTCCACTTTGGGTTAGGATTCATTTCACAGAAACTAGGAATCAAAAATGACCTAAATCATAAAACATGTTTGGGTTAATTTTCTTAAAAGTACCTAAATTCAGAAATTGGTCTCATATGGAAGGATATGGCAGTTTTGATACCTAGATCTAGACTAGATACCTGATGACTGTCATGAGACAGAATATTCACTTCATGCCCCACTTCTGGTTCCAGAATCTTTACTTTGTGTCTTGTTTTCTTGTCCTGCTCGACTGTTCAGGGTCCCAGGCTCTGCTTGTTCTGTGGTAAATGTCTCTGTCTGTGCTGGAGAGCAAGGTACTCTCGCAGGGTTACAAGACAGACAGTGGACGTCATCCCAGGCCCTGAAAAGCCACTCCTGGGGAGGGCAGAAGTTGCCAGAGTTACACAGTGAAAGCATTTATAGAACAACCTTCTCCCTTCCCGTTCCAGCCTGCCCTACCCCAGGGTGAGCCCATGACTTGCTACCACATAAAATGTGAGCAAAAGTCTAAAGTGCCCTTCTCAAACATGGTCTTTATGGTATAGGCGCAGAGAAGCCACAGAAACTGTTTAGCAGATGAAGGTCATCAGGCTTTGAGAACATCAGGTTGTGTTTTAGAGCATTCCTTCTTGCTTGAATAGAAATACTGTGGTCAGAGGTCTGAATCAGGGAAGGCAGTAGGGAAGCCGTTGCAAGTTGCAAATACTTTAGGCCAGAGCATCCTGGTCTCCCACCCCTTTGTATGCAGAAGTGATCTGATCCATACCACACAAAGGAGCAGACATACAGACTGCTCACAAGAGGAAAACAAGTGAGCAGAGTGGACTCAGCCCTGCAAGGCCAAAGGCTGAGATTAAGTTCAGCCACAGCATCTCTGAAACCTACTGGCAGCATCCCACGGTACACAGGACGAGACACCTTGCTTGGGCATATTGCAGAACACCACTTTTTTCAGCCTTCCATTTCTTTCCTTTAAGTTGTGGGTACTTGGGGCTGTCATTCCTTCCCCCACCTCCTTCATCTATGATCTTCTTCTCCCTCCAGTCCATGGTGCTTCACCTCCATAGCCAGAGGCAGTACATCTTCGAGTTTGACAAGAACGACCGCCTCTCTTCTGTGACCATGCCCAATGTAGCCCGGCAGACGCTGGAGACCATTCGCTCAGTGGGCTACTATAGGAACATCTACCAACCCCCAGAAGGCAATGCCTCAGTCATACAGGACTTCACTGAGGATGGACACCTGTTGCATACCTTCTACTTGGGCACTGGCCGCAGGGTCATCTACAAGTATGGCAAGTTGTCAAAGCTGGCCGAGACTCTGTATGACACCACCAAGGTCAGCTTCACCTACGACGAGACCGCAGGTATGCTGAAGACCGTCAACCTACAGAACGAGGGCTTCACCTGTACTATCCGCTACCGTCAGATTGGGCCCCTGATTGACCGTCAGATCTTCCGTTTCACGGAAGAAGGCATGGTCAATGCCCGCTTTGATTACAACTATGACAACAGTTTCCGTGTGACCAGCATGCAGGCTGTGATCAACGAGACCCCACTGCCCATCGATCTCTACCGCTATGACGATGTGTCAGGCAAGACAGAACAGTTTGGGAAGTTTGGTGTCATCTACTATGACATCAACCAGATCATTACCACAGCCGTCATGACCCACACCAAGCATTTTGACGCTTATGGCAGGATGAAGGAAGTACAGTATGAGATCTTCCGGTCACTCATGTACTGGATGACCGTTCAGTATGATAACATGGGACGGGTAGTGAAGAAAGAGCTAAAGGTAGGACCCTATGCCAACACCACCCGCTACTCGTATGAGTACGATGCTGATGGCCAGCTGCAGACAGTCTCCATCAATGACAAGCCACTCTGGCGCTACAGCTATGACCTCAATGGGAACCTACACTTGCTGAGCCCTGGGAACAGTGCAAGGCTCACACCACTACGGTATGACCTCCGTGACCGCATCACTAGGTTGGGCGATGTGCAGTACAAGGTGGATGAAGATGGCTTCCTGAGGCAGCGGGGTGGAGATGTCTTCGAGTACAATTCAGCTGGCCTGCTCATCAAAGCCTACAACCGGGCTAGTGGGTGGAGTGTCAGGTACCGCTATGACGGCCTGGGGAGGCGAGTATCCAGCAAGAGCAGCCACAGCCACCACCTACAGTTCTTCTATGCAGACCTGACCAATCCCACCAAGGTCACCCACCTCTACAACCACTCCAGCTCTGAGATCACGTCCCTCTACTATGATCTGCAAGGACACCTCTTTGCCATGGAGCTAAGCAGTGGCGATGAGTTTTACATAGCTTGTGACAACATCGGGACCCCTCTTGCTGTCTTCAGTGGAACTGGCTTGATGATTAAGCAGATCCTATACACAGCCTATGGGGAGATCTATATGGACACAAACCCTAACTTCCAGATCATCATTGGCTACCATGGTGGCCTCTATGATCCACTCACCAAGCTTGTCCACATGGGCCGACGGGATTATGATGTGCTGGCCGGACGCTGGACGAGCCCAGACCATGAGCTCTGGAAACGCCTGAGTAGCAGCAGCATCGTGCCTTTTCATCTCTACATGTTTAAGAACAACAACCCCATCAGCAACTCTCAGGACATCAAGTGCTTCATGACAGGTGAGCAGTGAGGTACACCCTAGGTCAGGACCTACCCCATTGCTCCTTGAGAAAGCTGGTATGGGGTGACTGGAGACATTGACTGTCTCTAATGGCATCCTCTCCCAAAGTCTATCTACAGAAACACTAGTTTGGAGACTAGTCTGGAAATAATGGACCCAGCATCAGGACTACCATTATATTTTATATTTTTTTTCCTTTCCATTTATTTTGCTTTTATATTACATCCTGACTACAGTTTCCCCTCCCTCGTCTCCCGCTAGTCTTGTCTTTCCTCCCCACCTCCTCTTTTCACCTCATAGTCACCCCACCTTTACCTCCCCTCAGAAAAGAGCAGGCCTTCCAGGGGCATCAAGCAAATACTGTATAACAAGCTGCAATGACACCAGGCACATCACATCCAGGCTGATGAGGCAACTAGTAAGAGGAAAAGGGTCTCAAAGGCAGGCAAACAAGTCCGAAACAGTCCCTGCTCCCACTGTTAGTAATCCCTCAAGAACACTGAGCTACACATAACATATTTACAGAGGACCTAGGTGAGACCCACTTGGGATTCCTGGTCAGTTGATTCTGTGGACAGCTATTCTTAATTTTTCATACTACACTTCAGTTTATCCAGGCTCTAAGAGGTTCTGTAGTAAAAAGTGCTCCTTTAGTATACTTACCTACAACTTTTCTAAATTATTTTGCTATAAAATCCTAATGCCTCACTGGAAACTACCTTTGGAATGCTCTCTGGGAGTTTCTGACATAGAAATCAAGCCAGATTTGAGTCCTCAGTAATATGAGTTAAGGTGTGGCTAAAATAAAATCAGTTGTTCTAACTTATGATGATGGAAAACAGATTTTGGAGACAGACAGAGCTAAGGGAATGGACTTGCCATGTCTTAGCTATGACATATTATTTTACTGCTCTGAATTTTAGTTTCCTGGGCTTATGTTAATAGAATACCACAGTCGGTATGGTGGTTCACACCTTTAAGCCCAGCACTGAGGAGGCAGAGGCAGGCAGAGGTCTCTATGAGATCAAGGCTAGCCTAGTCTATATAATGAGTTTCAGGCCAACCAGGCCTGAGTAAGTATAGTAACACCATGATCCTGTTTCAAGATAAATAAAATACTTAAAATACCTACCCTTATTCTGGTTGGCTAAATGTTCATATACTATGCTAGAGCAACTATTGGAAACCTAAAAACCAAAACAGATAAGCTGGGGGAGGGGCAGGGGATGTGAAGATCAGGAGAGATCTGGACCAGTCTGGGCTATAGAAGACCCTGCGTTTTTGTTTTTTAAAAATAACTGAATCAGGCACAAGTAGACATCATTAATAACTCAGCAATCAAAGATAAACTAGAAGATTAAGGAAACACCCAGAGTTCAGCTGGTAGAGTGCTTCCTATCATGCAGCAGAGCCCTGGCTTAGATCCAGCACTCAGAAGGTTGAGGCTGGGTGATCAAGAGTTCCACATCAGCCTTGACTACTTAGTGAGGCTAAGGCTAGCCTGGAATATATATGATACCATGTCTCAAAATAGGGGTGTGTGTGTGTGTGTGTGTGTGTGTGTGTGTGTGTTAGTGGTGGGGTGTATGTGTGTGTGTGCATACATATCATACATACATACATATGTATTGTGTGTACATACATATAATATGTATGTACATACATACATACATTGTATGTACACACAATACGTATAATATGTATGTATGTATGTATGTATCTATATATGTATGTATGTGGGTATAACATATATACACACATCCACCCCACCACCACCAAGGGTGACAGGAGATGTACATGCCTAGCACAGCTCATGCGGAATCCCTTTCCTTTACCCTTTTGCTTTAAAAAGGAATGTCACTTTTCATTCCTCCAAAACCAACTTGAATACAAAGTATCTCATGGGTCCTGCAGATGCAGACATCTCAGGCTGCTACAGTCCCTCCGGGAGCTACACAGGGAGAGTCTCTATGGGATCCAAATAAAGCCAGCCAGTTCCTTGTGAGGATTTATACTGAGAAGACCTGCTAATCTCGGGTTCAGTCCATTTGCCCCCCCTTGTGCAGCTGTTTCCTCCATCCCACCCCTCCCGGTTCCAGGCATGAGAATAGAAAGATGATCCCTGCCCTCAGATTTCTTCACTATCAGAGGGAATACACACTCTGGTCCAATGTGAGGGGCCATGAGGAAGATTGGCACAGATGGACATTAAATTACAGAAGGCTAGCAGCCGGCTCTGCCCACAGGGTTCTGGGAAGCCTTCAAAGACTAGCTGATCCTTGAGGCTGACTCCTGAATAGATTTCAAGTAGTAGGGAGAGAGGCATTCCAAAGAGTGGGATCAACATTCACAAAATTGGAAACAGGGCCTTGTGTCTAGCTCACAGACTGGTATGGGGGCATGGATGGGCTCCCTCACCCTTCACCTTGATGGTCTCATCTGGATCCCATTTCTGCTGAAATCAATAGGAGAATTCCTTTTTTCCAGGGGGCAAAAATCTAGGTTGTTCTTTTTAGAGGAAGAATCCCAGTCAAGGACTAGAAGGGAGACCAAGGTGGTACACAGGTGTCATGAAAACATACTTGGGACCTGGGGATAAATACATATATTTTGACAGCATTCCCAGCTTTTACCATGTTCAACTTGGCTGCTAGCACTACAGAGCCTTGACAGATTAGGATGACATTTTCATTACATCTGTCTGCACAAAGCACGCCCCCTGCCTCACCCTTCAGTGGGTTTCCTGTGAGACATCTTGGCATGTTACTATAGCTGGGGGAAAAAAAATACTGTAATAGGAAATGTAATTTTCCATAAAAAAAATTGTTAAAGCTTGCCAAAATATTATTGCCCTCCCCGTCTTCCTTTGTACACTACCATATGCATATAGCCTCCTTTCAGAATAGCACTGGCATGATTAAACACTCCTTGCCAAGCACTTGCAGATACCGTCTCCTTTAAGCCTGGCAACAGCTCTGTGAGATCACCACAATTATCTGCATTCTACAGATGAGATATGTGAGACCCTAAAGGACCAAGGGTCTGCAAAGAGTCACACAGAACAGGGCTCTCCGATTTCAGAACATCTCCCGTGATAATCACCCAGCCTCTAAATCCTGCTTTCTAGCACAGGATCTCAACTATCCAAGGGGCACCTTACAGTTTGTGTTTCATTTCCCAGACAGTTAAATCCAGCAAATATCATATTGGTTATACCTTCTCTGCGCCAGACCCATGCTAAACATCCGAAGGGGAAGAAGGCTTGGCTCCTGCCTTCATGGAACACATGTCCCCTTTCACAAACGTCTTTGACTGTGAGCCCGCTTTAAGAAAAGGATTTGTGAAGCTTAGAAATGTAGCTCAGTCTGCAGGGTGCCTGTTAGCATGTGTGAAGTCCTGGACTCCATCCCCAGCACCAAATAAAGTAGGTGTTGTGTTTCCATTCCTGTAACCTCAGTATTCCAGAGGTGGAGGCTGGAGGGTCAGAAGTTCAAGGTCACTCTTGACTACACAACCTGAATAGGAGGAGAGGACCTACCTCAAAAAAAGAAAATATATTTTATATCACTATAAAACACTAAAACCAACAGTTTGCAAAGCAGTTCTTAAGTTTGGTATCTATATATTTTCTAGTCTAGTGTATTCCACCTCAATGAAAATACTGGTCATGACCCCAAAATTGATTTTACCTACGAAGTGGATCCTGCGGCACATGAAAAAAGATATCTGTCATCTAAACAATCAAGCTTTCAAACATCAGAAATGATTTGCAGTGGCTAATATGAAACTAGGATTCTGCTGATTCTCGTTACACCTTACTTTTTACCTTCTCGGTGGGCTAACTGTATCCTCACTCACATCCTGAACTCCAATGGAGAAAGCTTATTTTTTTTTATCCAAACATACCTACAAAGGTCCTGAGTTATGTTCCTGTTAGGTAGGCCTGGCTCATGTGACAATGACGCAATTACCAGGGTTGAGGAGGACAGAGTGCACTGATTGGATGACCTTGGATCACATGGTCCAACACAGAAAGAATGCAGAATTGGATCATAGGGAGGCGACCCTGAAATGTCCACCATGGGTGGATGTCACACATCATCGTGCTGAGCCTTTGCCTGAGACACAGACAGAGAAGTTCAGGACTGGTAAAGTAACCCTTCACAAAGACCTTGGGAAGCCATCCTCAGAACTCTGTGGTGTTGGACTTCAAGATGCTTAGTTTTGGTTTGTTTGTTTTGTTTTTTTGGATTCAAATACATTCTGTGCAGAACAAAAGCCCACACTTGTGAAAGGGCTTCAAATCACTTGTGCTTTATTCCTCCCCCGAGGCAGCAGTGCCTTCTGGGACTGACAGGTAACTCCTGGAGCTTTTCAAGAGAAAAGAAACACTTGCCCCTGAGGTTGTAAGAGTATAGTTCCCTGCTCTTCAGAAAAGCCTGGTAGGAAAGCTAGCTAATAAATAGATGTCTGACATTTTCCTGAAAGACATGATAGCAAAGTTTTCTGTCTTCCATCTTCCATCACTCATAATTAAAGCCCAGCCCTCTCCGGCGCCCCCTGCTTTCCTAGGGATGTGCACTACTCCAGATAACCACAAAATTCCTGAAGCACATTCTCAGACTCAAGCAAAAGGGCTTTGTAAGGTGTTCCCTCCATGTATGTTCTGTTTGTTTTAATTTCCCAAAGATCCGTCTGCTGAGAATACTAGAATGAATACTGGAAATTCAGTGAGGAAAGAGCCATGGAGAAAAGCCATCCAAGCCCCTGTTATAAACAAGAAAATGGGGGTCTTGGGATGCACCATGACAGAAACCCCCTTGAGAGACTGACCTAGATATTGTACACTAAACCCAGCGTTTCAGGCGCAAGCTTGGAACAGCTCCTGCTGCCCAAGAACTGCCTCTAAATGCTATCCTTATTCTTCAGTTAAAACCATTCCTATTGTCAGGATGCAAACAAGGGAACTAAACCTCAGAGAAGTAGATTCTCCAAGTTCACTGTTCATACGCTGAGAAACCAGCACGTGCTTTGTGCGGCCTTAACTGCTACACTCTCTCCCTTCCTGTTTTCCAGCTGCACAGCAAGGCTGAAGTAAGAAGTCAAACCTGGGTCCTAGCGAGGGGCCTGGGACAATGGAAAACAAAACAAACAAATGAGGCAAAAACAAATGGAAGGTGCCTAGATAGGAGAGGTTCCTGGGTCACAGTAGTGTCAGGAACACAACTGTCGACCCCCAGAGGTCACTCCCTATCGGTAGCTTCCAGAGGGTGTCACTTCCTCCTTGGCATAGGTCATCAATGGAACCCCCTAACAGAGATGCATTTACATTGGAAAGAAACAAATGTCACCTGGCTCTGAGGCAGGCCTTAAAAAATTGTACACCACCACCACCCACCCCACCCCTCCCCTGTCACTGAGACACCCGTATTCTGGGTCTGTTTAACACATCTGCGTTATCATCCACCTCAACCCCCATAGAAGGTCATGGCTTTTGCGTTTTGTATTTGATTGGTTAGCTGGATGGTCTGTTTGTTGTCATTCTCAGTTTTGCTTTGCCTTCTTTTAAGATAGATTTCATGTAACCTAGGCTAACCATAAACTCACTATGTAGCCAAGGATATCCTTCAACTTCTGCTCCTCCTGCCTCCACCTCCCGGGTGCATCAATTTACATAGTTCTTGAAACTGAACCGAGGTCTTCATCCAAAAGAGGCAAGCACTCTACCAGCCCAGGATCATAGATTTCTGATTCCATTCTTCAGTGAGCCAAACACTCACTGGAAAAACCTTATCTGTAACTCACAACTCCAAGGAATGTGATTAGTAAGCTTAGAGACAAGCAGGCTAAGGCAATGGGAGTTCGAGTGACTTCCTTGTGCTGTCAGAAGTAAAAGACAGTAGCAAACAGGAAAGCCCTTTGATCTGCACTAGCCAGCACCATGCCCAGAGGCACTTTGGCCCTGAGGCTCTAATAACTACAAAGAGGGCTGGTAGAGGAGGGGCAGCTTGTTTCTTAAGTGAATTTTTCTCTTTTAGAGGCAGCTATTAAAATCCTTTCTTAGGTCTGACTGACCTTTGCAAGGGTTTCCTACTGAGGGTCTGTGGGTGGGCCTGGGAGAGCTTAATCTACGAGCACTACCTCTGGGTAAGCATATAAGGGGGGAGAGACATACAGCTATCTGGAAGCCTAGGCCCTGCTTAGGTTTCATCTCTCTTGGATCTACCCCTTTGAGGAGGATTCTGGGCACGTGCCTGGCAGAGGGATTCCTGGGACCCAGCAGCACATTTGGCTTTAAGACCAGGACATTATTTCCATTAAATATAACAGTCAGTTCTGTTACTTTCCCCTTGTGGCCCCTGGTCAGTGGCTCACTTACTCCCCAAGCTTATTTCTGCTTCTCTCCACCCAGATGTCAACAGCTGGCTACTCACCTTTGGATTCCAGCTGCACAACGTGATACCTGGCTATCCCAAACCAGACACAGATGCCATGGAACCCTCCTATGAGCTCGTGCACACACAGATGAAAACTCAGGAATGGGACAACAGCAAGGTAATGTTCCACATGACAGCCACACCTTGGCCATTCTGACACTGTAGTAGGGGCCCTACCAACCGTGCAGGAAAATCAAGACAAGGATGGAAACTGAGGCAGCACCTTCATGGCTCCTGCCAGACAGCTTTTAGCAGACAGCAAACTATGGCTAGGCAGGCCCCGGGGACCCAACTGTAGCAGCACACATGGACACTCACAGGCTGCATGAAGGAGTTTTTTGTAACCCACCATGTTCAGAGTACCACAAAAAAATAATCAGCTTTTGTCACTCCATGGGCAAAAATACTAAGAGAAAAGGAGTGTTCTGAATGCAAATGTGATTTTTTTTTTTTTTTTTTGAGCACCTGATGAGCCTGGCATTGAATGTCATTGTACTTATGTTAGCTCGCAAATACACCATACTGGTATTCGTCTCCTTGTACAGGTTTAATACTTGAGACAATTCAAACCCAGGTTTGTCCATTCTGTGTCCTCTGGCTGGGCATGACTAGGAGGGCTATAAGAGGGAAAAAAGTTGCTTTTCCTTATCTCCCTTTTATGACCAAATTTCAAAGACTCTGAATTATATGGCTGGGAAGATGTTTTACAACAGTCTCGTCCCACCTGCTGACCACTTACTTCACATGTTGCCCCTCCCAACCTCAGCCTCCAATCATGAATTCTGTATCAGGAATTCTGTATCAGGAATTCTGTGTCCAGCCCTGTACTGTGGCCGATGGAATGCAAGGGTGGGTTAGCAGAAACCAAGCCTAGGGGATGCTAGCCCAGGGACAGTGAACTCTGGGGAGAGCAGCAATGCCTCATGACATAATCCTGTGCTTGGAAACCTCTACCACCCCTGTTCTCCTCTTCCTCCCCCTCTTGCTCCCCCTACTTCTGCATGCGTGTGTGTGTGTGTGTGTGTGTGTGTGTGTGTGTGTATACATACCTCCACTCTTTTGAGAGAGATATTGTGTTTGTGTGTGTCCCTCACTGAACCTGGAGCTCACAGATTCAGACAAGCTGACCAAAAGGCTCAGTGATCTTCCTGCGAAGCACTGATATTACAGACATGTGCCTCCATGCTCAGCTCTTTACCTGGGTCCTGGGGATCTGAACTGAGGTCCTCATGCTTGTGGGATGTGCACGTTACTGACTGAGCCAGTTCCCAGCACCGTGTCCCTATTTCTTTCTTTTTTTTTTTAAGATTTATTTATTTATTATACACTGTAGCTGTCTTCAGACACACTAGAAGAGGGCATCTCATTACAGATGGTTGTGAGCCACCATGTGGTTGCTGGGACTTGAACTCAGGACCTCTGGAAGTGCAGTCAGTGCACTTAACCACTGAGCCATCTCTCTTGTTCCAGGCTAAATCCATCAGGCTCAGCCTCGCTACCTCCTCCCAGACTTGCAGATGAGTCTGCTCAGGTGGTCTGTTCTATTCAACTCTTGCTTTCTTTCTTATTCCTTTACTAGATTCTGAATCCCAACAGGTTATGTTACAGGTTAAGTGTCTCAGTCAGCGCCTAGCGTGTGGGGCTAGCACACTGTAGGTGCTTCGGTGACTCAGTGACAGAACCATGCAAACAGCCTGTTTCATAAATAAAGAGGCTAGACTCAGGTAAACTTACCCAACGGGGTTCAGCTGAGAAGTGACAGAAGATGACATGACCCTAGGTCTGCCTGGTCACAGAGCCCATCCTCTTTCTGCCCTAGCCTGTCCCAGACCCTCATACCCCAGCCCCTGGACCAAATGTCCCAGCATTTTGCTGTTCCCAAGGCTGATTCCGGCCATACAATACTTCCTCCCCCGCCAGGTTTCTGCTGTGCTCCCCAGAGTCCCCTTCTCTGGCTGCCTGTTTGCCAACCTTGCCTGTCAATGAATTATTGATTTCTGCCCTTGGCAAGCATTGGAGATCTTTGTTGTTGAGTACTCCAGCTTTTGTGAAACTCTAGGAAATAATTGTTCACAGACAGGGTTCTATTAATTATAAAGAGGACTTAATTTCAATGGGAGCCTGATGGGTCTATTTCTAAAGCCTGTGCCCTGAGTTGCTGATAAAGCCTGGAGCCCTGAGCACAGCTTCCCTGAGCTCCTTGAGAATGGGAGGGGCAGATAAACAGCGCACCAACTAACGGGGTCCAACCTGACCCCACAGCAGCCAAGCTGGGGACACTTGAGGAGGCCCAAGGGGGCACTGTGGGACAGAAATCCTTCACGAAGAGCTTGGGTATGAGGAGAACAGAGCAGTAGAACAATCGAGAGACTTGAGACAATTCATGGCTTTCCTAACGTCGTACATTTCTTAGACCCCTACCTTCTCCCTCTCTTCTCCACCTTTGTGTTGAGCATCTTCTGAGCCTTGTTTGCTTCTCACTGCTGCAGCTGTCCTTTACACCGGCCTCCAGAGTCAGACAGGCCTGGGTTTGAATACTAACGTGAGATGAGTGGTGGGACTGTAGGCCAGGAATGAGCTTTGTAGCCCTCATTCCCCTAGAAGTGATCTTGAAGCTGAGTACAGTGGCACACGCCTTTAGTCCCAGCAGAGGCAGAAGTAGGTGGGTCTCTGTGGGGTCAAGACTAACTTGATATACATACTGAGTTCCAGGCCAGCCAGGGCTACATACTCTGTCTTAAAAAAAAAAATGAACTGAAATAATAACGGTATCTATTATAGGGATCAAGCAGTGTTCGATGGTAATTCTTGAGCTTGAAGATAAAGAAATGTTGCCATATCTATTAGCTATGATGTATTTTGGACCACCAGTCATTATGTCTAGCTGCAACACTGTCATGTGTGTCTGGACCTATGAAACAACAAGTTCTTTGAGGGCAAAGACAATATCCAGTTCATTCTGTATCTCCACTGCTCAGCAAGATGCCTGGCCAGAGCAGCTGTTCCCTAAAGTGTCTCTAAATAGAAGGGTGTGGGGATAAACGGGTGAAGGATGGCTGGGTGGTCTGATGGTCAGCACCACGGAGACAGACGTTACAAGCTAATACATCCCCACAGATTGGACTTCACTGTTTACACTGATTCTCTGTGCTCTTGGGGGTTTGCTTTTCCCTTTGTCTTACACTCTCCCTCTCTCTTTTTCATGGCCCTCCCCCGTCAGTCTTTCCTCGGGGTACAGTGTGAAGTTCAGAAGCAACTCAAGGCCTTCGTTACCCTAGAACGCTTTGACCAGCTTTATGGCTCCACCATCACCAGCTGCCAACAGGCCCCAGAGACAAAGAAGTTTGCCTCCAGTGGTTCCATCTTTGGCAAAGGGGTCAAGTTTGCCTTGAAAGACGGCCGAGTGACCACTGACATCATCAGTGTGGCCAATGAGGATGGGCGGAGGATTGCGGCCATCTTGAACAATGCTCACTATCTAGAGAACCTTCACTTCACCATTGACGGGGTGGACACGCACTACTTTGTGAAACCAGGACCTTCGGAAGGTGACCTGGCCATTCTGGGCCTTAGTGGGGGGCGGAGAACCCTGGAGAACGGGGTCAACGTCACTGTGTCCCAGATCAACACCATGCTCAGTGGCAGGACTAGACGCTACACTGACATCCAGCTACAGTACAGGGCACTGTGCCTGAACACCCGCTACGGGACAACAGTGGATGAGGAAAAAGCGCGGGTGCTGGAGCTGGCCAGGCAGAGAGCTGTGCGCCAGGCTTGGGCCCGAGAGCAGCAGAGACTGCGGGAAGGGGAAGAAGGCCTGCGGGCCTGGACAGATGGGGAGAAGCAGCAGGTGCTGAACACGGGGAGGGTGCAAGGCTATGACGGCTTCTTTGTGACTTCCGTCGAGCAGTACCCAGAACTGTCAGACAGCGCCAACAATATCCACTTCATGAGACAGAGCGAGATGGGCCGAAGGTGACAGAAAGGGCCAAGGCCTGGACTTCTTGCCAAAGACAGCTACTCTTCTGTGGCCGTATTCCTGACTGTGTTGTACTTAACAAACAAACAAAAAAAAAAAACCAACAACAAAAAACAAAAAAAAGAACAAACTTTTTTTAAACAAGTGCAGAAAACAAAACAGAAAGATATGTGTTGCATTGTTAATTCATGCAACATCCTTTTGTTTTTAAGAAAAGAAAAACACAAATTTGGCCTTCACACATTTTTTTTTCAAAGAATGGAAGGGGTTTTTTTGTGTTTTGTTTTTTCTGTAGTGTGATCATGATGAGGACCTTTATTGTCCTTTGTTCCGTTTTTTCCTTGAGGAATTTTCCCTGTCGTTGGGGGTACATTTCTCCTCTCTTCAGGGGACACGTCTTGTCCTCATCCACCCCTAGGTACCCAGTGTGGTGTGAGACACGAGTGTCTGTGCTAACTTGTCTCATGTGTAGCCCTTTCTTCTCTGACTGGGGTTGGCAGGATTGAGGGGTGCAGAGAGTCACGGGCCCAGTGGGACCTTGGGAGCTTTGCTTAGGCTCCCACAGAAAGTGGTGAGTTGCTCTTCACCATGTTTTGTGCCTCCTGAGGACCTACATCATGCTCTGGAAAATTCCACGATGTTGTTCAGCACCTTTTCAAGCCACCCCAAACTCCTGTCTGAGCTTTATATTTTGATGCTAAATGAACCCCCCCTCTCCCTTTTACAAATCTCTAGCGTGGTTGTCAGTGCCGCCACCACCCACATAATGAAATAGAGGAAGTGTCTCCCAGGCCCTTTCCCTAGTCTGGTGACATAACATCCTGGGACTGCGAGCCCCATCCTTTCCAAGAGGTGAAAGCACCCAGGATGTCTGTGACTTGTTGATCCTCCACGATGTCCCTCGCTCGTCTCCTCCTCTCTCCCAAAGTCAGGCATGAAAACCAGCAGTGCACAGCAAGCTCCCAATGTCCAGGGAAGGCCAGGAAACCCTGTCCCCATGGCTTTGGGTTGTCCTCCCTCCAGTGCTCAGGTGCCACCACTGACAATCAGGAGTGTGGCAAGAGATGCCTTTGATTTTGATCCTGGAACAATACATAAAAAAAACAAGTCAGCCAAAGAAAGGAGTCAGCAAAGGCATGAGCCAAGAACCCTAACTAGCTCCTGGAGTCTCCTCTGCCTCCCCTGTTCAGGCTATTCCCAGAGGCTCTAGAATCCCAGAGTCTAGGCCTTCAGGAAATCCCTTCTGTGGAATTCTTCACTAGAGGAGCCCAGGCAGGAGTGGGTTTGTTTATGTTTTTAAATAAGAAGAAAGAGCTCTTTGGTATGGCGTATAGGTGACATACAGCCCCACTGAGATCAGGAATGGTGGTGCCGGAGGCTGGCACCCATGGATCGAGAAGTGCAGGCTAGCATTGTTCCGGTGAAGACCTGTGCACACAGCATTTGGAAGAGGGTAGGCATAGATACGGCCAGCGTTGGAGGATTGCCCTGAGGGAGGCAGCAGCCAGCAGGCCGGGGAAGTGTGGAGGGAGGGCAGAGGACTGTAACAACAAGAGCTGGGAGCTCTCTGGAGGATTCCTGTCCTGGTTTGTCTACCTAGATACCATTGTCATTAGCACTCACAATGTCTGGGAGACAGGGGAAGCCAAATGCTTCCTTTTGAGCTGGGCTTCTTAGAAAATGGGACTTTTATGGGTTACATTTACATTAAGTGTGGAAAATGAATTCCGAGTCTAAGCTATTCCCCGTGGGAACCTTGTTGGACTGATAAAGCTCATGGCACCTTTATAGCCTTACAGAGTCTTCAGAATATGACATGAGTTAATGAAACCAAGAAGGTCTCTTACCACACGAGGATCGGAACAGTGTGTTGTCTGCCTGTAGTTCTGCCTGGCAGAGAGAGGTGTCCAAAGCTTGTTGGGGAGGGGAGCTCTCGCCTTATGTTGTCCCACTGGGATTAGAGGATGTGTTTCGTTAAGTGCTCTTCCCGATTCCAAAAATAAAATAAATAAATAAATAAATAAATAAATAAATCTGCACACTGCTACAGCAGTGTGCCACAGCCTGCTCTAACCACTGGTTGCTCATTGCCTGTGGATCAAAGCTCTGCTGGGTCAGATTTGATGCGCCGCCCCCCCCCAGGCCCACTGTGCCCAGCACGAGTTGGTAATGGGGACGTTTCTGGCATGATCATTCTTGGATGGGATAGAAAATAGTTGGACCTGAAGCACACAGGTCTTTCTGTATCCAAAAGACATATGCCCCTCAAAACGTACTTTTGCTGTAAGGGTCCTGTGAGCAGAGTTGTCCTGTGAGTTGGCCTCGTTGATCTGTCCCATACTGGCGCTACCTGACATTGGCTGAGATCCACTGGGGACATTTACTTGTAAGACAGAGATAGCATGTGACCCAAGGGAACCATCTCCTTGTAGCTGTCCAGCCTGTGACTTCCTCCTCCGCTATCTTCCTCCCTCAAAGAATATATTTTTAGGGATCAGTGAACACTATGAGTTATTGGGTATTCTCTTTCGAAAGGAACGATCCTGTGTTCTTCCTGGGCTCCATTCCAGAGAGAGTATCTCTCTTCTACAGAGGAAATATGCAAGGATCTCTGAGCTCTAAAGGACCTCAGCTGTAGGCCAGACAGTGCCATGTGCCTCCCTTGACATTGATGCTGTCCTTCCTCAACTCTAGCCTTGGTCCCTTTGAGTTGGATTCCACCTCCCAGGTGGGTTTAAAGGCACAAGCCACAGTTCCATTTGCCTGTTTAGGAGGCTTTGAATATAAAATGCCATCCTGGATAACACCTGTCCTTTGGACACTAACTATATCTATCCACTTGAGAGAGTGACCAGGTCTTCCTCACTGGTGGAAGTTTATGATTCTGATGGGTAGGAGTTAGCTTCTGAACCGCTATAGTTTGTTTTTGCTTAGTTCCCACCTTTTCTACCCTCCACAACGGCCAATTAGTCCCTCAGCCTCAGCCCCTCCTCCATGACCTTAAACAAGACTTTCTTAGTTCCTGACCTCATCTTTTATACCCCAAGACCTCCTTTGTAGTCATCTCCCAGACAGGCATCACCAGAGGGTACTGTGGTGATACTGACTCTGTAGTGAACCACACTTTTTGAGCCTTTAACATTTGGCTCAGAATTGCTGGTGGGAAACTAGCCCAAGGTCCACACCAGTGCCTGACTCTACTGAGGGATGCTGGGTTTGAAAGAAACCCTAGGAAGCTAAGGGGAGACTGAGGCTGGACAAGTGCCTGCAAATAACAGGGATGGCATGGGGGGGGCAGATGATGCAGAAGAGCTGAGTAAGCTGGGCAGGGCTTTACAGGCACAGAGCCAAGGAAGAAGAAGAAAGGGCCTTAGCTGTGACTTTTACGTTACTGCCTTTATAGGCAAGAATTTCAATGTGACATCTTAGAACACATCTATGCCATTTGCAGCCCTCGCATTTCTGATGGCCATGTGGTGAGAGCAGTGACACTGGGCTTTGTGCCCAGGGAGATGAGCTTGCTGGCTTCCAGCAGAGGGCTGGGCTTCGGGGTTAAATCACCCATGGCACAAAGATGAGCATTCCTTCATCCACACAGCAGCCGCTTAGCCCAAGAGGCTAGGCGGATCCTGGGGGTAGGAGGAGTCACCTCCCATGGGGGTCCCAATCTCTCCTCTCCCCTGGGATCTTCATCAGGACTGAAAGCCTTCCATGAGAGGCATGCCATCCCCAGCTAGGTCAAAACCACTGTCTAATTTTGCGAGAGGGGACAAAAGTTAAAAAAAAAAAAAAAGAACTCTGTGGTTCAAGACCTTTTTATTTAGCCTTCCCAAAACAGCAAACTCATTTTAAAGACTCATTGCTCAGGTGACAGAAACTTTATCCTCTCCAACCTTTCATTCTTAAAAACCAGCCTTGTGTACTTGACTGCCCGGAACAGTGGTGGGCTCTGAGATTTCAGGGTGTTGTGGAAGATCAAAGGTGGGGAGGCATGAGATGGGGACCCTGTTGTGTTTCAGAGGCCTTGATGGGGGTCCTGTGTTGTATTTCTTACCCTCTGGGGAATGCCAAAGGCGTGAGACTGGGCTACTTCCTAGTCCCTAAGAAAAATGTGATTGATTCTAAGGGCTGATGGTTCAGGGATGACTGCCCGTGGGCAGGCTCGGCTGTCCCAGCAGAAGCTGACCCACAGATGTCTGGTGGTCCCCAACAGCTCTAATCCACTCATCACCAGAACCCCACTGTTCTAAATGTGCCCGTCATTCTGAGGACTTCTGAACCTGCAGCTCTGGCAAAGGACGATAATGAGCTGCCTCTGGATGACCAACACTGGAGACTCTGGCCTTACCATGTGGAAATAGTTTTCCTGAAGTCTGGAACTAATTTTGAGAAGTTTTTTTCTCAACACTTTTGTGTTTCTAACACTGTATTCTTGACTGTGTAAATACCACCAAGGCTGTAAATAAATGCAGATGTAGAAACCTTCTAGAAAAAAGGGGAAAAGCATAAAAACAAACCCAGAAGTGATCCCGTGTAGCCTTCGTTGACAAATAAAAGACTATTTTGTGTTTAAAGGTGTGCAGTGGCCTTTGTTGGGAGACAGTGGCAATTACCAGGAGGGCTGGAGGAAGGCCCCCACCTTAGTCCCAGAATCCCTTGCGGGTCCTACCACTCATGAACAGAGATGTCTGGAGGATCACAGAAGACCCAAGGCCTCACTTACTAAAAGATGAGGTGCACATGGAGGCAGCTCTCACCTCAGCTAGTGCCAAGCTGCCCCCAAGCAGTATCCTATCCTGGTTCTTATGCTCACTGGCTTCAAAGACAGATTCCAAGGGGCAGGAACACCTGGCCCCATCCACCACCAAACACAGGAGCTGCCACAGAGTTAGGGCACCTTACAAATGAGCGGGAGTGTGTTCAACTGAGATGTGGTAATAACCACATGGTACAACTTAGGGAGAGAGGAGAAAACTCCTTTAGTGGTGTAGGTGTTTTCCCACTGTGTTCTTTTCTTTCCAATCTAACGTAGTTCTAATCACAGTACATGGAAACCTCTCTCATTCAGTCGCACACTTCAGCTATGAGCCATCAATACCAGTGGTGAATGCTGGTATCTTTGAATAGGTTATTTACTAAGCCCAGCTCCCAGGTGTATGTGGTAAACTTTACGAAAACTCAAACAACTGTCCTTCTAGGTCAGGATGCCATCCCACTCTCATTGGTCCCAGGTTGGCCCTCACCAAGCTCTAGGGAAAGGAAGATCAAGCTGTAAGCCCCTTCCTTCCATCCAGGTCAGATGGAGACTTCACTGCAGAAGCGACTGGTGGCACCAGCAACGCAGCCCTACACTGTGAGTCACCTTGGCATGGATAGCGGTTCCAGTGCTATGACCTACTCTGCATTCCAGATCTTGCATCTCCATGAGAGGATGGTGGCACAGACCTCCTGGCCCATTACTTTTCGTGTCTCTTAAAGAAGGAAGTATGTAAAGTAGCACACTGCTCAGAACATCATGTCCTCTCTGCCCAGCCCAACCAACCCAGCCCCTTCACTGCTGTCCAAAGCTCACACTCGTTACACTATAGCAATGTTTCTCAAACTTTGAGTTTATGAAAATATAGCACCTCCCCCTCCTACTGAATGCCTGAGGAAGCAGGCCTGGAGTGTAGCCCCAGAATGTGCAATGCTAATAGGTTCCCAGGTATTACTGCTTTGAGAACTGCTGGTAACTATACTACCTTCAATGCTGTGTGCAGAATAAACTGTTTAACGTGTGTGACACTTTAGAGGCCCCGAGTCAGCAAAATCTCCCATTTCTCCCAGTGGGACAGCTGCACTAGCCCCACCCCATGCACCTTTCCTTTCATGTGTGCCACAACAGGCTGCCTGAGAACTTAGACCATCCAGTCAAGCCCCCAGACTTCCACATCTGTCAGCCGTGCATACACAATCTTCACACCCAGCTGAAATAAATTCTCCAAAACTTTTCCACACTCTGTC
Organism: Grammomys surdaster; assembly: GCF_004785775.1. Classification (NCBI taxonomy): domain Eukaryota; kingdom Metazoa; phylum Chordata; class Mammalia; order Rodentia; family Muridae; genus Grammomys; species Grammomys surdaster. The sequence continues at coordinate 4,478,346 of NW_021604648.1, read as the reverse complement.
TGCTCTCAGAAGATACCCCCAATGCATCATCTAAAACTGACCTGAGCTGTTCGAGATGTTCACTTCAGGAGTGAGTGAGCGCCCCAGGTCACTCAAGACTAAATCTTAATTCTCTGTGTTCCCAGTGCCCCAAACAGAAGTCCAGCTCCTCGTTAGTCAAAGGTTAGCCTCTCTTTGACTTCAGGCCCCAGATGCCCAGTGTAGAGTCGTCAGTCCACAGCGGCCTGAAGAGCCAGACTCTTCTGGCCCTCTCTACACTTAAGTTTCTAGGACAGCCCACAAAGACTCAGTAGGGTTGGCTGTGGAGAATGAACACACACAGCCTTCATTCATCTAATTCAGAGAGGCTGGTAGAGTCTTGTGTCCTGCCTCAGAGTGAACACATAAGAGTCCCTGGGTTAGAAATGAATGCAGCCAAGATGACAGGACATTCAGTTAGCAGTGAACGGGGCTCTAGGTACTTTTGCTCACCAGTTTCCCTGGCATCTGCCACAGGAAGCACCTGTAGATATCTGTTAAACAAAACGTGCACACATCTCTGATTCTGTAAGAGCCCGCCCCACCCTCTGCCAGGGTCTCTGGACTGCTCCCCTTTATTCCTCACCTCTCCCCACTTTGATTCCCATTCTGTAACTGACTCCAAAAGCACACAGGAAGAGCACCCCACTGAGTGAGTGCTACTCAACTCTTTTTTTTTTTTTTTTTTTTTTCACAGGATTGGTTTTTCGAGACAGGAGTGCTACTCAACTCTTAGGCCAAAGGTCTGCCCCAGTCTCCCTCACCAGATACTTTGGGAACAAGCACTGTG
>NW_021604648.1:4467330-4472538 GCF_004785775.1 Grammomys surdaster | reverse complement strand
GAATCCAAACAAGGTATTGGACTCTCCACCCAGACGTCTTTTAGCCCAAGCCATGGAGACCAAAGAAGCAGAGATACAAGGAAGGCACAGGGCTAGGGAGACAGCTCAGGGGGCAAAGTGCTGCACATGCAAACATGGGGACCCGAGTCCAGTTCCCAGCAGCCCAGGAACAGCCAGGAGCAGTGACACACATGCCTGAAGTCTTACATCTGGGAGAGACCGAGGAGTCCCTAGATAAACTGGGGCTCAGTGAGGGACCCTGGCTCAAAAGGGGAACACAGTCTAGGAAGACACTCAACACTGACCTCTGGACTTGCAAGCATATACATGTACACACACACGTGCACATATGAGTATGTACACACACTTTAAAGATTTTTTTTTTTAGTTGTAAGAATTCAGAGGAAAACATAATGCATGGCTTGCAGGGAGACAGTGACTGGAATGGTTGTCGGGACACCTAAGGTTTCTAAAGTGCTGAAAGGAAAGAAACGTCAGCTCAGAATTCTGGGTGTAGTGAAAAGGACCTGCGGGAACAAGGATAAAATGAAAATGCACAGATGAAGGGGGCCAGGAGAACTGAGCTGCTCAGGACAATCTTCAGTCTATGAGAATGAGGCCAGAAAGAAACCTGCCACCTTGGGAGAAGAACAGCAGAAATGGTAATTATTTCTCCAAACAAAATAAGCTATTTGGTAAACTCTTTCTTCAAAAGGTTTCTTAAAAATATGGAATGCTTTACGAATTCGTGTGTCATTCTCATGCACAGGCCATGCTAATCTTGTCTGCATCCTTCCGGTTTTAGTGTGTGTGCTGCTGAAGCGAGCACTAGTTTTAAAGTCTTATAAAATACGTTTCATTGTTGAAAGTCAAGACTCTGTGATGGACTTCCAATAAAAGGACAGGAGAGACCTGTGCAGCATGCTTGGACACTGCACTTGAAATAATCAGGTATTGTTTCCAGACACAGCAAGGAGGACGTCTGTTTTAAGTACTGAAGCAATGACTAGAAAGCAGCGACATGATCAAAAACAAAGCAAAACAAACAAACAAACAAACAACAAAAACAAACCATGAGAAACCTTTAAAAGCTAAAAAAAATCCAAAAGAAATGAAGAAAAGTTGGAAAAAATAATACAATAAAAAAGCCTAAATGTAAATATGACAGCAATAACTTCAAACATAAACTAGTATAAGCTCATCAGAATAAAAGAGAGACTAGAATACAGAAAAAACCATACGAGCCGACTAGACTATATGCGTGGTGAAACAGTCACTTCAAACATAATGATATGCATAGGTTAAAAGTGAAATGATGGGAGAAGATATACCGTGAAAACAGTAATCAAAAGCCAGCCAGAGTGACTACAAGGACATCAAACAACGCCGACTTCAAAGACAAATTACCATGATAAAAGAGTCAGTCCACCAAGAAGACATAATGTACTTAAGTGTACATGCACTGAAAGTGGGTTCAAATACAGGAGGAAAAACCTGACAGAAATGACAGAAGATAGAGACAAATCCAGTCATAATTGGAGACGTCAACATGCGTACTTTTGTTAGTCATCTGTAGAATTAGTGGGCAGAGAATCAGTATGTTTGTAAAACAACTGTGCCAACCATCAATCAGCAAGATCTGATTGGCTGAGTGCTCTGCCAACCATCAGTCCACTAGATCTGATTGACCCAGTGCTCTGCCTAGCAACAGTGCACACTGCATGTCCTTTTCCAAAACAGGCGTGACAGGTATCAGACAATGCCATTACCTGAGTCATAGAATAAAATCCTCCCAAACTTAATGTAATTGAAGCTGAGTATGGTCTCAAATCAATACACCCTAACGAACTGGAGAATAAGGTCCAAAGGAACCTAAGGCAAGCAGAAAAGAGATGATGAAGAAATCAATTAAACGGACAATAAACAAAGCCCTGAAAATCAATTAAACCAAAACTTGCTTCTTTAAAAATATGAACAGAATTTGATAAACCAAGAGAGTGAGAAGACATCATTGAAAGAAATGAAATGGGGAATATTATTACAAACTCAACAAAAACTAGAAGAAAAATTAGAGGACACTACAAACTTTATAAACACAAGTTCTACAACTCCCATGAGATGGACTCATTCCTTGAAAACCACAAACCACCCAAAGTCACCCAAGATAAAATAGATTATCTGAATGGTATTGTAAAATTTGAATTGAATCTACACTTTAAAGAGTTTGAGAAGAACAGCCATCCAGGTTTAGATGTGTTCACTAATGCAGTCTTTTAAACATTTACATTAATAGAAGCGATGGGTTGCTAGACGTTGTGGCACATGCCTGTAATGCATGCGCTGGAAAGCTGAGGCAGGGAGTTCACCAGTTTGAAACCAATGTAGGCTATATAGCAAGATTGTCTCACAAAAAGAGAAATGGCTATGCATAGTGGGAAATATGTAATCCCAGGACATGGGAATCTGAGAGGCTCAGACAGGAGGATCACAAGGTTGAGGCTAGCCTGTTCTCTGTATTAATTCCTAAGCTATCCCCAGCTACAAAATGTCTTTTCAGAGAGAGAGAGAGAGAGAGAGAGAGAGAGAGAGAGAGAGAGAGAGAGAATTAAAAATCTCTCCAAGACAACAAAAGAAGAATACTTCCTCGCTCACTTTCCAAATCAACATTACTTTGATAGTAAAATAAAACATAGATTTCATGAAAAGAAAACTCTAAGCCAACATCCCTCATAAATAGACATACAAAAATCCTCAGCAGAATATTAGCAATTGTGATAATTTAAAAAAATTATGAATTGCAGTTATGAGAAGTTTATTCCAGCAATACTTGTCAGGGTCAATATTCACAAATGGATCAACATTATCCAGTTCCATAATAACCTAAAGACAAAACTACATGATCATATCAACTGATAGAATTTTTAACCATATTCAATATTTGTAGTTAAAAATAAAACTTGAGAGGCCTGCCTGCTGCCACACGGAGGCCCATCAGCCACATGGACGGCCTCAGTGGGAACCACTACAATGCATAATTACGTTGTGGAAAGATGGAAGAGAGAGAGAAGCAGAACAGTTTGAACATTATGAAGAGAGGTGGGACTGGAGATGTGAGGGTGGAGAGGAACAGCCTGTTGTAAGTAGCCTGCCCTGCCACCTGAGACGATGGTGAAGTTCCAGCCCATGCTGCTGCTGAAGGCCATGTCTAAGTCTGTGGCCATGCAGCTGCAGGGGTCTGTGTTGGTGCCCGTGGTTCATATTACCACTAAAGACCATGCAGACGCCCCTGGTCTGGGCTGCTGCCTGGGACCATGTTGATGCCCAAGGGTTGTGCAGAGCTGGCCCTGCCCCTCACTGGCTGGTCCCATCTCTCACCCAGGACAGCACTCAGGAGAGTGGGCCTTGCACCTTCACCAGGCAAAACAGTGAGCTGGTGGCCTGGCACCTGGAGGGCATGACCATGGGAGAACTGGCCCTATCACTCACCTTCTGTGAGGTGGCATGGGTTTGGGGATGATGCCCCCAACCTGAAGCAGCCAGAAGAGCTGACCCCAGGATCATGAAAGCAGGAAAGCTGGCCCTACCCCTTGCCAGCTGCAGTACTGGGCGAACTAGCCAGGGCAGTGTTGGCGAGTTCACCCTGATGGTGCAGGTGCCAGAGAGCTGGCAATCAACTCAGCTACCACCCAGGCCCAGATATGGGTCTTTGAGTTGGTCCAACATCTACCTCATCTAGGCACGGTTGGAACATGTGAAAGGGCCAGTCCTGCAGATCCAAAGCTCCAGGATCTCCATGACACCAAGCAACACCAGGATATCTGAGAGGAGTCCTGGTGAAGATCCAGTATTGGTAATGTAGCAGAAGCCAGAGACCTAGAATCAGATCAATGACTCATTGCAATGAACATTTGCAAGTAAAGATGTGTGGACAGAGGGGTATACTGTGGGACACACTGTGACACTAAAGCTTCCATGATGAGATGTTTTTCTATGTTTTTAGTTTTTAATTTTCTTTTGGGAGAGGGGGAAGTTGCGAGGACGGGGGCAGATACAAAGGGATGAGGAGTGGGATTGGGCTGCATGATGTGAAACTCACAAAGAATCAACACAAACTTAAAAAAAAACCCTCTCATCTAGTAGAAAATTGCTACAAGTTGACAAAAAGAAAAGATAGTCTAAAAACAAAACAAAAACAAAGAAACGAACAATGTTACAGTTAAGGATGAAAGACTAGAGTCCTTCCTTTTGATCAGAAATAAAACTAAGATGCCTGCTCTCACCATTCCTAATTAATACATATTTCATGTCCCAGCCTATGTAATAAGGAAATAAAATAAAATTCATAAAAGGGAGTGGTGACACTAAGGAGACAGCCAAGAGGATCGTCAGCTTGACTGGAGGAGCATGAGTTTGAGGCCAGCCTGAACTACACTGCAAGTGGCTCAAAAAGAAAAAATAATACTGGCCCTGTGTGTAATCAAAATGATTACCTACATAGAAAACTCTCCCCTCACCAAGGAATCTATTTTTGTAATCCAGTAACTGACAAGTGAATTTAGCAAGGTTGCAGGTCAATAGAAAAAACAAATTTTACTTCCACATAATAGTGATTATCCATTAAAAAACCCAAATTTTAAAACTGTAGCTACAAAAATATGTAGGCAGAAATTTGATAAAGTATGCACCAACTCTGTAGGCTGAGAACTACAAGACAATGTTTAAGTAAACTTTTAAAAACTGGACAAATGGAGAGGTATATTATATTCAAAAGAAATCAGAGAAATTATTAGAGACATATACTATATTCAACAGATTGGAAGGCAAATAATAAAGAGATTTCATAGGATTGCAAGACACTGGCTTAGATAACACAGGAATTCCTTTGCTATCTTATAAGAGCTTTGAATGGAAGGCTGGGACACAGCTCAATGGTAGAGAATTTGCCCAGCATGAGTGAGACTTTGAGCTCTGGCACAAGGGAAGAAGTCTGCATCACCATTGTTTAGGTTGAATTTGGAGCTGTTTCACCAAAATGGTTGTCAATATCTGCTGGGAAAGATGAAGAGTCACTGGGTATACCAGCCACTTTCCAGGGCAGGACCCATGCCAGGAGCAGTTGAAAGACATGGCTTTGTGTGTGTGCACTTTCTGGTTTTGTTTGTTTGCTTTGCTTTGCTTTGCTTTGCTTTGCTTTGCTTTGCTTTGCTT
>NW_021604648.1:4456020-4467320 GCF_004785775.1 Grammomys surdaster | reverse complement strand
GAGAAAGATCATGAAGTTGGGTGGTTAAGAAATTGTCTAGGATCTGGAAGGAATTGGGAAAGGAGGAAAAATATAATCAAAATGTCCATGCAAAGCTAGCAGCAGATTTCCAGGTCACCCGACTAGGGAACAAACATGAAAATTGAAGGATGTTACTTCCAATGCTCAAAGAAGTCTACTACCTAGTGTATCTTTTTCTTTCTTTCTTTCTTTTTTTAATGTAAGAGAAGCAATATACACCATCTTTTCCTGTATCCCAGGAAGCATATCTTCTTCACATCAAAGAACCATTAAAATTTCACTAAGGTCCCTGGATTTTTAAAAATTTACTTTTGTTTTATGTACATGGATCTTTTGCCTGCATATAAATGTGTATATATGTGTGCATGTGTGCAGTGCCCAAAGAGGTCAGAAGAGGATGTCAGGTCCCTTGGAGCTGGAGTTCCAGATTGTGAGCCACTATGTGGGTGTGAGCCACCATGTGAGTGCTGCAAACCAAACCCAGGTCCTCTGCAAGAGCAGTAAATGTTCTTAACTGCTGAGCCATCTCTTTTGGCCCCCAAACCTCTGAGTTTTTGTCAAAACTTTTCTCACATTCTAATGTAGACTCTAACCAATAAGCCTGAAATTCTTTCAACTTCTACAACAGACAGAAACATACAAATCAACAAGACATTCATTCTGAGGAAGGAAAAAGCAATGATGACCCCTGTATGCTGTGTTATGACATGGGACTAGAAAGTTGATGCATGCCTAGGGAAGGACTGTGAGAGAGGTGTTGGTAGCTGTACCAACTGAAAGAAAACTGCTTCTTGAAGTCTTTATTAGCAGAGAACAATATGAAATTGGATTTGCTGAATTCAATTGCTGTGCTAATTTATTTGATGAAACCACACCTGGTATAGCACTTGCAATTAAAAACCATCACCTGTTTAAACTATCGAAAGTTTCTTGTTCTCTAGGTTCTGTCTCCTTAAGAAGCTGATTAAGTAATTTGAATCAGAAGCAAATGGGACAGCATCCATGAATTTTTCAGGCCATTGATGGTGACACTAAATTCTCTCATCCTTCCTGGGATAAAGCATTGTTTTGGGGCTTGTCAACTTCCCAGGAAGGTGCAACTCAATAAGCACTATTTCTCATTGTCATGGTGACCAGCCATGTCAGGTGAGAAAGCCAGGGTGGAGATTCTGTCAGCTTCCCAGAGTATCTACTACAGTTACACTTCAATAAGTGGGGAAATGACCACAGGACAGGTTCAAGGACTCATTAGGCCCATTTTTTGGATGAACCCCATAATTGCCTGACCTCCACAGCTCCTCCTCTGTGGACTGCAGTGATGTTCGTGGTCCCTAAAGAATTAGAGCCAGTTAGAAGCATTGTGCTATAGAATCCACAGCTTCTGAGTGTTTTCTCTTCTCAGTCCTAGTCACTCAGATAAAAGGCTGTGTGTCCTTTGGGGAGAAAGCCCGAGGAAATACTAACCACATAAATTTTTAGTATTTTTCCTTAAGGGAATCCAGCCTCCCTTTCATTCAAGAGATTCTCTAAATGCTCTAAGTCTGAGAACTGATTGGGGGTCACAAGCCTCTTTTTATGATTCAGATTAAACTTTTCTTCCCTTGACCTAGAAATTTCTGGCTTATGAAAATCAAGTGAGAACTTAAAAAGAACTCTGCTATCTTCTAGCCAAATGCAATCTACGTGACTACTCAGAGCCAGGATGTCCAGTGTCCACTGTGGAATCCACTCTCATGGTGCCTTGGGTGTTTAAGGTCCCAGCCATAGTCCCTGCCAAACCCAGATAAGTCTTTCAGTTTAATATAATACAATATTCCTTGAGTGCCTACTGTTCACTTATAAACAGCATACCAGCGAGTTAAGCATTAAAAGGTAACTTTTCTTCTAAGTATACATTATTGGGACCAGTAAGATAAAATAGACCTTTACTCAATACTCTCTCTTCTTCCCAGCTGACCACACCCATCCAGAGAGCCTCAACAAATCCTCAGCCTTCCAGCCGAGCAGGGGCCCCTTGGCTTGTCAGCATTTTCTGCTTTCCCTGGGATTATTCCTAATTTTTCTAACAACTCCCTAGATGCCAGGCCAGCTAAGCTCCTCACCTTTACCTGTCTTCTCTTTGTCGCCAGGTTAAAGCACAAAACAGCAAATACTATTTGCTCTGATTTTGTAGCTCTGTTTTTCTTCCTGCCTGCTGCTTGCTTTTCATTTGACTTTTCAAAAGAAGAGAAAGGAAGAAACCCTCTAGATTTCTTGAAGTGATCAGACCCCCTTTGCCTTCAAAACGTCTATAATGTCAATATTTTAAAACTATCAAATTAAACAGGGCAGATTTTTATGCATGTTTACAGATTAGGATCTTTGCAATATGCTCCAGCTAAATGTCAGAACTGGATAATGTCAACATTAATCAGAATGGCCAGCTAAGAATTGAAATCATGTAGGAACTGCTTGAGTCCCCTAACATTCCTGAGGTAATGCCACATTAGCAGATGTCAAAGTTAACAGTGTTAGCTAACTAAACATGTGACTGTCTGTGCAGATGGTGAAGGTTAGCTGGTCAGCATTGATATTAATCATACTTTGGATAGTAGACAGACAATCTATAAACACTCGGTTTCACCAGGGAAGAAGACTGATTTTATCTCCTTCCACTGCTATTGAAGCCCTGACCATATTTCTTGATAGAAATTTATTGATCATGTTCCATCTCCACCTTGTACATACTTCTCTGTTTAAAATTCACTGCCATCTATTCTAATTACTTGTCTTTCTCTTTTCCAACCCAGCATGGAAGATTCTCGAGGGACATGCTTTGCTAATATCTGCAGGCCTCCAGTGAAATAAGCGAGGGGTTTGAGATAAAACAGGTTTGGCTTTAAATCACAAACTGAGAATGTACAGTATCATTCTGAATAAATAATACATATATATGTTACCTATATGTGTGTATAATACACATCTATACATATATAAACATAGAATATAAAAATAGAAATCAACAAAAAATATGAAATTGAGCTTCACAGTGCTAATTTCTAAAGCAAAGGCTTTTGTGCCTACATGGAAGTGGGACTGGGAGATGAATTGTATTGGATCATTGGTCATAAACAATAGACATCATTAGAATTCTTCAGTTATAAGCAACAAAAATAAGCTCTGGCTAATTAGGAAAAAGAGACATAAAATTAATGAATAATGTGGGTTTGGATCTTAGGTCAGGGAGAAATTTTACATAAAGGATACTGTTGGAATAATTGGTACAATTTGAACAATGGAATGTGTATTATAAAAGAGTACTAACCTTAAATGTTCTGTTTTTCAGTACAGGGATTTGAATAGCTCTCTATAGCCTTCTGTATGGCCCTGTAAAGCAAGCTAGCCTCAACCTCACAGAGATCTGCCTGCCTCTGCCTCCCGAGTGCTGGGATTAAAGGCATGCACTACCACTACCTGACATACATTTTCTAAATTTTATCATTGAGTTATGGTTATATAAAAGTAAGCCTCAAGGATATAAGGGCAATCTGGCTGCAGCATCTATCACCCATCAATCACCAGTGTTGGTTCAGCTGAATTGGCAGGCATTCTCTTTCAGCACTTCATGTATGTCCCTTTGACTTTCTGCAGTAGAGGAAGTTAACAGTTAAGAGTACTAATAAAATAACAAAATAATAAATAAATAAAATAATAAAAGTAATAGTTACTTTTCTATTGCTGCAATAAGGCACTGGTGGGATTAAAAACTTTATCTTATAGAAGATAGGGTTTGTTTGGGTTTGTAGTTCCACAAGAATACAAGTCCACCATGGGGAGTGGAGGCATAAGGGCTGAACCTAAAAGCTGAGAGTTCATATCTTAAAACCATAAGCAGAAAACAGAAAGTGAACTTGGAATGTCTTGTGGCTTTGAAACCTCAAAGGCCTGCCCCCAGTGACATACTTCTCCCAGCAAGGCCATTCTGCCTAAGCCTTCCCAAACAATACCACCATATCTGAGCTATGGGGAAATTCTCATTCAGATCACTACAGTATACAGGTAACTGTTCTCACCTGCTAGAACCTCCAAACAGGCCCTCAAGAGAAAGTCCTGAGTCTTAAGAAAGAAACAGCACAGAGTTTGGAAATACAGAAGCATAATATCTGAAACTCAAACAGATCAGGAAAAACTATTTGTTGACACATAAATATTATATATATTCTAATAAATATTCTAGCATGCATCTGTATATCTGTACTCGCATAATGACAGAAATCAATAAGATACTAAACTAAGTAAAGGATATGGGAAGTCTTTCAACTCTTCTTATAACTCTACATTACCCTTAAACAATGTAAATTTTCAAAAAACTTACGAAGAAGAAAAGGTAATTTATAAGAAGAGTCATCAAACTCTCCAGACAAACAAACTTGGAAACTTGGTAAACACTGAGGCAGAGATTATTCCATGACTGGAAGGCAGTATTGGTCAAAATTATTCCTCCTTATTTTCATTATTTCTATGTGACTCCCAAGCTGGAAAGAGATAAGCAGAAAGGGGGAGGGGGTGTGAAGAGGGAAAGGGAGAGAGAAGAGAGGGAGGGAGGGAGAGAGAGAGAGAGAGGAGAGGGAGGAGAGGAGAGAGATTGATTCAGTGGGTGGGTGATAGACTCTCATGGGAGCTTCCAGAATGCTTCATTATTATCTCTCAAAGCCTAGAACACTGCCTGGATGAACACACAGTTCTTGAACACAAATCTGAATGCACGTTTCCAGTTACGGACATAATGGGTACCTACGAAACCCATGCAAGGAGTTTCAGTTCTCTTCCCTATGGCCAGTAGGATAGCCCTAGCCCATAGACTGTTTCTATGACTGTTGAAAGTTAAGAATATTCATATATTTAAGTTTTCTCTCTTAATTTATTTTAATTATATTTTAAACTAACAACTGTATACATTAATAACAATGATTGATACATACTTATGTTGTAGAATGATTAAATCAAGAAAATTAACATAAAATTAAATTTTACAGTTTTACTCCAGTTTGGGTTTGTTTGGTAAGTTTCATTTTTCTATATGTGGTAACCCAGTTTTGCCAGCTCCATTTAGAAAACAGGCTGCCCCTCCCCCTGGGCTGTTCTTAACACAGTCGTTGGAGGTTAGGTAGCCATACCCACGTGATACCTTTCTGAGCTTTCTTCTGTGTTTGAACATTTACAGTTTTGATGGGGTATAGACAAACTTAAATACAAGAAGAGTGAAAAAGTCCTCCTGGGTCTGTGAGGCCTGACGTGTCTTACTACCTTCCTTCTACAGGACTGTTCTGTCCGTCCTGATCTCACGTCTCAATCCACTTTAAGTTTTATTTTGTTTTTATTTTCCAAGAACACTTCACATAGTATAGCGATCAGTCCCTGCTTTGCAGTGTTAGGAGACATTCAGTGTCTCATTCTCCCGCATTTATCAGTGTTCATCTTAATCCATTTCAGCTTGACTAATTCCTTACACATCTTCCTATCAATGTTTCTTCTAGTGGGTTTAGTGTCATCATCCATTGATGATGGTTGCCTCAAAATTTCACTTAAAGTTGGAAGATGCTGATTTTCCTACTTCCACCATTTTCTTGGCCTTCATCAACTGGAACTTTTCAATCAAGAAAAAACACGTCCTTGTTGTGTGTTTGATTTCTTTGAAGCTCTCTTGGTTTCTTTCTTTGTATGAAAGAATTTCATTTGTGTGTGTGTGTGTGTGTGTGTGTGTGTGTGTGTGTGTGTACAGGTACTAGCAGAGGCCAGAAAAGGGCACTGGATCCCCTGGAGCTGAAGTTACAGGCAACTATGAAACATCCACCAATCAGGGTGCTGCACACTGAACCAGGATCCTCTTTGAGAGTGGTAGGCGGAGCTAAGCACAGCACCACACACCTTTAATCCCAGCACCAGGAGGCAGAGGCCAGCCTGATCTATAGAGTGAGCTCCAGGACAGTCCAGGCTACACAAAGAAACTCTGTCTCAAAAAATAAAAACAAACAAACAAGCAAACAACACAAAACAACAACAAAGAGTAGCAGGTCCTCTTAACCACTAAGTCACCTCTCCACCCTGCTTTTAAAATCATTATTATTTACTCATTTTTTTACAGTAATAAACTATCCTAACTGTTGGAATCCAGGAGTTGCCTGACAAACCACACAAATACCAATCTCAGTCAGACAGGGATGGTTTATTGAATACACACCCCCAAAATTTGGGGGCTGAGGCTAGAGCCCAAACATCTTTCTCTGTCAGCTTAAAAAGGCTTAAACTACAAGAAACTACATTAAGCTCATATGCAAGTGCAGGAAGTGTTGCCCAGTGGTCAGCTCTGACCCAAGCCATTTTAGACATAACAGTTCCTATTGACCTTTAATTTGATGGGTCCTACATAAAACTTTGTGGAGTTCCTTAAGGTTAACGAACCTCACACAGAACATAACAGGATATGTGATCAGCATGACCTTACTCTGAGTCAAGTAATTTTTCTGTGTCAATGATTGGCAGGCATATTACAGCAGCAATATGGAATAGCTGGCAGGCATGGAACAGAATGGCTACAGCTATGCTGGGGCTGGGGGTAGGACTCAACACTAATAAGCTCCAGAAGAGCCCAAGAAACACTGGATCTTATGTTTTAATATTTTAAAACTATTGAGTGTGTCAAGTGTATGTGTGGTGTGTGGTGGGAGTTCATGTTGGTGTACGTGTGTTGTCTGTGTGGGGGTACATGTTGGTGTATTGTGTTATGTGTGTAGGGTGCATGTTGGTCTGTGGGGTGCAGGTCAGGGGATGACCTCATGTGTGAATTTCATCCTCCCCTTGTTTAAGACAGAGTTTCTTGTTTGCTGTTGTGTATGACAGGCTAGCTGGCTCGTGAGCTTTTGAGGATTCTCCTGTTTCTGCCTCCTATCTCTCCATAGGAATACTGTAATTATAGACCTGTACTTCTGCACCCAGCTTTACACGGGTCCTGGGGATTTGAACTCAGATCCTCAGGCTTGTGCACCAAAGACTTTACCTCTTGAGCCATCTCTCAAGTCTCAAAAAAAAACAAAAGATTTCACTCAACAAAAACAAAAAATAAGTATGCAATATTTCAGCTGTTCATTTTTTCGTACAGTTGAGATAAATGTTCTGACTATATTGGCCACATTTGATGGCTCTGCTGACTAGATAGCCAGCATTTCGTGTGAACTTTCAACTGAAGTTTAACATATATAGCCAGTGTTTCTTCTACTTCACCTTTTCCATTGTTCTTGATCTTAGGTGACTTGTCACACTTGTGTCTAGGAGATATCATTTTCTGTCTCAGGAACCACCTTTAGTGTGAGTCTGGTCGCCATGGATCTGCTTCGTTTGACATCTATTAAAAACTCCCATTTGTTCTTACTATTGAACGCTATATCTTTTTTTCTGATTAATTTTTTTTATCCTTTATTCCTTTTTTACAGTCCAGTCTTTATCCCCCTCCCAGTCGGCCCTGCCTGTTCTTCACCCCATACCTCTTCCCCTTCTCTCCCTATCCTCTCCCCAGCCCCTGACTCCAAGAGGATGTCCCCACCCCTCCAGACCTCCCCACTCCCTGGGCCTCAGGTCTCTAGAGGGTTAGATGTGTCTTCTCTCACTGAGGCCAGACCAGGCAGTCCTCTGCTGTATATGTATTCACAGCCTCAGATCAGCTGGTGTATACTGCCTGGTTGGTGGCTCAGTGTCTGAGAGATGTCGGGGGTCCAGGTTAGTTGAGACTGCTGGTCTTCTTATAGAGTCACCCTCCTCCTCCGCTTCTTCCAGCCTTAGTGTCAAGCCTTGGGGCGCCCCCCCCCCCTTGAGCTGGATACCAATTTGGGCCTGTCACTGGACCTCCTTTCCCTCAGTCTCTTCTCCATTTTTGTCCCTGCTGTTCTTTCAGACAGGAACAATTCAGAATCAGAGTTTTTGACTGTGGGATGGCAGCCCTCACTTGATGCCCTGTCTTTCTACTGGAGGTAGACTCTCCAAGTTCCCTCTCCCCACTGTTGGGCATTTCATCTAAAATCCCTCCCTTTGAGTCCTGAGAGTCTTTCACCTCCCAGCTCTCTGGTACAATTCTAGAGGTTCCCCCACATCCTTCCTTCCAAGGTTGCCTGTTTCCACTTCCTGCTGGCTCTCAGGGCTTCAGTCCTGTTCCATTCTGCCCTAATACCTGATCACGCTCCCCTTTTCCTCTCCCTGTCCCCTTTCCCACCCAGATTCCTTCCTCCCTCTGGCCTGATGATTGCTTTCTTCTCCCTCCCAACTGGGATTGAGGCATCCCTCAATCCAAAGTTGGGCCCTTCAGCTTGTTAACTTTCTTTTGTTCTGTGGTCTGTATCCTGGGTATTCTGTACTTTTTTGGCTAATATCCACTTTATTAATGAGTACATACCATACATATCCTTTTGGGTCTGAGTTACATCACTCAGGATGATGCCCGGGACTGAGTATTTCGTTTTGCCAAAGCCTGTCCCACCAAAGCTGGCTCTGCCTCTCCAGAGCTCTGAAATAGCTCTCTCCTCCCGGTGGTTGGCTGCTACCCAGCCTGCTCAGCACTCTCAAATTCCGCAGCCAGCTGGGGGCGCACTCTTGCCAACCCAATGCTCCACTGCAGTTACCTTTCCCTGGAGCTCAGCTGAGTCACTGCAAAACGGAAAACACAAATCTTAGTCTAGAATCAACAGATAACACAGTCACTGGCACTAGCATCCTAAATTCATCAATTATTCTGTTAGAAATCTTCCAGTGGCAGATCCTGGTGGATTCCGCCACCCGACCTAAGTGTCCCTGACCTACTTCTTAACTGCTTTGCTTCAGCCTGTCCATCCAAAAAAGACCTTCCTTTCACCGCCTCCTCCTCGCCCAGTGATTGGCTTCTTGTTGTCTTTATTATTTAATCAATTAGGGGAAAATTCCACCACAGGGGGGCATACCTATTTAAACTACCACAGATAGCATGAGTAGTTCCCCAGGTTAGAAAACTAATCTCATTCTCAAAAAAGAAATTTGAGAAATCCAGTTCCTAGCTATATTGATAATCTGACAATGGATAATAAAATATGGATGATTATCTCATGGGCATGATAAGTAAAATAGTCTTTACAATTAAATACAGCATTTTATGTATGTCCTAAAATGGAAAGCTTAAACCAATAAGTAGGAAGAAGCAAGCATTGGGTAGCACATAGTGTTCAATAGTTTCTTGAGGCTTCCTTTGTAACTATGAAACATACTGATTATTTTTTCTGCTTTTAAAGGGGATAAAGGTATCTTTTCCTTAGATAAGTTCATTTTCTAACCATTTATCAACTTTTCTTTTTATGTGTATGTATGTGTGTCTGCATGAATGTATAGCCCACACACATACACTTGCATGTAGGTGCCCAAGGAGGCCAGAAGGCACCAGATGCCCTGAAACTCGAGTTTCAGTATTGAGCTACCTAATGTGGGAGCTGGTACTGAACCCAGGTCCTCTGCAAGAGCAGTAACTGCTGTTAACCAAGCTATTTCTCCAGCCCTACAAATGAGTTCAATTTTTCTTTCTTTCTTCTTCTTTTTGTTTTGTTTTGTTTGTTTGTTTTGTTGGGTTTTTGTTTGTTTGTTTGTTTTGGTTTTTTTTTTTGGTTGGTTGGGTTTTTTTTTGGTTGGTTGGTTTGGTTTTTGGTTTTTGAAGACAGGGTTTCTCTGTGAAGCCCTGGATTTCTGGAACTCACTCTGTAGACCAGGCTGGCCTT
The DNA here is from genome assembly GCF_004785775.1 of Grammomys surdaster. NCBI lineage: Eukaryota > Metazoa > Chordata > Mammalia > Rodentia > Muridae > Grammomys > Grammomys surdaster. Next base: position 4,457,535 of record NW_021604648.1, on the reverse strand, counting down.
GAACTCAGATCTGCCTGCCTCTGCCTCTGGAGTGCTGGGGTTAAAGGCATGTACCACCCCTTACCTGGCTAAGATTTTTAATTTTAAAATTTTTTTTATGTATATGAGTGTCTGCTTGAGTGCATGTTTGTGTTTCACCTTCATGCAATGCCCACAGAGGTCAGAAGAGGGCATTGGATCCCAGATGACTAGAGTCACAAACAGTTGTGAGCCTCTATGTGGATGATAGGAATTGAAGGAATTGAATCCAGATCCTCTGCAAGAACAGCAAATGCTCTTAATCACTGAGCCACCTCTCCAGCCCTACATAAGTTTAATTTTAAGGACAATCGTATATTGCCATCATTGGATGTCTTCAGCCATAAGAAATACTCTATAGTGGCTTTTTTTTTTTATTGGATGATTTATTTACATTTCCTATGTTGTCCCCTTACCCCATCCCCCACCACCCCCTCGGAACCCCCTATCCCCTCACCCCTCCTCCTTCTTCTCTGTGGATGTAACCTCTATCTACCCCCCCACTCCCACCTCCCCACCCTCAAAATTCCCACCCCCTGGGGCATCCAGCCTTCATGAGGTCAAGGTTCTCTTCTTCCACCTATGCCCACTATAGTGGCTTTTTGAGAGAAGGAATTTACTCAGTTTCCAGCTGTATGATAACAGATAACATTTCACATCTCTGATTCTAAGGGGGTGAAAAGGAAAACAGATATTTCCCCTCCACCTCCAAAGAATTACATCTGAATCTGCAGAAATTTGGGGTTGCATTTCTAGGAAGAATCTGAAAGCCTTCAGATTTCTTTCCCTGATTCTCTTACTACCATGAGTCAGTGTTATGAATGTATTTTATCCTATGGATCAAAGGAGGTGGGAAACTGTGAGAACTAATATTTTGCATAAAGCTGAAAAGAGACACATTTGCCAAGATACAAGCTACAAATTACTGTGTAAGACATTACTCTGACAGGGCTGGAGAGCCTGCTCAGTGGGTAAAACACTTCCTGTGCAAGCATGAGGACCAGAGTTCGGAGCTAGGACCCATGCAAATGCCAAAGGGGTGTGGTTCCCCCTGTGATCTTAGCATGCAGGATGCATAGTCAAGATCCCCAGAGCAAGCTGACTAGTTAGACTAACCAAAGCAATGCGTTCTGAATTCAAGCAAGAAACTGTGCCTCTCGATGTATAAGCAATCAAGTAAGATATCTGATGTCAATCTCTGACTTGCACACACACATGCATACTTGTGCATGGGTGTCTGCACACACACATGTGCCCATGCACATTTGAATATACATATACATACCACACACAAACACATGTCCTTAGACCTCTCACACCATGCACATTTATATTTGCATTCTTTTGGTCACATGAACTAATCCAGTTGATTAATATCATAAAAATACACAAAGATGTAAATACCAGAGGGCAAAGATAAGTCACTAGGAAAAGTAAAAAAGTTATGTAATGTGTGTGTGTGTGTGGTGTGTGGTGTGTGTGTGTCTGTGTGTGTGG